>NC_056071.1:24592575-24901861 GCF_016772045.2 Ovis aries
AGTAAATGTGTCTTTTTGCGGGGAGGCCATCCCAGGTGGCTCAGTGGTAAAGAACCTGCCTCCCAATGCAGGAGACACAAGTTTGATCCCTGGGTTGGGAAGATCCCCTGGAGGAGGAAATGACAACCCACTCCAGTATTCCCACTCTTGCCTGGGAAGTCCCATGGACAGAGGAGCCTGGTGGACTACAGGCCATGTGGTCGTGAAGAGTCAGACATGACTGAGCAACTGAGCATGCACACACACACACACACACACACACACACACACACACACACACACATGTCCTTTAGCCACTACGCAGGGCTGTAGGAACTGACTGAAGTGGGTTTTATGCTTTGAACAGCTGCACTGGCGCCCTCTGCCTTCAGAGCCTACGTGGGACCCAGGTGGGCAGGAGAGCCTCAGGGACCCCCTCCCGACCTCCACGTCACACTCTGTGTTGCCTGTCATCTGCAGGTGGACGGGAAGAAGTACCCCAGCTTCGAAGACGGCATCCAGGTGGTGGTGATTGACGGGAAGCACGGGCAGGTGCTGAACCACACCGGCTTCAGGAACGCCATCCTGCAGGGCATCCCCTGGCAGCTCTTCAATTACGTGGCGACCATCCCCGACAAGTGAGTCTGGCCGAGGCCCCCTCCCTGTCCCTGGGGCCTGCGTCACAGTCCAGGCTGAGGAAGCTTAGGGAGCCTCCACGCACTGTCCACGGCTTCCTGGGTGGCTCATTGGTAAAGAATCTGCCTGGCAATGCAGGAGACACGAATTCAGTTCGTGGGTCAGGAAGATCCCCTGGAGAAGAAAATGGCAATCCAGTCCAGTATTCTTGCCTGGAGAATCCCATGGACAGAGGAGCCTGGTGGGCTACAGTCCATGGGGCTGCAAACAGTCAGACAAAACTGAGCGACTGAACAATAACAATAGCCGTCTGCCCATCCATGATGGGAGCAGGCCAGGAAGGCTCCCTACCTGGTGCCTCTGAGATGGGAGCCCGGGGCTGCTGGGAATGCAGGTCAGGCCGAGTCTACCAGCTACACATGGGAAGCCTGCCCCGGCCCTCCGCCCCCACCCGGCACACTCTCCCAGCGTGAGCTCATCCCCGCCCGCACTCACTGCAATCCAAATGTTGGTGGCTGCCAAGCCTCTCCAGCCCCCGTCTCCCTGCTAAATGCCAGATATTTTTATCCAATGGCCACTTGGACTCTGCCACCCAAATGTCCCCTATGGAACTGAATTCTCATCATTTTTTTTTTTTAATCCTCTAAACCAGCCACCCCTCTTGGCCACATTTTGGTGAAATCGTCATCTCCCATCCAGGCAACTAGCTACACCAGAGTCCAGGCATCACATTTGGTTCTGGTCTTTCTCTCGTTTTGACATCATCACACTCAGTAACCACACCTGTCGCCGGCCTGCACCGTGGCTCCCCTGCTCATTATCCCATGACATCCTCTGCATTGCCTCCAGTCTGCCACCCACACTGTCAGCACAGTGACCCAAGAGACTCCCTCGCCCAGCCTCTCCCACGTGAATCTACCCACCATACTTGCCGGGGGGCATTAAGCTTCTTAAACACAGGTGTCCCCTGTCCCCTTTCCTAGGGGTAATTTCTCTGCCACCTTCCAAAACTAACTCACACGTCACCTGTTTGGTGAGGTCTCTTCTGATCCATCCAAAAGTTTCTACCCATCCCTGCCCCCCACAGAGGACCAGTGGATGTATCTGCTCCTCATCTAGGGTCTGGATTTTTATTTTTTTTAAGCCTTTTATTTTATATTAGCAAAGAGCCAATTAAGTGTTGTGATAGTTTCAGATGGACAGCAAAGGGACTGAGCCACACACATACATGTATCCATTCTCCCCCAAACTCCCCTCCCATCTGGGCTGCCACGTAACTCTGAGCAGAGTTCCATGTGCTATACAGTAGGCCTTGCTGGTTATCCATTTTAAATACAGCAGTACGGGGATCGTATCCAGCTCGTATTTTCATTTCTGGTATAAGGGAGAATTCACTCCAAAGCCACAACCTGGGCTAGCAGGCAGTCTAAGTGCTTCATGTGGTACCTGTCATCCAGGAGGTGCTTGGAAAATATTTACTGATGAAAACAAACGTGCTTCCCAGATGCTATACGAGGGCCTGACTTGAACTGGACGCTCTGTGAGATTCCAAAGACAGGGGTGGTGCTTGACCACCTTTGGTCATGAGCTTCTTCAGCATCATGTTTTCACATGCAGATTCATACCGAGGCAGGAGATTAGCTGACTTGGGGAAAAAGAGGCTCATCTAGAGATTTTTAGTTTTCTTGCCTTTTGGGGTCAGAGGAGTTTTCCTGGAAATGAAATAGGATGCAGAAGCCTAGAATAAGAAATGGAAATGCAGGAACTTCCCTGGTGGTCCGAATGGTTAAGAATCTGCCTTGCAATGCAGGAGACGAGGTTTGATCCCTGATCAGGAACTGAGGTGCTGCAGAGCAACTAAGCTCCAGTGTGTTGCAACTTCTGAGCCCAAGCAAATAAAAAAAGAAAGAAAGAAAGAAAGAAATCGCAATGCAAAGCTGCTCTGTTAAAAACCAGGGGTGAGAGGCATGGGGTCTCCCCATCCAGGGCTCCTCTCAGCCCGTGCTGCAGCCCCAGTGCACCTTGCTGGGGACAGCCCTCACCAAGTACCTGCTCTGAAGCATGCCCTGGGTTGGCACTGGGTACCCAGGCAAGAACCGGGTACCCCCCAGACCTCAGGGAGAGCAGCAAGGGTTGAAGGAATAATGCAAGGCAGGTCCTGCCCCACTGTCCCCGCGGGTCCCAGCCAGGTGGCCCCATCTTTCCACCCCACCCACAGGGCCACCCCAGCCCCAGGGCCCCAGGGAAAGGAGGACGCAACCACTCACACCAGAACCTTCCGGGATGGCTTCCGGGGGCTGCCTCAGTCAGCACCCCTTGGGAGCCTCGTGTTGACAGGTGTGGGGGCTCAGTGGGCATGAGAAGCTCAGGCCAGGCAGAGAGGGGCCCCTGAAGAGTACAGGCAGCTTCTGGTGCTGCCAGGAGGCCGGGTCACATGAGTAGCTCCATCTGTCTCCCACCCTACTCCCAGAGGGCATGCTCTTCATTTGAGTCCAGCCCAGCAAGGAGGTTTAACTGAGCCAAAGGGGTGTTAGCTTCGTTTCTGAATGGGAGCGACGGGGACAGTCTCCTGGGAACAGAGCCTGGATCCAGAATCCAGAGTCAAGGGTGTTGGCAACGCACTGCCCTCCTCCCCGCCAGCCCTCTGTGATCCAGAGGAGCCGGGGCGGCCCAGTTCCCCTCTTCTCTGCTCTTCCCACACACGAGCTCTTTACATTTTGACAGCTGTCTTTCTGCTCCCTACGGGACACGTATAGGGGTAACAACGGCTTCCAGAGTCCTATGCAGTTTTTCCATGTCTGGACTGCGGTCTGTGGTTACAGGACTCCTCTGAGAGGAACGCTAGAAGGCCCAGTGGGCCCTGCCCCGCTTCTGCGCCTGGGGGGGTGTGCATCTCCCGCTGGCTGGCTCAGCAGGCTGCGTGGACCCCCACAGGGGCCGTTCTCCAGCACTTTGGCCCGATCGCACCCGGGCCAGGGGACTAGAGATCTCAGCTCCTCAGCAGGACTCTTGCAAGTCAAGTCCTTCGGTCTGGGCAGCCCCAGGCCTGCTCCTCCTCCCATCCCAGGCATGGCTCCCCTTCGGCAGGTCATCCTAGCTATTGGCTTGGCCAAAGAATTAAATCAGGTTTTTCCATTCTTTTTGTTCAACCGAGCGCTTAGTAACCACATGCCTTCATCTCCCCATTTGTAGCATGGAACAGTCACACTGTCCTGCCTGAGTGGAGATAGGGGGCATGAACTTGAGGGGTTAACCCTCCCCTGAGTACAGGGTGACTCAACACTCTGCTTTGTCCATCACCACATTTCCATTGGGTCCTACACAATCCTTGTACCTTCAGGTTAAGAAATACACACAGAAGTCATTTGTGTGCCGGGCTCTGGCGTGGGTGCTGGTCCCCGATGGTGGGCTCTGTGTGCCAGCTTTGTCCTCCTTGAGGACAGCCATGGAGCAGCAGTGAGCTGAGAGCAGGCTCAGAGAGATCACAGGCACCAACTGCAGCCAGACGTGTGGGAGGGTGTTCAGGATGTCGGTCATCACATGGAAAGAGCCGGTCAGCTCGACACACAGTCCTGCTCTCCCCCGGTCCCTGGCAGGGCTCTGGGCACTGCTGACTCAAGTCCTACCAGCCACCATACAGCATCCCTGCCCAGAAACCCCTGACCCCACTTTGTTATCCAGTCCTCTCATTTGTCCTTTCTGGTTCAGTTCCATAGTTCTCATGGCATCAAAGGGAAGATACATCTCCAGAGGCCCGTGGACCAGAGTACTGGAAAAACTCGGGGCACACAAGGGGCTCAAACTGAAAGGTAAGGGTTCTTCCATTGACCCTGAGTTTGGATGCCTGGGCCTCCTGCTGAGGCCAGAACACTTCCCCCCGAACCTGTGTGACCTCAGAATCTTTAACACAAGCAGCAGTCCACAGTTGTGCAGGGCAAGAGGCTCCCTGGTCACCGTCCCTGCCCTGCGGCAATGCCATTCTAACACATGATCAGACACCCGAAGGAAATTGATAGAGTCACTTACCCATCGACTCAGCAAGTGGCCCTTTTAATCCACAAAAGTATCAGCAGAAAGGGCTTCCCTGGTGGCTCAGTGTAAAGAACCCGCCTGCCAATGCAGGAGACATGAGTTCCATCCCTGGGTCGAGAAGATCCCCTGCAGGAGGAACTGGCAACCCACTCCAGTATCCTTGACTGGAATATTCCCTGGACAGAGAAGCCTGGTGAGATACTGTCCATGGAGTCACAGAGAGTCGGACACGACTTAGCGAATGAAAAACAATCCACGGGGCTCAGTTTGACCCTGCTGCCTGGATCTGCCAGAGTCACTACCTCTGCCCCAGCTTTCCTGCCAACGGCCAGCATTTGTACAGTCCTTTGCAGCTGGCAAAGCTCTCATTTGAGAATATATATGGCTTGTCCAACGTCACACAGCTCTTCTGCCATAAAGCCTGGCACAGGCCCCTCAGGGAGGAAGCCAACCAGGACAGAAATGTCAGCATTTCATCACCATCATCACAGACTGTGTGATGAGACAGTCCTTGGGGAGGCTGAAAGAGGAGGCCAAGCAACCTTCCTGATAATAATGTCCACTGTATTGGGTTGGCCAAATCTTCATTTGGGTTTTCCATACAAAGTTATAGAACATCGTATTTGTTTCTGTTTTTTTTTTTTTTTTTTGTAACAGAAAAACATGAATGAACTTTTTGACCAACTCAATAGTTATCATGTAAATACCCAGCCTTGTGCCTTGCTGAACATCCTATTTATTGTTATTCATTAATAACATACATGACAGGTACTGTGATTTCCATTTAAGGTAGAGACGCTCAAGAATTAGTCATTTAAGATTAGAATTTGGATCCTAATATTCTAACTCAAAGCCAGCCATCCTTAGCAGCCAGGCCATCCTGACTGCAAAACACATCAAAGCTAGCAGCTTTGATATGGGAAGCTTATCCCAGGCCTCTTGCAGAGAAAATTCAGAAACAATGAAAGTCCTTCCAGTGAGCCAAAAGAGAAAACAAGGAAAAGAGAAGCGTCTTCCCTAGCCCAGTACTGAAAGCATCTGCCTTAAATTAGTATCCTGGGACTTCCCCAGTGGTCTAGTGGTTAAGAATCTGCCTTCCAATACCGGGGGTGCAGGTTCAATCCCTGGTCAGGGAAAAAAGATCTCACATGCTAGATGACTGGGCAAAAAAAAAAAAAAAAATCAATTAATTAAGACCCTGTTGTCAAAAACTGATGAACATAAAGGTGACGTTGCTCAGTCAAGGGACACTTTCCCAGGGGTGATGCATGTGTACAGCCTACCAGGCGAGGCCACTCCCCAGTGTCAACGTGAATACCCACATCCCTCGGACAGGGCCAAGCTCTGAGCTGTGGGACAGAGGGCCCCGCGTGGGGCTTGGGATTCAAGAGCTCTGACTGAGCCACACCATCTGCTCAGGGCCCCTGGGCAAATTTCTCTCCTGTTCAGAACTTCCTTCTAAAGCCACGGGATATTGGAGCCAGGGCAGAGATCTTGTAGTTGAATGCCATTACTTGACAGATGGGGACACAGGGCTTCAGAGAGGAGCAGGCACTTGCTGCTAATTGTAGGGTCAGCTTGATGGCGACTGGTTTCTTGGGGGGGATCCCCTGCATAGAGAAGAGCCAGCACTTCACACAAGTGGCTGGAGGCTCAGGTGAGACCCTGTGTGCCCCAGACAGACCAACACCAGGCACCATTGGTAACATGGCACAAAGCTCTTCCCAGGGAAGCACATTCCAGTGCAGCTAGAGGAGGGGGAACCTGGTGGGGGCCAGGGAATGGCGATGGGGAACCCCAGAAGGCAGTGGGTACATAGCCATTCTCTCGTGAAGTTTATGCTTAGGCGACTTTACTGCTTTGCAGAGAAAATGGTATTTGTCGGCTTCAAAGGCAGCTTCCGGCCCACCTGGGTGACCCTGGACACTGAGGACCACCATGCCAAAATCTTCCAAGTGGTGCCCATCCCGGTGGTGAGGAAGAAGAAGCTGTGAGGACCGCCGCCACCCCGTGCACCCCCACAGTGGACCCTGACACTGGAGTCTGGGCAGCAGCCCGGGGCAGCAAGGCCGGTTCCCACAGCCCCGGTCTGGCAGCTGCCGGGGAAGGCCACGTGTCAGCCCTGATGGGCCAGGGGGAGGCTTCCGAGCCCCCTGGTGCTGCCGCCCATCCCCCTCAAGTGTCTACCTGCAGCCCCCGGGGCCATGTGGGCTGATGCTGCAAACCTTCTCCTCCCTGCAGCCTCCCGGGGGCCTCTCTGTCTGTGCCTCTGCAGTGGGGGCTGTGGGGGCCACAGGGAGCCCTGGGCTCTACTGGCAAAAAAGGTCCCCTTTGGCAGGAGTTCTGCTCCAGCTGGGAGGAAACCTGGGGGTGGGAGGGCACGGTCGCTCACAGATCTCCATGCTCTCCAGCTCAGTGTTAGGGTGGGAGGTGCAGGAAGGATCCTCATTCCTGTAGGCGGGACCCGACCTCCACTGGGTTCAGAGCTCGGGTGTAGACAGAGCCCACCAAGATGGAACCAGCTGCCCTCGGGGAGGACGAGCCTGCCTCCGGAGGAGGTCAGCCTCTCAGGAGACTTGGCGCCCAGGCCATGAGCTGGACTAGGTGACTTTTAAAGGCCCTTTCAGTTCTGAGAGCCCAGAAGTCTGTGGCTTCTCATGTTGTGTCTGGAGTCCAGCGGTAGGCGAGAACATTCTTCTCAGCTGACATCCATGATGCTGGGCGCTCCGGGCAGACAGGATGGAGGCGTGAGAAGCAAGGCCCAGGGTGAGGGGCTTGGCTGTCTGGTGCAACAGACGGTCAGTGTAAGTGCCTTCTGATGCTAGGCAGAGAATCCTGAGAGGGCTCCCAGGAGGGAAAGAAAGGGTTTATGTGCTCGGGTGGGTCTGGAAGCTTCTTGCAGGAGAGGCCCTGGGCTCGTAGGGTTGAAGGGCAGGGGGCTTATGGGTGGCAGGGATGGGGCAGCCTCTAGAGCATTCAGAGGCTGATCCCTTCCTGGCAAAGCTGGATGACTTCAAGGTGGCCCATTGCCCTGGACTCACTGCCCCACCCATAGCAGAGAAGCGTGCATCAGAGGGATGCTGGTGGGCCCCTGACACCCAGAATGTGGGCCAGCTGGCCCCACCTATGACTCCAACAGAGGCTGGAGTCAAGTCGAGAAGGGTGGGCTCCTCCATGGGGGGCCCATCTGCTCCTCATTGGGGAGCCCCCAAGAAGCGCTCACACCTCAGGGTGCCTGGGCTTTCGGAGCCAGAAAGGGCCTTAGGAGACACCTAGTCCAAAGCCTTAGTTGTAGAGATGGGACGATGAGACTCCAAGAAGGGGAAGAACCACACGGCCAGAACAGGGCCAGGACGGGAGCCCCCACTCCCCACACTCACTGCCACACCACGCTGCCTCAACTGCCGGCCGGAGGGGTCAGACGCTCCTGAAAGACAAGCCCCCTAGAAGGGAGAAAAGATGAGACTAGAGAGCTGTTGGCCAGGACTGTTTCTGCCCCGGGCCCCTCACCGTGCACACAAGGGCTCCCTCCTGTGGGCTCTGGAGGCCCTGCAGCCTCCACTTGGCTCAAACTTACCAGCCCTCTGGAGGGGCGCCCAGCCACCGCAATCACTGCACTGGTGCTATCTGCATCTGCAGGTCCACAGGCGCGCCCAGCAGACAGTGTCAGGCCACCCTGACACATCTTTGGAGAGCTGGCTAGGTGGATCTCCAGGGTCCATCCACCCCAGGCCCTCTTGGAGAACTGCCCACCTTGGAGAGCCAGGAGAGCTCTGGAAAAGGAAAACTCTGTCTGTGGTTTATACTCTCTCGTGAGACCCCAGGGTCACCCTGGGTCTCATGATGACCATGTCTGTCCCTTCTTCTGCCCCAACCGCAAACTCATTCCCTTCTTGTCCTCATCTGTTCAGCTGCACCCAGTGAGGCTCAGCCTTAAGTCCACCCCCCGCTCCCAGGGTGAGCCAGTCGCCAAAGAGGTTTTTCCCACTAAACAAGTCTTTCAGCTGCTAGGGGGTGACAGTGGGACTCTGCCTCTAAGGACACGGCAGCTTCAGAGGCCCGAGTCCCTGCAGGGACCTCTTCCAGGAAGATCAGAGGCCATGGGGAGGAAAGTTCAGATGACCTCATGTTCTTTTCGTCTACAGTCCTGTTGAGTTTTCCTAAACTCTTAACGCAAGGGTCTCACACTGTGAACCACTTAGGGTGCGATCACTTCCGATGGCCAGGAATATTGACTGTCTTTGGTTCAGTTCATGGAAAGAAAATATCTATTTGAAAATCCTCAGAGTTGTACATTTGTCAAACAGCACAAGATCTGTGCATATAACGTTCCTTCCAAAACCATTCACCAAGAGCCCGTGTCTGGGCATGTCCTTGGTAGCACAAATTTTCTTACTGCTTAGAAAATTGTTCTTGTTTTTCTTTCTGTTTGGAAGCCTCAAGATGAGTTAGGCCTTTTAAAAAAAAAAAAACACTCCTCTGAAATGCTTTTCTTTTTCCTGTTGCCGAAATAGCTGGTCCTTTTTCGGGAATTAGATGTATAGTGTGTTTTGTATGTAAACGTTTCTTGTAGGCGTCACTATGAACAAAGATATATTTTCTATTTATTTATTCTATTATGCACTTCGAGAAATTGTTGTCGGAGAAATGAAGAATCGTCTTAAATGTCTTATTTGGGTATGTCCTTTGGACCGCTTGAAAGGGGTGTGTGTACCCAGGGCCTTCTGCTTGCAGCAGACATCGGCTCTGGTTTGGAAAATCTTGCTGTACTGTAGTAAACGTAAAAAGGATGTCATCCACCTGACTGCTTGTTTATTTTCCATTAAAGTGGGTCTCACCTTAAGCCAGAGAAATAAGACAGGAAATTACCCTTTGCCGCGCTGGCCGCTCACTTCGAAGAACCAGTTATGTGTCCTACCTCATCCTGTCCACAAGGGGGCGCTCAGGAGAGCAGGTGGAGAAGGTCCTAGGAGAGGAAAGCTGCCGTTCATGTGGCTGGCACATCCATGCCGGACTGTGTCCTCCTTACCCCTAAGCATCAGAGAGCTGTCAAGGCAGCACCCTCCCTGGGGGAAAGCCAGAGGTTAGTGGAGTCTGGACTTGAAGCAAGCCTGTTTCTTCCTCATGGGTACAGTTTGGGCAGAGGCCAAACACGATGTCTGCGGAGAACATGGAGACTGAGGTGGAGAGATAGGTCCAACTCAAGCTGCCAGACGAGGCGGGTGGCGAAGCAGGTTAGAGGGGAACCCTAGGCAGAGGTGACAGAGGCTTGGGGGTCTGGGGAGGAGAAAGTGAGAAGCTTAGAATGGGGTGAGTGGGAGGGTCCTACAACTGTGCTGTGCAGTAAGGCAGCCACTGGCCACATAAAGCCACCTACACTGAGATTAATTACAATGACATACAATTGAAAATTCAGTTCCTTGGTTACAATGACCTATCTGAAGCACTCAATACTCCATATGTCTGCATGTGTACATGCTAAGTCGCTTCAGTCAAGTCCAACTCTGCAGCCCCATGAACTATTGTCCATCAGGCTCCTCTGCCCATGGGATCCTCCCGGCAAGAATGCTGGGGTGGGTTGCCATTCCCTTCTCCAGGGGGTCCTCCCGACCCAGGGATTCAACCCATGTCTCCTTCATTGGCGGGCAGGTTCTTCACCAGTAGCGCCATCTGGGAGGCCCAATCCATATGTCTAGTGGTTACCATACTGGTCAAGGAATATATAAAACATTTCCATCAACAAAAAAGGTTCTTTTCTTGATGATTTCCAGAAAGCTTTAGGGGCCCGTACACTGGATTTTTAAAAATCTATGCTCCTAATGTGTGTGTGTGTGTGTGTGTGTGTGTGTGTGTGTGTGTGTGTGTGTGTGTGTGTGTGTGTGTGTGTGTGTTCAGTCCACTTAAAGGGGCTAGCACCAGATTGGTGCTATCAAGCTGTCAAGTCATCCCTTGGTATCCACAGGGGACTGATTCTAGGATCCCTTTGGACACCAAAATCAGAGGATGCTCAAATCCCTCATAGTCTGCTCTCTCTTTCTGTGGGGTTTGTGTCCCAGAATTCAACCAACCTATGATCGTGTAGTGTTTTCCATCCGCAGTTGGTTCAATCAGTGAATGCAGAAACCTGCATATGTGGAGGGCCAGCTGTCCATCTGGCAAAGCAGCCTGAGCACCCTGGGTCAGTGTGAGTGAAAGGGCCGTGGCCCCTGCCCTCAAGAAACTTCGCCTGGGGAAGTGGGGAGGGTGCATCTCTCCACTCACTTGACAACTAGTTCTGAGCATCTGCTCAGTGCCAGACACGGCCCGAAGTAGAACATCAAAGACCTCCATGGAGGACTTCCCTGGTGGCCAGTGGTTAAAAATCCACCTGCCAGTGCATGGGACAAGGGTTCGATCCCCGGTCCAGGAAGGTTACACATGCCTCGGGGAAACTAAGCCCGTGTAGCACCACCACTGAGCCCACACCCTAAAGCCCGTGCTCTGCAACAAGAGAAGCACCACCGTAGTGAGAAGCCCGAGCACTGCAACCAGACAAAGCCCGTGCAGCAGTGAAGACCCAGCACGGCCAAAAATAATCGATTAATTAATTTTAAAGCATAAATAAAAGGGAAGAAATAACACTAAATGGGGGGAAAAAAGACCCTAGTAGAGACCCTGCAGTCCCCACACCCAGTGAGTGGTGAGGCAGAGAGCTCTGAGGGAGGAGAGTTCTCAGCTGGAGTGGTCAGGGGTCCATGAGCATGGATGGGACTAGAGGCAGTCTGGGGATCAAGGTCAGATGAGGAATGGGGCCCTTTCATGAGAGGCACAGCCTGGGTGCTGGGAAAGGAACCAGAGGTGTGGGCTTGAAGACGGCTGGGCGTAAACCAGAGAGCGACCGTGAGAGGGAAGGCAGGCCAGCCAGACACGGGCAGTTTGCAGGGACCACGAGGTCTGACGATGGGAGGGGGGTCCCTGGTGACTCCTCAGCCGGGAGTTTGGCTGCTTGAGTAAGTGCACAGTGCACCGGTTTGGTTAGCGAAGTAGAAAAGGCATTTGGGAGGACTGAGAGAGCAGGCTCAAAGGAAGCAACAGGAGACTGCAGCCAGCTCAGTGCAGAGAGCAAGGAGCAGGAGATACCCTAGAGTGCAGACAAAGGGTGGACGTGGGGCCCCTTCACACGTGGCCCTTCAACAGTCACCAGGCGCCCAGAGAGGAGTCACTGCCAGGTGTTAGGTGACAAGGCGACCACACCTGGCCCCGTCTGCATGGAGAAAGCCACAAAAACATGGAAGCAAGCTAAGTGTCCATAGCCAGAGGAATGGCTAAAGATGTAGTACATAGGCAAAGGCTTCAGTGCTGGCGGAAGGGTAAAGAATCTGCCCACAAAGAAGGAGACGTGGTTTTGATTCCTGGGGAGGAGAGCATGGCAACCCACTCTAGTATTTTTGCCTGAAGAATCCCATGGACAGAGGAGCCTGGTGGGCTGCAGTCCACAGGATGGCAAAGAGCTGGACGTGACTGAAGTGGCTGAGCATGCATGCGTGTACAGTCCATATACGCATTGGACGACTACTCAGCCATGAAAAAGAATGGAATAATGCCATCTGCAGCAACATGGGTAGATTTAGAGACTGTCATACTAAGTGAAGTAAGTCAGAAAAAAAGACAAATCTTATGTGATATCACTCATATGTGGAATCTAAAAAAAATAGTATGAAAGAACTTATTTACAAAACAGACTCTTAGACATAGAAAACAAATCTATGGTTACCAAGGGGGAATCAAGGGAGGGATAAATTGGGAGTTTTGGGTTAACACATGGACACTACTATATATAAAATAAGTGACAAGGATTTACTGTATAGCACAGGGAACTATATTCAATATCCTGTAACAAACTATAATGGGAAATAATTTTTTTAATATAGATATATACATATATACGTATAAACACATTACTTTGCTGTACAACTGAAACAGAGTTGTTTCAGTTGTGTCCAAGTCTTTTTGACCACGTGGACTGTAGCCCGCCAAGCTCCTCTGTCCGTGGGATTCTCCAAGAATGCTGGAGTGGGCTGCCATGCCTTTCTCCAGGATCTTCCCGACTCAGGGGCTGAACCCGCATCTCACAGCTCCTGAACTAGCAGGTAGGCTCTTACCACTAGCGCCACCTGGGATCAACTATAATTTTGAAAACACACACACACACACACACACACACACACAAAAGAACGGAGGATAGGAAATTCAAAAGAGTAGAGTGTGCTCTGGGAGTTCCCCTCTCCTAAGGGCTCTCCCCTAAGCCAAGTGAGGGGGGCAAGGGAACCCCTCGTAGGGGACTGGAAGTATCCGGAGGAAGAGAAGATGGACGTTTCACTTCTCAGCTGGTGCTTACTGAGACCTTAGGCTCAAGGGGCACCGGCTGCTGCAGAGCTGGGGAGGAGAATTCCCTGGTGTCTCACCGCCCCATCATTTAGGAGAGAAGAGGCCAGAGGTGTCTCTGCTTTTGCCCTGGATGATATAAGGTGAATGCAGGCTGGAGCTGCCCTATGTTCCCAAGAGAACAGCCAGCAGTCCCTGGAGAAATGCCCCTCCACTCATTGGCTGGGGGAGGATGCCTGAGGTTTCCACGCATCAGGAGCTCATTGTGGAGGGACTTCCCGGTAGTCCAGTGGTTAAGACTCCAAGCTCCCAATGCAGGGGGCGCCAGTTCAATCCCTGGTCAGGGAACTAAGATCCCATAAGCTGTATGGCCCCAAATATTAATTATTAAAAACTGTAGAGCACAAGTAAGTGAGCTTGAAGGAAGCCTGTCCCACACAGGTGTCTGCCCAGGTGAAGGGATACCTGGCAGAGGCTATAGGCATCCTCAAAGGCAGAGTGGAAAGAGCAAGGGGTGCCACCTGTGTTCAGCTGGGAGACACATTGCTCAGATCAAAGTGGGCAAGTGAGCATCGGACAAGAATCCAGAAGACCGTCCCAGGCCAAAGAGCCATAACACCTGCCACAACAGAGGACACTTAAGGCCAGTTTGCAATGGCACAATTTACTGAAGACTTTTTACCCCTCTTCCTCAAATCCTCCCCTCTCTGTGCCCCAAACCATGCCGGCGGGCATGGGGAGCGTTGGGAGAAGTGGAGTGGGAAGCAAGGCAGAAAAGAGAAAAAGAAGAGCCCCATGTCTCCATCCCCATCTCCCCTGTACCAGCTCCAAGACAGAGCCCAGATGCGAGGGTCTGAGACCTGGGACCCTTCACTGCAGTGTTTGCACTTGGACACACCTCTCCTCCAACAACTAAATACAAAGAAACTGAACACGAGCAGTTGGGGCAAATTCTGGGCCCCAAAGATACAAAGAGACCAAAAAACCCAACTGCCACTTTTGCAGTGCCTAGAGCAAAAGCAAGGCACTGGGCATGCCCCTGCACACACAGCACCACCTAAGGGGTGGGCAAACCATGGAAGTCACCCTCCAGCCTGACCCCAGACCCACTCTGCCCTCACCCCACCATGTAAGGAACAAGCTCGTCCCACCTCAGGGAGCAAGGAAAACTTCTGTTTGTTCTCACTCCCTTTGATACAGCAGGGACCCCAGTAAAGCCTCACCTGAATCTCCTGTCTGGTCTCTAGTCAGTTGTTATTGATTAAGGAGGCCAAGAACTCCAGTCCGTAACTCAAGCAGGGGGAGAGCAGTGTGTGTGAGTAAACTTGCTTTAAGCTGCAGGAAGAGAAAGCGCTGGTTTGTAGCTTTTGCTGGTGTCCATTGTATAAATACATTCATCACAGCCAGTTTCCAGCTACAGGGGTTTCATGGCCAGATCCCAAGATTCCTGTCTATTAACCACTGGCTCTGCAAGCTGGTACCAGCCGTCTTCCTTGCAGGCTGAAGGCTGAGTCAACAGAGGGGAATTGAAACAGTGCTGAGAAAAAAGATACAGCTCTGCTAGACTGTATCCTTCCAGATCAGCTCCCTCAACAAAACCATTACACTCAGCAGGAAGGGAAGAATATAAGGACCACACTCCCCTGGAAGTATCTTGTCAACTCCCTTAAAAGACAGAAGCTGCTAAAAGAGAATTTTGCTCGTTTGTGTATTTTAAACATCTTTCCCCTCTTCCCACTCCAAAGGGGAAACAGCATAGCATCTGGTTGCTATGCTATGAAGTTAGGGATGAAGAATGTTCTCCTAAGAAAAATGCCAAAGGCAAAATCATCAAGTTTGGTTCATAGGATGACATAAAATTATTAAAATGTAAAATTCTAAATCATCTTGAAAACTAATAAATTGAGGAAATGAGTTTAAAATCTATCCAGGTAAGAAGTGAGTAACTTTGGATGTGCTGGGTATCCTTGGTTTGCTCCCAAGTTCATTTCCATGCCCTGCTTAAATGGACCATTAGCAGTTTTGTGGTCCTTTGCCTTCCTGTTGGTTCAGAGGCTCCTTTGGGAGGGAGGGAAGTGCTGTGTCTGGGAGTTCATTGCAGGGCTCCCTCCTGGCCCATGTCTCAGGGTCAGCTGTTCCCTTCTAAGGAAGACAGGGCTTCAGTCAGGGTGCCTCTATAAGCCACTGTCTGCCTGGGTCCCAGAGACTGCTCTGGCTCCTGGTGTCTCTATGCCAGGGGTGGTAACTGCTCCCCATGTTCACAAGCACAAGATTATGGCCCTGCTCCTTTCAGGGTCCCTAAACTCTATTCGCCTAATTTACAAATGTTCCCTTCATTTAACACATTGGTATTGTGCCATCTGCTGATACTTTCTACATAAGGTACTCTTTTTTAATGTTTGTTTTTATTTATTTGGCTGCACCAGGTCTTAGTTGCGGCATGCAGGATCTTTGCTCTTCTTTGCGGCATGCGGGATATTTAGCTGTGGCGTGTGAGCTCTTAGTTGCAGCACGTGGGATCCTGTTCCCTACCAGGGTTTGAACCCAGGGCCCGTGCTTTGGGAGCATGAAGTCTTAGCCACTGGACCATGAGACACTCTTTGAAAGCAATAAAAGGAAGTCAGGAAACACCAAAATAAAAATAGGGAGGGGTCAGCTCACAAAAAAATAAACAGGAAATAAATATATGTATTAATATTTTAAATTTTTCAGCCTCATTGGTAATTACAAGATGTGAATCAAAACAACAAGATAATATTAATCACTTGCCAAACTGAAAATATTTTAAGAATGATACAAGGCAAGAAGAAGCAGACATTCTTGAAAGTAAAAGTGAAAGTTGCTCAGTCATGTCCAACTCTTTGCAACCCCATAGACTATACAGTCCATCGAATCTCCCAGGCCAGAATACTGGAATGGGGAGCTGTTCCCTTCTCCAGGGTATCTTCCCAACCCAGGGATCAAACCCAGGTTTCCCACATTGCAGGCAGATTCTTTACCAGCTGAGCCACCAGGGGAGGGAAGCCCTTAGACATTCTTCAGTTCAGTTCAGTCGCTCAGTCGTGTCCAACTCTGTGATGATCCCATGGACTGCAGCACGCCAGGCTTCCCTGGCATACTTCACCAACTCCCAGAGCTTGCTCAAACTCACGTCCATCAAGTCGGTGATCCCATTCAACCATCTCATCCTCTGTTATCCCTTTCTCTTCCCATCTTCAATCTTTCCCAGCATCAGGGTCTTTTCAACTGAGTCAGTTCTTCGCATCAGGTGGCCAAAGTATTGGAGTTTCAGCTTCAGCATCAGTCCTTCCAATGAACACCCAGGACTGATCTCCTTTAGGATGGACTGGTTGGATCTCCTTGCAGTCCAAGGGACTCTCAAGAGTCTTCTCCAACACCGCAGTTCAAAAGAATCAATTCTTCTGCACTCAGCTTTCTTTATAGTCCAACTCTCACATCCATACACGACTACTGGAAAAACCATAGCTTTGACTAGACGGACCTTTGTCAGCAAAGTAATGTCTCTGTTTTTTAATATGCTCTCTAGGTTGGTCATAGCTTTTCTTCCAAGGAGCAAGTGTCTTTTAATTTCATGGCTAAGACATTCTTAGATGATGATAGAAAAGTAGGTTGGTGCAAGCATTCTATAAAGCAATTTTGTATTATGTAAAAATGATTTGAAAATGTGGGTAGACTTAAGCTCCAAAAGTCTGTCCAGGAATTTATCCTTGAGAAAGAGCTTACAGTAGTGCACAGGATTTGTGACAAGGATATTTACTGCAGCATTTTATAGGATAATGAAAACTCTGTAAAAATCTAAATAGTCAGCAATCAGACCGGCTACATTGAGATATAGTCCCTTTCCCAAAATGAAGATTAAAAATGACTATTGAAATGTTGGTAAATATGAATACTGAGTGATAAGGAATGGGAATTTTTCACTCTAATTATGTGTGTCTGTGTGTGTACATTTAAAGTATTTCCAAGATAAAAATACTTCTGGGGCTTCCCTGGTGGCTCAGTGGTAAAGAATCTGCCTGCCAATGGAGGAGACACAGGTTCGATCCCTGACCTGGGAAGATCCCACATGCTGCAGAGTGACTAAGTCCATGCTTCACAACTACCAAGCCTGTGCCCTCGAGCCCGGGAAGTGAAACGCATGAAGCCCGCACGCCCTACAGTCCATGCTCTGCAGTGAGAGAAGCCACCAAATAAGAAGTCTGAGCACCGTAACTACAGAGTAAGCCCCACTTTTCACAACTAGGGAAAGCCCACGCAGCAACAAAGACCCAGCACAGCGAAAAGTAAATAAATTTTAAAAATTATAATTAAAAAAACTTCCAAAAATGGGAAATAACTATTTAGAAAAAATAACTACTTAGCATTACGGATCAAGACTCTTAAAAGCACTCCTTTTCATTGACCTACTAATTATTTACTTGGGAATGTAACCTAAGGAAACAAAGCTGAGGTATAAAGATGTTCCTTTCGGCATTATTTACAATCATTTGACATGTTCAAAGAACCTAAATGTTTGACTTCACAGGAATGACTAAATAAATTAAGGTCTCATTTGATGGACTGTTACACCTCATTGAAATGATATTTACAAGGAGTTTGTAATAACAAAGTGCTAATTTGCAAATTCTATTACAAAATCCTTGTGGGTTCTGGAAGTCACAGAATATTACAGGCTAATCGCCCTGGAGCTCTGTTGGCCTGGTATTGTGCACATTAGAGATGTTCACACACACACACCTCTTTAGCCTTGCCACTCCACTAAGCCCACGCTCCTATTTCTTCTTGATGGCCCCACTGCCCTTCAGCCTTTGTACCTCCTCTTCCCTCTTCTTCTCCCTCCTGATTCTGCCTCCCAAAATTCCAAGGAACTAGCTTGCAATAGCAATGTCCTCCTGAGTGGCTGGTTCCCTTGGTTAAACTCCTTTGGCGAGTGCTATCTGGTCCAATTAAGGTACAGACAGGTGATCTATTCTAGCCTGGGGCATACACTGATTTAAGTTAGAAGTAGGAGGGACTTCCCTGATGGTCCTCTGGCTAAGACTCTGTGCTCCCAATGCAGAGGGTCCATGTTCAATCCCTGGTCAAGGAACTAGATCCCACAGGATTCAACTAAAAGATTTCCTGTGCTGCAACAAGAACTGGCACAGCCAAAATATTAATTAATTAATTTAAAAATGAAATAAAATTAGAAGTATGAGCCCAAGGGCAGAAAACATCATCCTTGTCCGTGAGACTCTAAAAGAGGAGCAAAGGTCTCAGGGAATTTGTAAGGAAGCTTCTATCCTAAGGGTTCAGGGACCTCCTTGGGACTGGAATGAATTCCTCTAGTCCTGTTTCTTGCAGATGTCAGTGTGTGGATTCCAGGCCTGGCAGAACTTGTCACCTCTGTTTACAGAAGAGGTGAGGCCCAGGGACATCAAATTGGCCCTCAAGGTCATCCACCGTGGACTTCAGCAGGAGACTGGATCAAAGAGGCCTCAGTGTTTCCAGGCCCATCACGAAGCCTCGCTCCCCACAAGGGAGAGCGCCGCTGGCCAGCAGGCCGGCAGATGCAAAGCAGGCCAGATGTCCCTGGGATTCCTGACATTCCAGAAGGGCAGCCCTCCTTGCTGCCCAACTCCAGGCCCCAGATTCATGGGCTCAGAAACCTCACCTTGGAAACTTAGGCAGACTTCTCGGAAGGGAAAAAAAATTGCTCCGAGTGTGCTAGGGCCCAGAGCTGCTGCTGCTGCCGCCTAGTTGCTCAGTTGTATCCAGTTCTTTGCAACCCCTCCTCTGTCCATGGCAATCTCCAGGCAAGAACGCTGGAGTCGGCTGCCATTTCCTCCTCCAGAGGATCTTCCTGCCCCAGGGATTGAACCTGGGTCTCCTGCATTGCAGGCAAATTCTCTGCCATCTGAGCCACCAAACAGGAAACAGTCAATTCACATAAAAAAATATATAAATGGGGGACATCCCTAGTGGCCCAGTGGCTAAGACTCCACGTTTCCAATGTAGAGGGCCTACGTTCAATCCCTGATCAGGGTACTAGATCCCACATACCACAAATAAGACCCAGTGCAGCTAAATAAATAAATAAATAACTTAAAACATATATATTTGGGAAATAAATGTGTGTTTAAAAGTTCAGCCTCAAAAAAAAAAAAAAAAAGTTCAGCCTCATTGGTAATTATAAGATGTAAACTGAAACAACAGATTGTATCAATCACCTATCAAACTGAAAACATTGTAAAGAACCCTACAAGGCAAGAAAAAAATGGGCACTCTTAGATGACGATAGCAAAGTAACTTGGTGCAAGTTATCTGTAAAGCAATTTCAAATTGTGTAAAAGTGATTTGAAAATGTGTGCAGACTTTGGCTCCAGAGGCAGCATGTACAGAATGCTATATTAAGTGCTTCACATGGATTCGCTCATTTCATCCTCACAGCACTCCCGTGAGGTAGGAGCTTTTATTAGTGCCCATAGGCTCAGGTGAGGTGCTTAGATGATGCACCCAAGATGATACAGCTCGTAAAACACAGGACAAGGCCACCCAGCTCCAGGGCTGTGCTCTAGGGGTCTCGAGTTCAGTTCAGTTCAGTCGCTCAGTCGTGTCCAACTCTTTGAGACCCCATGAATCGCAGCATGCCAGGCCTCCCTGTCCATCACCATCTCCCAGAGTTCACTCAAACTCACGCTCATCAAGTCAGTGATGCCATCCAGCCATCTCATCCTCTGTCATCCCTTTTCCCTCCTGCCCCAATCCCTCCCAGCATCAGAGTCTTTTCCAGTGAGTCAACTCTTCACATGAGATGGCCAAAGTACTGGAGTTTCAGCTTTAGCGTCATTCCTTCCAAAGAAATCCCGGGGCTGATCTCCTTTAGAATGGACTGGTTGGATCTCCTTGCAGTCCAAGGGACTCTCAAGAGTCTTCTCCAACACCACACTTCAAAAGCATCAATTCTTCGGCACTCAGCTTTCTTCACAGTCCAACTCTCACATCCATACGTGACCACTGGAAAAACCAGTGGTGCCTTGACTAGACAGACCTTTGTTGGCAAAGTAATGTCTCTGCTTTTTAATATGCTATCTAGGTTGGTCATAACTTTCCTTCCAAGGAGTAAGCGTCTTTTCATTTCATGGCTGCAGTCACCATCTGCAGTGATTTTGGAGCCCAAAAAATAAAGTCTGACACTGTTTCCACTGTTTCCCCATCTATTTCCCATGAAGTGATGAGACCAGATGCCATGATCTTCGTTTTCTGAATGTTGAGCCTCAAGCCAACTTTTTCACTCTCCTCTTTCACTTTCATCAAGAGGCTTTTAGCTCCTCTTCACTTTCTGCCATAAGGATGGTGTCATCTGCATATATGAGGTTATTGATATTTCTCCCGGCAATCTTGATTTCAGCTTGTGCTTCTTCCAGCCCAGCATTTCTCATGACGTACTCTGCATATAAGTTAAATAAGCAGGGTGACAATATACAGCCTTGACGTACTCCTTTTCCTATTTGGAACTCGAACTAACTGCTAATTACCTGCAACCTCGAAGCGTTATGGAAAGTAAATGAAATGAAGCATGTACAGAGCCTGCACACAGTGGGTGCTCAATAAATGGAAAGTGACCTTGAACATCTTTTCGTGCCGTTTGTAAACACCAGGAGGGCAGGGGCCTTTGCTGCCTTGTTTACCTTCATACCCCTCTCCTGCACAGTTCCTGAAATCTGTAGGTGTTCAGCACATACTTGGTGAGCAGGGCAGTGATGAGGCCACATGGACAGGGGAGCCCTCTGCCCAGGCAGAGCCCCATGATCTGTGTTCAAATCCTGGCTTTGTCACTTCCAAGCTGTGTGACCATGGGGAAAATACTTAACATCTCTGTGCTTCCATTTCCTTGTGTGTAAGATGGGGATGCTACTACACTATCTACTACACAGGGTTGCTAGAAGGATGATGTAAATTAATTTATGTCGAACAGCGCACATGGATGGGATAATCCTTTAGGTTTCAAAGAGAAATTCATAGAAGTGCGTGCATATTTTCACAAATATATGGCAAGCACAGATAGAGTGGCCTGCTCATTGAAATACTAGCTGGAATGGGCTTCCCTGGTGGTCCAATGTTAAGACCTCACCTTTCAATGCTGGGGATGTGGCTTGGAGCCCTGTTTGGGGAGCTAAGATCCCACACACCTCTAGGAAAAAAACAAAACAAAACATAAAACAGAAGCAATACTGTAAGAATTTCTATAAAGACTTTAAAATGGAAAAAAGAGAAATAAATAAAATAATAGCTGAAAAATTCTACCTGATGGATCCGTGGCAAGTCAGAGCTTTGAAGGGGCGGTCATGCACCACGCCAGTCTCTGCTGCCCCCTAGTGACCATATCCCTTAATTTTTTTGACTGTTTTCTTTCGCAGGAAGACACTACAGTAACGCTACCGTCACTTCAGAGGGACCCCTGCTCTCCAGGATTCTGGCCAAACTCCAGCTTTGGCTTGGTTCTCTGGACGCTGAAAGAGGCCGAGCACTGGCTGGTTCTGAGATCCCAGGCAAACCCCCTCCCCTCTCCCCGGTCTCACCTGTGGACAGGCACCGCCCGCACCGCCACTGCAGGGCAGGAGTGAGGCTCACCCGTGCTGATAACAGGAGGCCCGCGGACGCTCTCAAGTCCAAGACGTGTTTGCTGTAGTCGTTACAACCACACCCTCCTCTGTTTCCCAGCTGAATTCAGCCACACTTGTTCTTCAGACTTTTCCTCCCCGATGTCCACCCTCAAGGAACCCCCAGGTTAAGAGCCGCAAAGGCCCCTCAGCTCCAAGCCCTGGCCTCCCCTAGGGTGGTCAACAAGTTACCTCACAGCGTCATCACAAGAAAGCATTTTTTTTATTAGCTTTCAGTTGAAGGATTAATTTCTATGTTCAATAAGAAGTGTGCACATTACAAAAATCAGAGTTGGAAAGAATTGGAAGGGAATACAAGTGCTTTTAGAATCCTAGAAGGCTAATTTTAGGACTTCATTTTAAGAATGAAATTCTAGGGGCTTCCCTGGTGGTCCAGCGGTTAAGAATCAGCTCTGCAATGCAGGGGACACATGCTCCATCCCTGTTCTGGGAAGATCCCACATGCTGTGGGGCAACTAAGCCCAGACCCCACAACCACTGAGCCCTCGGGCCCTAGAGCCTGTGCTCCACAAGAGAGGCCCACCCGTCAACTAGAGAGTAGCCCCCGATCATCTCAGCCAGAGAAAAGCCTGCACAGCAAAAATAGGGCCAGCACAGCCAAAAACAACTATTAATAACTAAGTAAGTGTTAAAAAGGAATGGCTTTGTTATTTTTAAAAATTAGATTATAACGTGCTATTGTAACAGAGATCCTGAAGCAGCATAAATACTTTTTTAAATAAAGTTTAAAAAAAAACAATATCCATGAAAAAAAAATTGGAGTTGACAAAGACTCCATCCTTAACCAAACTTTATTCAGGCACCTACGAACCCTCATCTCAACTAGCCCTCAGCCTTGGCCTGTTGAGCTTAGTTTTAGCAAAGAATCTTCCCAAGTCAGGTTAATTCCCCACCCTTGAAAAGGGTATGTCTTGGGTCAGTCTTTAGTAAGACTCCTGTGAAGACGGTTAAGCAAGAATCACCTTACCCTTGCTAGCTAATCTAACTTTCCATCCACTCACCCTCTCACTGTTCTTTGACTAAAAATTCCCAGTTGTCATTACTCTATTTCCTTACGTTTTGGCTGTGCCATGCAAGACACGCAGGATCCTAGTTCCCTGACCAGGGATCAGACCCGTACCACTGGACCACCAGGGAAGCCCACTGTCACTGCACTCAGACTGGAGTTCACCCCCTTTCCCTTATCACAACGGTCTTAAATAACATCTCCCTAGCCTTTTTAACAAGTCTCAACTACAAAATTTTTCTTTGAGTACACCAATAGATTAAGAGGCATGAAAATTAAATTAATCAGTTCAGTTCAGTTCAGTTACTCAGTCATGTCTGACTCTTTGCAACCCCATGGACTGCAGCACACCAGGCCTCCCTGTGTATCACCAACTCCAGGAGTCCACCCAAACCCATGTCCATCTAGTCAGTGATGCCATCCAACCATCTCATCCTCTGTCATCCCTTTCTCCTCCTGCCCTCAATCTTTCCCAGCATCAGGGTCTTTTCAAATTAGTCAGCTCTTCACATCAGGTGGCCAAAGTATTGGAGTTTCAGCTTCAACATCATTCCTTCCAATGAATACCCAGGACTGATCTTTAGGATGGACTGGTTGGATCTCCTTGCAGTCCAAGGGACTCTCAAGAGTCTTCTCCAACACCACAGTTCAAAAGCATCAATTCTTTGGCACTCAGCTTTCTTTATAGTCTAACTCTCACATCCATACATGACCACTGGAAAAGCCATAGCCTTGACTAGATGGACCTTTGTTGACAAAGTAAGGTCTCTGCTTTTTAAAATGCTATCTAGGTTGGTCATAACTTTCCTTCCAAGGAGTAAGTGTCTTTTAATTTCATGGCTGCAGTCACCATCTGCAGTGATTTTGGAGCCCAAAAAATAAAGTCTGACACTGTTTCCCCATCTATTTCCCATGAAGTGATGGGACCAGATGCCATGATCTTCGTTTTCTGAATGTTGAGCCTCAAGCCAACTTTTTCACTCTCCTCTTTCACTTTCATCAAGAGGCTCTTTAGTTCTTCTTCACTTTCTGCTATAAGGGTGGTGTCATCTGCATATCTGAGGTTATTGATAGTTCTCCCGGCAATCCTGATTCCAGCTTGTGCTTCCTCCAGCCCAGTGTTTCTCATGATGTATTCTGCATATAAGTTAAATAAGCAGGGTGACAATATACAGCCTTGATATACTCCTTTTCCTATTTGGAACCAATCTGTTGTTCCATGTCCAGTTCTAACTGTTGCTTCCTGACCTGCATAGAGGTTTCTCAAGAGGCAGGTCAGGTGGTCTGTATTCCTATCTCTTTCAGAATTTTCCACAGTTTATTGTGATCCACACAGTCAAAGGCTTTGGGGTAGTCAATAAAGCAGAAATAGATGTTTTTCTGGAACTCTCTTGTTTTTTCAATGATCCAGAGGATATTGGCAATTAAATTAATATTTTATATCTATTGAACTATGCCTAGGGTGTAGGTGATCAATAAATATTTTTGAATGAATACAAGAATGAATTGAAAATAATGCCCATGAGAACCTGCTGTACAGCACAGGGAACTCTACTCAGTGCTCTGTGGTGGAAGGAAATCCAAACAAGAGGGGGTATATGCATGTATATATATAGCTGGTTCACTTTGTTGTACAGCAGAAACTAACAAAACATAGTAAAGCAACTGTATACTCCAATTAAAAAAATAATGCCCAATTCCAGTAAGTTTTTGGCAAAATGGATGTCTGCTCGTATATGGCTGGTGATAGTGCAAACTGATATAATCCTTTGAAAGTAAAATAATAACATATAATAAAAAACATGTCCTTTGTTCCAATAATCTTGAAAACAATACTAAGGGAGTCATCTTAAGAAAGAAGAAAAACTAATTTCAATGAAACTGATGGTTGTAGGTAACTAAAAAGAACCCGAATAGTCAACAGTATAGGAATATGTAAACAGTGTAGCAAGATGTACGGAGAAGGCACTCTTTTTTTTTTTTTTTCACACCCACTCCAGCACTCTTGCCTGGAAAATCCCATGGACAGAGGAGCCTGGTGGGCCACAGTCCATGGGGTCTCAAAGAGTGGGACACGACTGAGCAACTTCCCTTTCACTTTTCACTTTCATGTATTAGAGAAGGAAATGGCAACCCACTCCAGCGTTCTTGCCTGGAGAATCCCAGGGACGGGGGAGCCTCATGGGCTGCTGTCTCTGGGGTCGCACAGAGTCGGACACGACTGAAGCGACTTAGCAGCAGCAGCAGCATAGGAAAATGTAAGGAGAGTGACGATACAGCACAGAGTGAAGGTCCCTATGTCTCTACTTCATTTCCTACCTTCTTTTTTTTAAAATTGGAGTTGTGTTTGGTTTCTGCTATACAACAACATGAATCAGCCCCCACCGCCCCATCCCACCCCTCTAGGCCATCATAGAGCTGAGCTCCCTGTGCTCTGCAGCAGCTCCCCACTAGCCATCTGTTTATTCGTGGTGGTGTACATGTTAGTCCTCTTTAGACAGGTAAATGGAGAATAAAAAAGTTTGAGTGAAATGAGAGCAATTACAGAACCCTCTTCAAAGTGGCTCTACTTACTTATAGGGATCTAGAGCTCTCAGTTCCCAAGGAGAAGGAAATGGCACCCCACTCCAGTGTTCTTGCCTGGAGAATCCTAGGGATGGGGGAGCCTGGTGGGCTGCCGTTTATGGGGTCACACAGAGTCGGACACGACTGAAGCGACTTAGCAGCAGCAGCAGCAGAGCTCTCAGAATCCAGGAACAAGCCGAATAATCAAGACCCGGGGGGTCAGAACCTCAAGCCAAGTCCAGAAAGTTCACCAACAGAAGTTCTGAAACCTTCAGTCTAGCTGTCCACCCACTACTAATGACTTAGCTACCAAGTCATTTAGTCTCTGGCCAAGCGAGAGAGGATCTGATTTGGCAACCAGGTGGGTGGTGCCCTGGGTGAGATGCCCACCTCTAGTTCAAATGGCCACAACCATGCAAGGGAGGCAGAATAGGGGAGCAGGGTCCTTCCTGTTGACAGGGCAGCCTTGGGTTGAAGCAGATGCCCCAGAAGGGGATGCGGATCGTGAGACAGAGATTAGACACATGCCTTTGTAAGAAGTACATGCCTATGTACGTTGTCCCTCAGTCATCTCCAACTTTTTGTGACTCTGTGGACCGTAGCCCACCAGGCTCCTCTGTCCATGGGATTCTCCAGGCAAGAATACTGCAGTGGGTTGCCATTTCCTTCTCCTTGGGATCTTCCTGACCCAGGGATCGAACCCAAGTCTCTTGAATCTCTTGCGATGGTAGGTGGATTCTTTACCACTGCACCACCTGGGAAGCCCATTAGAAGAAGCAGACTCATGCCTAACACTGAGATCTGGCCCAACTTTCTCTGCAGGAAAAGGATGCGACTGTTACCCAGCCACTGAAATGTTAAACGTGAAGACCGCATAGACACAGGAAAACTTCATTATGATATAAGGCTAAATGGAAAAAGCCAAAATCAAAAGTCTGTTTCTGCTATGATGACAGCTATGTGATTATACAGTTCAGAGTTAATAACCTTGAAAGGAAGCTTGGTCAGATGAACAGAGCTTGAAGAGCTGGGATGCTGTGCTGGCGTTTCAATTTCTTTCTTTCTTTTGTTAAAGCTTTTATCGTATATTGAAGTCTAGCCGTTAAAGCATGCTGTGACAGTTTCAGGAGGAGTGACTCAGTCACACACACACATGTACCCAAGCCCCCCTCCCATCCAGGCTGCCACAGAACATGCAGCAGTTCCCTGTGCTGAACAGTAGGTCCTTGTTGGTTGTCCATTATGAAGTGAATTTCTTTCTTTCATAGAGATCTTGTGGCACATCTGCAATAAGGATTTCAAGTTTTACTCTGAGAGCGTGAACCTGGGAAGTTAGGAAATACAAACTCTGAAAATATGAAGAAATACTGAGGCTTCCCTGGTGGTCCAGGGGTTAAGACATCAGGGACTTCCCTGGTGGTCCAGTGGTTAAGAATCCGCCCGCCAATGCAGGGGACACGGGTTCGATCCCTGGTCTGGGAAAATTCCACATCCCATGGAGCAATAAGGCCCGTGTGCTGTGACTGCTGAGCCTGCATGCCTGGAGCCCATGCTCTGCACAAGGGAAGGAACTGCAATGAGAAGTCTGTGCACCACAACTAGAGGGCAGCCCCAGCTTGCTGCAACTAGAGAAAGCCTGTGCGCGGCAATGAAGACCCAGCACAGCCAAAAATAAAATGAATAAAATTAAAAAAAAAAAAAGACATCAGGCTTCCACTGGAAGAGGGTGAAGGTTTGATCTCTTGCTGGGGAACTAAGATCCTGCATGTCACTTTGCACTGCCAAAAAATAGGGGGAAAAAAGAAGAAGAAAAGAATACTAAGGACCGCTGGTTTAAAAGCCCAGATTGGACCCTACACTTGCACAGCCTCACTGTCTCACCCTCATTCTCACTCTGACTGGTCCAGTCTTTAACATTTTCATCATCAGGTTTTGTTTTCTTAACATTAACTTGATTTTTAAAATACAGCACTGAAATACTATTGCTTTTTACTGAGTTTTGGAATGCCTCTTACATCATGTGCCCCACTGCCCACGTCAAAAGCAGCTTTTGGCACATCCTTCCTCCTTCTGCAGGGGCAGGATAAACACGGTTATCAGAAAGAGGGGAGTGAGGCAAGGACCACTCAGCCTGACCCCTCCCCACAGAAGGCAGCCAGGGCTCCCGAGTCTGCTGCTGCCCGGAGGAACTCTGAAGACTGGACAGGAAGAGTGGTTGCCTCTCTGACCCCCTCCAAGGTCTAGGACTTTGGGTAAGAATCACAGAAGGGCACAGCCTACTCGCCAAGCAAGGCCACCCACAGCCTGAGTCCCTCCGCTTCCTGTTCGGTTATAGAAAAGCTGAGAAAAAGCAGGGCTCAGACCTTGAACTGCAGCGCCAGGAAGGCAGACAATGCTCTGATAAGGAGGGAAGTCAGGAGAATTCACCTAAGATAGATGCTCAGGACCAAGGTCTGGGAAAGGCCATGTCTATGAAGCACAAACAGGAGACGAAAAAACAGACGTGGACTGTCTCCAAACAGGCTGCAACTAGGAAACAACCTCCACAAAGGAATATACACACAAGCACAGAAAAACATTCTATTCTGGGGAAACAAACTTAACGCAAGGTGTAAATCAACTATACTTCTATAAAATTTAAGACAGTAAATAAAAAGCAAACGTATGAAAAAAAATGAGATGCAAAAATAAAGTTGGAAATTACTTGTATTAAAAAAAAAACAAAACACGAGTTGTAGAGACTCCATTTGGACTTCTTGAATTCACAGAGCATTTTTTAAAGTCTTTTTCTTTTGAATTGCTTTTTAAAATATTTATTTGGCTGTGCTGGGTCTTAGTTGTGGCATATGGGATCTTAATTCCCTGACTAGGTATGGAATGGGCCCCTCTGCATTGGCAGCACAAAGTCTTAGCTACTAGACCACCAAGGGAGTCCCTTGAATTCACAGAATTTAATAAACACTTGAATTCTAAAAAAACAGCTCAATGAAACTGAAAACAGAATGAGATTTTTTTAAAAATTTGTCAGAGCTAAGAAAAAAATTGGTGCCCAAAACACCAATACAAATTGAAAATGTTAACCATAGAAAATTAATTTTTTCAAATGATGGGAGAAAAAAAAGCACCTAAATGTGCAATTGGAAATGACACGCCATATTCTAGGAGAATAAAAAAATACTTTGAAAAATCAAGGACTTCCCTGGTGGCCCAATGGTTAAGACTCCGTGTTCCCAATGCAGGGGTCCGGGATCTGATCTGTAGTTAGGGAAGTGGGTCCCACATGCCACACCTAAGAGTTCACATGCCGAAACTAAAAAGGAAAAATGACCTCATATGCTGCAACTAACATCCGAAGCAATAAATAAATAATTTTTTTAAAAAAAAGAAAAATCAACCCTAGGACTTCTTAGCAAAATTACTGAATATTATCAATAGGAATGAGGCAGGATCTCCAGTATTTAATAGAAAGAACAGTCACTTTCAAGAGAAAAGATAACCCTGGCCTCAGAACACTCCAGTGGAGCCATGCACACACTACACACCTTGTCAGCATGCAAATAACCCTCTTAAAGAAGAATCCAGAGACAGAAGGAAGTTAGAGAATTCCCCCACCTTGATGAGGAGTTAACACACACTGAAAGTGTGAAAGTGTTAGTCGCTCCGTCGTGTCCAACTCTTTGCGACACCATGGACTGTAGGCTGCCAGGTTCCTCTCTCCATGGGATTCTTCAGGCAGGAACATTGGAGTGGTTTGCCATTTTCTTCTCCAGGGGATCTTCCTGACCGGGGGATCAAACCTGGGTCTCCCGCACTGCAGGCAGATTCTTTACCATCTTAGCCACCAGGGAAGAGGTTTAACAAGGTAAAGGAAACCACCAGAAGTACTAAAAACTACAGTCTGATCATCAGAACCAAGGGAGGTAGGAGGCCTATTAAGTTTCCATGTTTCATAGTTGATAGTCAGAGAGGCCATGTGACCGTATTAAAGCAAGAGACACGACAGCATGTTATTGTTCCGTCGCTCAGTCACATCCGGCTCTTTGTGACTCCATGGACCGCAGCACGCCAGGCTTCCGTCCTTCGTTATCTCCAGGAGCTTGCTCAGACTCGTGTCCACTGAGCCAGAGTTGCAGTGCACGGGCTTCTCGTTGCAGTGGCTTCTCTTGTTGGGGAGCACGGGCTGTAGGCACATGGGCTTCAGCAGTTGCAGCACATGGGCTCAACAGTTGCGGCACCTGGGCTTAGGGCTTCGTGCCTCTGAGACATCTGGGATCTTCCCAGACCGGGGATCCAACCCACATCCGCTGCACTGGCAAGCGGATTTTCTGTTTTAACCACTGAGCCACCAGGGAAACCCTGGTTTTCACATCTTAACGGCAAGTATAATGGTCAGTGCTGCCTGGGTTTTGAGGTCTATTGCCAGCAAAGGTTAAGTTAACAAAACCACCTTGGAGGGCCACTTCACCAATAACATACCAGAAGGTGAAAATACGGTTGTTCCAGCAACTCCACTGCTAGGAGTCTGCCCCTCAGATTTAAGCACAAGTTTACCAAAGTATGTGGTAACATTTATTAAAATGTTCATGGCAGCATTTTTGTACAAACTAGTGAGACCCTGAAAACTCAGCGATCATTAGCAGGGGCTGTGCACGTGAATTGTAGGTCACACCTCACCACCACCCAGCTCACTGTACCACCTTTGACCTAGGCCTAAACCACTGAAATACCCTCCCAAACTGCTTCTCACCCCTATTCCTGTTGGCTTCCAATCAGTCCACCAGTGCAAATCGGATGACCCCTCGAATCTACCCCACCACAGCTAAAATCCTTTAGGCCTCTCCAATCTCCAGCAGACCCTGCACACCCCACACTCTTGCTCCAGGCTTCACCCTCTTTACTGGGGTATGCACGGTCTGGGGCTTCCCAGGGAGGGGGTGGGGGGCAGGCTAGCCAGGGTGACAAGCTTTATTGCCTGGGGAAGTAGTTCCATACCGTACCTACCACCTTGCAGAGGTAGATTTCCTTTTTTAAAAGTATTTATTCACTTGCTCCACATCTTAGCCATGGCATGTGGGATCTGGTTCCCTGATCAGGGGTGGAGCCCAGACCCCGTGCGTTGGGAGTGCATGGGTCTTAGCCACTGGACCCCTGGGGAAGTCCCCAGAGGCAGATTCTCTAAGTGAATGGACCCCTCCTGCATAGGAATTTTCTAAAAAAATCTTTGCTGTCATAATTCTCATTCATAAAGGTGTATTGTTTCTGAGAGATCCCACAAACTTGCCTAAGCTCAGAGCCCCCCCCAACCTTCGTCACTCACCGTCCAGCCTGGTCCTGGGCTGCACCCCAGACTCTCCATCAGCCTTCCTGCTGTCCTTCCTGTCACTTCTAGCCACAGGGCCTTTGCATGGACTGTTTCCTCTGCCTGGTTACTTCCTCCTCCTGCCTGAGGTCCTCTCTGACTATCCCCAGATCCCTCCACGTCTTGGCACTGTTGTTCCTTCCTGTTTCTAACAGTTGCCGTGTCACTGTGTACAGGATTACCATTTGTCTTTCCCACCAAACCACTGTTTCACGAAAGCAGGGGCTGCGGGTTCATTGTCCCTGGCACTCAGTGGAGCCCAGCACATAACAGACGCTTGTTTAGTACAGGCTGATGTGGCTGCATGTCCCATGGGAAGCAGAGACGGACAGGCACGTTGTGACAGTTCAAAGGGAACATGAGTTGGGTTGGGTGAAGGAACGCCCTTCTGTTTAAAAAAGATATACATTGGATCAGGACAGTGGCCCAGGCCACTACAGGCACAGATGGCAGAAACCTAACAAGAGGCCCAAGTGAAAACTGAAAACACCTGTGGACAGGGCTGGTGAATTCAGGCAGGGATCGATGCAGGCGTTCAACTGACCCCACCAGGACTCCGCTCTTTCCCTGCTTCTCCCCATTGCTTGCTTCATCCTCCAGCCTGAGACAGTTCTCCCCTAGAGAGGGACAAGGTGGCAATAACAGCTCCAGCCTCACTCCCCTGGGTGCAAGTTGTGCAAGAAACAGAAAACACCTCTTCCCAGGCAGTGTGTGTGTTAGTCACTCAATCGTGTCCCCACCCCTTGAGATTCCACAGACTGTGGCCCACCAGGCTCCTCTGTCCATGGGATTCTCCAGGCAAGAATACTGGAGCGGGTTGCCACTGCCTTCTCCAGGGGATCTTCCTGACCCAAGGACTGAACCCAGGTCTTCTGCATCGCAGATTCTTTTAACGTCTGAGTCACCAGGGATTCCTGAAGTGGCTCATGCAAACTCACCCTAGGATTAATTCCACCATGGAGTGGGGGGCCCACAGGGCAAACATCCAGCCCCCGCCCCACCAACCCAGCACAGAACAGAAAATGAGGAGTGCATGGATCATTACACGGAAGTTAGAAAATAAGTTACCAAAATAAGGGGACCTAGGTACCATGAGGCTAAAACAAACACATATCATCCTACAGATCACTATAAACCAGTCAGTGTGTTTTTTTTTTTTTTTTTTTCATGAAAACAAACGAACAGTAGCTTCCACGGGTCAAGGCAGTGGCAGCGGGGGGAAGGGGGAGACGTTTCACTCTACCATTCTTTAATGATGATGTTTTCTAAACTTTTCTGAATTTGCTAAAATGACGATGGAAGCCTTTCTTTTAACAAATCATTTTAGTTCTTAGAAATGACAGCTGGGTATAAATTCTGTAACTCTCACTCAGAGCAGGCTGTGGCACAGGAACAGCAACGTCAGACAGTAACAGGCAGCACATCGTATTAGTACCATACAGAATCACCACAAGTTTAGGCACTTTATCAAAGGAACATGTTTAGAAGCTTGGCCGAGGCCCGATTCACACCCTGGAAAATCGTCACGTTAGATGGAGCACATGACTCGTGACACCGGCACGACTGTCCTAAGGGCCTGTCTGGACAGAACCCCTGGATTCACAGACCATGCAAAATCTTACTGGTATCAAGAGTTCCCCATAACTGATGAGAGGGGTTTAAATCCAATAAATTTCAAGTGATTACTCGGGATTTTCAAGCTGCATGATTTTCTGTTCTGTGTCTTCTGCAGAGATTCGGGATTCACGTGTCCTGGCGTCCTGACTGTGTATGTAGGTGTGGAGCGCTGAATGGTGCTCCTGTGGCCTGTTTTTAATTTCACAGTAATGGACATGGTGTCTGCAAGAGCCTGATTCAATGCATTTGAGAGTCTTAAGTTCGTCTGATGAGAACCTGGTATCCTTTTGTTTAAGAGAAACAATACAGACGGCTGCAGGTCAGGCCAGGGGTGCGGTGCCATGGTCCAGCCAGAGACGCCTCCACATTTCAGTGGGAAAAAGCCACACCTGCAGGTTTCCACTGAAAGTGATTTTATGGTAAACGTGAATCTGTCAGTGTTCCATGTTAATTACAAAACCTCTGTCCTCTTTACTTGAAGCCTTTTAAACAGTAATTCTTTTGCTGACCAGAAACTGGCCACATGGCAGACCTTTCTCAGCAGAGACGGGAAGCCTGTGAGTGTGTGGTCGCCCATGCCCTCCTCCTCTGCACAGCGAGGCCACCCCGTCACAGCTCTTCCCTCTTACTCCCAGCCCGATTGTCTTCCTTCGAAGCCTGGGGTTTCGGGTCTCTCTCCTTCTTTTTCTTGCCCTTCTCTTGCTTGGTTTGATTCTTCTCTTTGCTTCCTCCCCCTTTGCCGGGGTACACCTGGCCCTCCAGGGTCACGTCGGCACACCTGTCCTGACTGACCAGGAAGTCCTTGATCTCCCATGCATAGCCCCCATCACGCAGCATGAAGATGGCACGGTCTGACCCCACGATGAACCTGGACAGACAGAGGGGACCACGGTCAGCACACAGTTGGTGCAGGGCTAACAGTTCAAAACAGGCCTGCGGCACTTAACTAAGAAAAAAGAATCCTCTTCAAATTCTACATGAACACAGAACAAAGTGTCCTATTTCCCCAGGCCTAGAAGCTGTTGACATTCACTGCTGGAAAGTACTAGCTGGCTAAACTATTTAACAACTTGGCTCAGATCAAAAGAGAAAGAGGACCTGGGTTGTGTGTGTGGTGCAGGGGCTGCTCATGTGAAGGGAGGTGACAGAAGGGGGCCTTGGGAGGCTGCAGATGGGCGGGGCTCAGGGCCTCTCCCAGGGAATCAAGGGGAGGCTGAGGTTTGGGTCTGTTTTACAGTCTTAAGTGCCCAGTTAAGGTTTCATGTGACAAAAGGCTTCTGCTGACAGAGACTGACAAACACAAGTTTGGATTGGGTCACAGAGGCCCACAAAGGGCTCAAGAGGATGCTCGGTGACTGGACAGAACTCAGCCCTGGAGGTTAATCGCTAGCAGCCAAGCATGTCCACGCTCCGCAGGTCCCAAGGAGCAGAGAGGAACAGAACAGAGTCCGGGCGTGTGTAAAGCAACCCCCCACCCCACCCCTGCCTCCATGCATCAGTGAGAGCTCTGGGCGCATCACCACCACAGCACTCACTCATTCCCACAAGTGTCTACTTATGCTCACAAAAGCACTCTGCCACCCTAGACACTCTGAGTATTCCTTTTGATTCCTTTTGTACTTCCTGAACTAAAATATTGGAAGACACTACATTTTAGAAACCGTTATTGACAAAAAAAAAGGAAATTCCTCAAAACTGCATCTCAGGATCATACTGACCCGTGATGACCAGACTCCTTCACTTTAAAGTAAGCGAGCCTGGTCCAAGCTTCTGTGTGAACACAGCTACACAGAAGAGCTTCTCCCGTGGGCAGGGACTTCTAAAGCAAGAGGCACACCGTTAAATGTCAACTAATTTTCCACCCCCCACAGAGGCTAAGTTATATAGCTTCTTACTTGGATAACAGTGAAATTCAAGATACATAGATAAATGGCTTTTGGATCAAATGAGATATGAAAACAAACAAATAAATTTACTGGCTTTGACCAAACCTGAGTGGTCTTCTTCAAAGAAAAATACATAAACTAGGTAAATAAATGTAAAAGGAGACAGACTAGACAGGAAAGGTCCAGGGCCCCGCTAAGTATTGCCAGGAAGGACACCCATTACACCAACAGAGATAAAGCCCAGCACAGCCCATGTTTCTCAGAAAGGCTGTAGTTTTACCTCTGGACATCATAGTTGGCGTTAAAAAGGCTGCCCTGCCACAGGCTGGTGATCTCCTCCGTCTCCTTCTCGGTGGGGTTTCCTGACACGGTGACAAACATCATGAGCGTCTTGCCCTTCTTCGTCATCTTCAGTATGCTCTCGGGCTTGCCCGGGTCTATCTGCGAGAAGTCTATCGGTGCGGACGGTCTTTTGTGCTCTGGGAGGTCTCCTTCTTCTATGTCGTCGTCTTTCTGTAAGGATGGGGGGTGGGGGAGGGAAGCGTCACACAGAGTGTGCACTGCAGTCGGCAAAGGCAAGGATGTCCGCATGTGAGGCCAGGTGCAGGTTTCTGATCTAAATCACAGCTGAAGGGCTTCTCTGGTGGCCCAGTGGCTAACAATCTGTCTGCCAACGGAGCAGACACGGGTTTGATCCCTGGGCCAGGAAGATCCCACATGCCACTGAGCAACTGAATCACAACCTGTGAACTCTGGGCTTGAGAAGGGAATACCTACTGATGCGGTGAGGATAATGAGAGCGGGGTCCTTCCCTTTGGGTGGGGAGTTATAAATACAAAAGTAGAAGAATGCACCCATGGTGTTGGGCTGGAATTGGAGGCAGCAAAAGGAACTTATGATTTTTTGATAGACAAGATAAAAATATTTAAAAGAACTAGTGTTCCACGGGGGAAAAGCTAATTCTGGCAAAGGAAACAGAAAATTAGTCTGGAACATCTTCTTGTATTAGAAAGTAAGAAAGTGCTCGGGGAGTTATGGGGGGATGTGTCAGGATGACACAGAAGCCAGCATGAAGCAGAGCTTGTGGGCCTAACTGGGAATAATCTGAAAATCAAAATAATGACAGAATGGTTTAGAACTTCCCAAACAAAGTAAGAACTACTGGATCCAGGCCCACAGAAATAAACAAGACAATTAATTACTAATGGCAGAATGCCAACTAAATAAATATAAGATAAATTAATTAAAAATATACAAAAGAACCAGTTTGTTCCTTGGAGAAAAGACTAATTCCAGCAAGGAAAAGAAACCAGTGCTGCTCGATGTTATCATATGTGTGATCCTTGACAATGTCACAGAAAGTGAAGGAGAAGACCACATATACACTGCAGGAGTCTATTTATACCAAACACCCAGAGTAGACAAAGCTATAGACAGAAAGCAGATGAGAGGTTGCCTGGGGCTGGCTGGAGGGCGGGGAGGAACGCGGGGAGGGGTGACTGAGACCACAGTTTCTTTCTGGGGGTGAAGCAAATGTTCTCAAATTGACTGTGGTGCTGGCTGCACAACTCTCTGAACAGTCCAGAAACCACTGAAATGTACACTTTAAATGAGTGAACTATAAGGCATGTAAATTATATCACAGTAAAGCTATTACTTAAAACAACAACAACAACAAAACAGCCTAAAATGAAACAAAAAGCCCCTATATAGCACCACGTGGGCCTCTTGACAAATCACTGAAGGGCCGAGGCTTAAGACACCAACAATAATGTCCTGTATGAAACATATTTTTAATAAGAGAACAAGATAATTCTAAAGCCATCTCTGAAGGGGATCCATATTTGATCTGGCTTCAGCTCCCTAACTCACCTGCATGGCCTTGGCCCAGACTTCATAAACCTCTAGGCCTGTCACCTCATCTATAAAGCAAAAAGCAGAACTGGGTGATCCCCACGGCCCTAGCAGTGTGGGGCCAACCTTTTCCTCACCTCTGCCACCCTCTCAACTGACCCATTTCTTCCTCATTTGGCTCTGGAAGAGCTGCTGGCGACCTGCAGGAAAGCAAATGAGCTGCACTGTCTCGTGGGCCTGGGTGTGGCCCCCACCTATAATGGGGAGGGAGGTGATCACAGATCTCCCCGCTAAGCTGTCTGGGAATTTAATGACAGAAAGGCAAGCAGCACATACTTAATACATGGTGCTGTTACCACTTGTTCAGTGACTATGTCATGTCAGACTCTTTGTGACCTCATGGACCGCAGCATGCCAGGCTTCCCTGTCCTTCACCATCTCCTGGAGTTTGCTGAGACTCATGGCCCTCTGTAATCCAGCTTCCAAACAACTACTGAAATCACCCAGGAACTCCTGGTGGCCAAACTCACAGGCTGTTTCTGACTGTATTCTATTCTATTTCTCCATAATACCTATTTATGGTCTCCTTAAAATATGTCAAGACTTCTACTTGGGTCAACAACCTAGAGTATTTTTATTTTTCAAGCTGATTCTACTAACAGTCATGGCATTAACTCCATAGGTTACAAGGACCATTTCTTTTTCATGAAAATATAATTAATCAGAAGTCTAGCGCACACAGCAAGAGTAAGGATCTTTTCAAGGACCTTTAATTTCTATTTTATATGTCTGACTGTGAGTTTCAGTTACAAAAAGAAAAGAAGAAAAAACACAGTACCATAGATATAAAAGAAGAGATAGCAGCAGAGGATGAGATGGTTAGATAACATCACAGACTGTATGGACATGAATGTGAACAAACTCCAGGAGATAGTATGGACTTCCCTGGTGTCTCAGATGGTAAAGAATCTGCCTGCAATTCAGGAGACCCAGGTTCAATCCCTGGGTCAGGAAGATCCCCTGGAGAAGGGAATGGCTACCCATTCTAGTATTCTTGCCTGGAGAATTCCATGGACAAAGAAGCCTGGTGGGCTACAGACAGGATGAGACGGGCTGGATGGCATCATCAACTCAATGGACGTGAATCTGAGCAAACTCCGGGAGATAGTGAAGGAAAGCAGAGCCTGGCAGGCCATAGTCCACAGAGTCACAAGGAGCCAGGACCGACAGAAAAACCCCCACCTTAGATGTAGGCGCAACTGTCCAGGTCTGCTCTTAGCTGCACTGCTTCCCTGAGTAATCTTACCTGTTCTAGCGCTTCCTTTAAATTGAAAGCAATCACACCTTCACCCCCAGGCAGGACTGGGGGTGCAGAATGTGACCAAGTGGCCTTTCCCACACTCTATGCAGCCCTGCCTCCAAGCCAGTCTTGCATTTTTGACTGGCTTCACCACTTCTCCAATGCTGTTTGTCAAATTTCATAGCTACAGAGCTGAACTCCCTTATTCCGTAAATGCTTTTCTTCCTCCCAGGTCCTTCCTTGATAATAAGACCAGCTACCATCTCCTGAGCAGTTACTATATCACAGGCATTGTTCATTTAGTATATCCCACCTCAGGACAGGGCTTCCCTGATAGCTGAGCTAGTAAAGAATCCGCCTACCATGAAGGAGTCCCTGGTTCAATTCCTGGGTTGGGAAGATCTGCTGGAGAAGGGATAGGCTTCCCACTCCAGTATTCTTGGGCTTCCCTGGTGGCTCAGACGGTAAAGAATCTGCCTGCAATGTGAGAGACCTGGGTTCAATCCTTGGGTTGGGAAGATCCTCTGGAGAAGGGAATGGCTACCCACTCCAGTATTTCTGGCCTGGAGAATCCCATGGACTGTATAGCCCATGGGGTCGCAAAGAGTTGGAGAGGACAGCGACTTTCACTCAGGACAACCCTGTAGGATGCACACTGAACTGAGCGGTGGATGAGGCCCAGAGAAGGCGAATAATTGACTCAAGGTCACAGGCTTGACAGGGTGACACTGAAGTACAAACTCACTTGTCTGGCTCTGCTCCTATCTTCCTACCTACCCCTTCCCCGGCACCTAGTTACAGTAACGGCACCTAGTTACAGTAACGTAAGAATCACCTTCGGTTTTTCTACACCAAATGCGACTCATTACCACATTGGAAGGAGCTCCACCGTTCCTGCCCCTCCCCGCAACTCCCCTACACACACCTGAGGCAGGCCTCTCCCTGCAGCGATGACTTTCACACTGGCAGAGGGTGGGGGAAGACCTTAGGGACCCCCACCAGGGGAGGAGGTTACCACTTCCTTCAAAAAAGCACCCTTAGATTTTCCAGTGGCACAGTGGGTAAGAATCTGCCTGCCAAACCAGGCGACACGAGTTCGATCCCTGGTCCAGAAAGAGCAACTAGGCCCATGCGTCACAACTACTGAAGCCCATGTGCCTAGTGCCCCCGCGCTCTGCAACAAGAGTAGCCACCACAATAAGAAGCCCATATACTGCACCTAGAGAGTAGCCCCTGCTCACCACAACTAGAGAAAAGCCTGTGTACAGTGACGAAGACCCAGCACAGACAAAAATAAAAAAAAATTTTTTTAATGAGATTAAAAATAAAAAAGCACCCAGAGATGGATCTGCTCTCCCACAGAGAGACTGCAATTGCTGGGGCAGGGCTTTCACACTTGCAGTGTCTGCAAAGGGGAGCTCAATTCACCTAAAAGGAACCCTGCAAAGTGGGATGCTATCTAACTTTAAAGATAAGGAAAATGAGGATCACAAAGCTACCAAGGTCAATACATCAGATGGTACTAAAACTCACGTCTGAAAGCCTCTATTTAATACATACACCATGTGCACGCATGCTCAGTCACCAAGTTGTGTCCAACTCTTTTACAATCCCATGGACTGTTGTTGCTTGCCAGGATTCTCTGTCCAGAGGGTTTCCCAGGCAAGTATTCTAGAGTGGGTTGCCAATTCCTCTTCCAGGCAATCTTACTGGACCAGGGATAGAACTTTCATCTCCTGCACTGGCGGGCGGATTCTTTACCACTGAGCCACCTGGGAAGCCCACATAAACACAAGGGAAACCACAATATAATAAAACGCACTGGAAGAAATCATCTAGTAAAATCTCATTCTGCACATAAGGAACCTGAGGTCTAGGGTGGAAACATGACTCACTCACCGTCACACATGCAGTGGAACCCAAGTTTCTGACATTACTTCACCAGCAGTGCAAATGAACCAGGAAAACACAACCACCTTTGGATGGGCAAGAGGCAGCAACCATGGTTTTGGTTAGTGAACTTCACCTAAAAAGGTTAATACCCTCTCCCTGCCATTACACATTCCAGCCCATTCAAGTAACCAGAAAATTGACTCGCACAATACCAAGTCATTGCTCCCTTGAACGAAAAATGTGAGTTCCACGACAAAAAAAACCACTAGCCTTTAATAAGGCCTCCTACCCCGTCCAAAAAATTAAAGGCACGCACAAAACTTAGAAAAACTTTCAGCAGGGACATATACCAAAATGAGAACTGAATCCTTACTTAAAACGCGGGAGAACGACGAAAGCTGAAACTGCGCTCTTGGAAGATAATCCTCTCCTCATCCCTCACCCACCCACGCACCCCGTTCTCAGGAGTGGGATGGAAAAGGTCTCCCCCCGCCGTTCATTAGAAGGGCTCGCTGACCACGGGGAGCAACGCGGAGGCGACCAGGGCACTGATGACAAATAGGGCTGAAGAGTGAGAGTCTGACTCGTGACTGGAGTGGGCCGAGGAACGGTGAAAAGAGGACACTGGGATGAACGGCTTGGGGCGGGGGTCGGCACACTGATGGGGAAGTGGTCAGAGGACTGAGGGTCAGCGGTAGCTGGAGTGGGTCATAAGGGCCATTGGCATGAGGACAGAGGAGGTTAAGGGGTCGAAAGACACCAAGACGGAGGTGTAAAGGGTCCCAAGACAGAGGAGGTTAAGAGGTCACTAGGAAGGGACTCGGGACAGAAGAGCCGGGAGGGTGTGCGCGCGCTGCGGACCTCCCACTGTTCCAGAAGACGGGCCATGTCGGCGTCATTGTAGTCGCGAATATCCTTCTTCTTCTTCCGGGGAGGTGGGGTGGCCTCGCCGGGTGTCTCGGCCGGGCCCTCGGCGGCGAAGGCCCTAGGCGGCAGCAGCAGGAGCAGCATCAGATCACAGGCACAGAGAAAAACCACGGCAGCGCGCGCCCAGCCGGAGGCCGCCATCTTCGCCGCACAGCGTCGCGCCGCCGCGTGGACCAGACTTGCGCGAGCCTGGCCCCACCCCAGGCCGCCTCTTTCCTGGGCCCGCCTCTTGCCGGTGCCTGAGCGGGACACGCCTTCAGCCCCGCCTCCATGGGCTCAAGGCCACCCCCTTGGCCCCGCCTCCCAGGCTTCGGTAACCTACCAGGCTCCGCCCCGTCCTATTTCCTCGGGCCCACCTCCGGAAGCCCCGCCTCCTCCGCCATTTTGGCTCCGCCCCGCAGCCTCCTCCCGTTGGTCCAGCATAGGCTCTCTGCCTAGTGTGGTGTTCTCCTTCATTTTCTGCCAGCGGTCGACCTTTTTCTCTCTTAACGAGTAAGTCAGGTCCAGAAGTTCTTTCAGAGCCTCTAAGAATCTTCCAACAGCGCCTCACGAGGCCTCAGGTTTTCGCCTGTGAAATGAAGTAGAGCTGGAAGTTCTGGGAGCTCATTTGCTCCAAGAAAGCCCGTTTCACGAAGTCACACGCTTCCTCTGAGTCTCCTACAATTTCCTTTAAAAACGCCAGTGGCAGGTTACGCAGCTTTCTCAGAAGAGCACAAACAGATTGGGCCCAGTGATTTGCTGCTCAGTAGAAGGAATTCAGTCCGTCTCTCAATATTACTGTGATCCCTTGAAACTGAAAAAGGTGTTTTGTTTTTTTTTTAAGTCATTACTTTTCATCTGTAAAACAACTTCAGTATTTCTTCTGATTTTAACCTCATATTGTCGGCTCTGTCTATTCCTTTTGAAGGTTGAATTATTCTGTTTGTTTCTTGCTTTAAAAGTTTCAGGCCAGAAATACTTTAAAATTCCACGGATTTTAAATAGTTGATCTGCTGCCTTAATTTTTTAATTGGATGAGAAAGACACGAATCCTTTACTGTAGCTGTAAAATATTCGACCATTGTACAAACAGTGTACACCACACCAGCCACAATTCTATCCCACACAAACCAGTTATCACTCTAGAATATTGTATACATTTTTCTGTACATTTATAAACACCAAAGTGTCTCTGGAAACGGTTTTGTTGCATTTATATGTGTGTTTATGTCAGCATGGGCTTCCCTGGTGGCTCAAAGAGGGTAAAGAATCTGCAATGAAGGAGACCTGGGTTCGATCCCTGGGTCAGGAAGATCCCCTGGGAAAGGGAATGCAACCCACTCCAGTATTCTTGCTTGGAAAATCCATGGACATCAGAGCCGGGTAGGCTACAGCCCATGGGGTTGCAAAGTCGGACATGACTGAATGACTAACATGTGACCACACTACAAGTTGCTATGCGTATTAGCATTTTAAGGGTTTTTGACTTAGCAATATGACATGAAGTTTGACTATAGTGCAGTAGAGTATGCATTGATTTTTTAAAATAATTTTTTATATGGACCATTTTTAAAGTCTTTATTGAGTCTGATACAACATTGCTTGTTTTATGCTTTGGTTTTTCAGCTGTGAGGCATGTGAGATCTTAGCTGCCTGACCAGGGTTTGAACTCTCATCCTTTGTATTGGAAGGCAAAGTCTTAACCACTGGACTGCCAAGGAAGTATAGTATAGTACAATATTAATAAAATATAGTATTAATATACCTGTACTTTATTTCCTTATTACCCTGTTGATGGGTGCATGCTAAATCACTTCAGTCATGTCAGTTGTGTTAGTCTCTCAGTTGTGTCTGACTCTCTGTGACCCCATGGAATGTAGCCAGCCAGGTTCCCCTGTCCATAGAATTCTCCAGGCAAGAATACTGGAGTGGCTTGTCATTTCCTCCAGGGGGTCTTCCCAACCCAGGGATCAAACCCACTTCTTTTATGTCTCCTGCATTGTCAGGCGGGTTCTTTACCACTAGCACCACCTCAATTTTTATACTATTACCAAAAGAAAAAAGAGCCATAATAAACCTCTTTACTTCCGCCTGGTGTTATGGACTACACGGTATCCTTCCAAATTCTGTATGTGGAAGCCCTAATTCCGGTACCTGGTAATGTGACTGTTTGGATCTCTAAAGAGGGAATTAAGTTACAATGAGTTGTTGGGGGTGGTCCCTAATCCAGTATGACCGGTATCCATGCAAAAGAAGAGATTTGGACACAGTGATATATAGAGGGATCATGTGAAGACACAGGGAGAACATGGCCATTTACAAGCCAAGGAGGGAGGCATCAGAAGAAACCAGCCCAACCTTGATCTGGGACTTGCAGCTTCCAGAACAGTGAGGAAATGAATTTCTGTTGTTTATTCTAGCAGTCCCCAACCTTTTTGGCACTAGGGACAAATTTTGTAGAAGACAATTTTTCCATGGACCAGGGGCAGGGGCAGGGGTTTTGGGATGACTCAAGTGCGTTGTATTTATTATGCACTTTATTCCTATTAACATTACATCAGCTCCATCTCAGATCATCAGGCATTAGCTCCCAGAAGTTTGGGACCCCTGGTTTAAGCCACCTGGTCTGTGCTTTGTTGTTGTTGTTCAGTTGCTAAGTCATTTCTGACTCCATGACCCCATGGACTGCAGCACACCAGGCTTCCCTGCCCTTCACTGTCTCCTGGAGTTCACTCACACTCATGTTTATTGTGTCAGTGATGCCATCCAACCATCTCATCCTCTGTCACCCCCTTCTCCTCTCGCTCTCAATCTTTCTCAGCATCAGGGATTTTCCATTGAGTCAGCTCTTTGTATCAGGTGGCCAAAGTATTGAAGCTTCAGCATCAGTCCTCCCAATGAATACTCAGGGTATTTCCTGAGTATATAATCCTAATTTCCTTTAGGATTTTTTTTTTTAATTATAATGACGTTTTATTTTAAATAGCCACAACATCTGACACTTCAAAAAAAGATACCACTAATAAATAACAAAAGTGGAAATACTTATCAAAGTTAAAGCAGACATAATGTTTAGCTGAGAATCACTTCAACAGAGTAAGGCTCTAAAGATACCAGACAATGATTTCCTTTAGGATTGACTGGTTTGATCTCCTTGCTGTCCAAGGGACTCTCAAGAGTCTTATACCCTAGCAAACTAACATATCTTGCTTGGATAGATTATAGGCCACATATAAAACAAAACTGAATTTGTAAAAAAAAATGGTTTAAATAAGACAGAGGCCTTTGTGATTATTGTTTGATTTTTCTCTCACAAAAGCAGCTGGAAACTGAGCATCTAGGGCTTGTATTTTTGTTCTTTGATCATCTGGCACCCTGTCTCTTCTCTCATCCTGCTCCCTCATACTGGTCTGTGGCTTCCATCTTCAAGGTCACAAGTTCAAGGGCAAGATGACTTTGATCCCGAGGAAGGAGGGAAGAAGAAAAGCCAAAAGGAGCACACTTTTTAATGGAGTCATCTTCCTTTAAGCAGCCTATTTGGATGTTCCACAGAGCACTTCTATTTACATCACATGGGCTGAAACCTAGCCTTCTAAGGGAGGCTATCTAGATTGTCATCCCAAATAAAACTGGGATTTTGTCATTAAGGGAAAAGAGGAAGTGAAAGTTGAGCAGTAACTAGTTAACAATGTCTGCCTCACCTTCACACTCCTAGGACTATTGATGTCTAAAGCTCTTCCACTTTGGGATGGCTGATACCCTGTATCTGTATTTGTTGTTGTTTAGCTGCTCAGTTCTGTTGGACTCTTTGGGACCCCATGGACTGCAGCACGCCAGGCTTCCCTATCCTTCACCATCTCCCAGAGTTTCCCAAACTCATGTCTTTTAAGTCAGTGATGCCATCCAGCCATCTCATCCTCTGTTACCCTCTTCTCCTATGTACACGCTATGCCATTTTCTGTTGTCGTTGAGCAGAAACAACTCATAAGAAAAAGTTTTTTTATTTTCTGAAATCATAGGGGAAATGTCATAAGCCTTCTCCCCAGAGTGCACTGCTCCACCCAGTGGCTCAGCGCCTGTCCTGGTGCAGTCATGCTCACAAACATGCACAGCTGTGGTCGGTCATGTGCTCTGCTGGGAGGGGTCACTCTGGTCATTCATTCTGCCAGCTGCTAAGTTAAGGTGTAAAAGTGCTGGGATTCCTGGTCCATTGTATCTAATGATACAGGAAAAAAAAGTCATTTAATGTTTTACATAAGTTGTTGGGATTGTGTTAAAAAATAAAAAATCCCAGGACTAGTTTCATCTAAGGAGGAAATGAATTCAGTTTATTATCCAGAACTATGAAACATCTGGATTGATTGCATTGTCACCCATCTGATGTTTGGAACTTGATTCAGTTCAACCCTGTGAGAATGTATTTTAACTAAGGATGTGTGTGTGTGTGTGTGTGTGTGTGTCGCTCAACTGAGTCCAACTCTTTGCCACCCCACAGACTATAGCCCACCAGGCTCCTCTATCCATGGAATTTTCCAGGCAAGAATACTGGAGTGGGTAGCCATTCCTTTCTTCAGAACTAAGGGTCTACTTTCTTTCTTTTTTTTTTTTTCTGCCCCACCACAAGATATGTGGAACTTCCGGGCCCAGGGATTGAACCAGCGTCCTTGGCAGTGGAAGTGCAGAGTCTTAACCACTGGACCAGCAGGAATGTCCAGGGTCTACTGTCAGTCAAGAACCAGATGGGCACTAATGGAAAGATGAATATGACAAGGTTCCTGCACTAAAGAGCCTGCAAACTAGCAGAGGAGATGAATAAACCACAGTAAGTATAATGCAGATTTCAGGAGGTCCTTGTTATCATATGATGATGATAATAATAGAGGGAAACTCTGATTTTGGAATTGCATCATTTGTCTGAGGTCCCACAGCTAGTGAAGTGGCAGGGAAGAACCTGAACCCTGGTCTATGGATGACCAGGTTTATCTTTCTCCCAGCATAGCACCATTTCGGTTAATCACTGAGGCACTCAGGATAGTTGAACTGGAGGCCAGATGAAAGACCCATCGAAAAGGAGTCTGGAGGCAGGAATACCCAGATGGGATAAGAATGCGAACCTGGGGACACCCCTGGCAGTCCAGTGGTTGAGACTTCACCTTCAATGCAGGGGATGCGGGTTCAATCCCTAGTCAGGGAACTTAGATCCTACACACCCAAAACATAACACAGAAGCAACATTGTAACATATTCGATAAAGAAAAAAAGTGTGAACCTGGTCTGAGGGCATGTAGTAAGGCAGGAGAGGAGGGGCCAGAAGTGAAAGAGACTGCATGGTCGTGGCTTAAATGAGGCCACCATTGCCCTGGGGTTTAATATTAACCTATTAGCCATGCCTCTAAGAGGTTCAGTGGCTGCAAATGGTAAAATCAATTCTCCCACCAACTTTCCCATCTTAAGGTGGCCTTAGCTGGGCTCCTTCTGGCAAGTGTCACACTGCAACATGAGAGGGATGCCTCAGCTGGAGGGTCCAGCAAGAGTTTCTAGCTATATATATATATATATATATTTTTTTTTTTTTCTTTTCACTGCACGGGGTCTTCATTTCTGTGTGCAGGCTTTCTCTAGTTGCAGCGTGTGGGCACTGCTCTTCGTTGTGGCAGGCAGGTTTCTCACTGAGGTGGCTTCTCTTGTGGCAGAACATGGACTCCAGGGACACAGACTTAGTAGTCACAGAGCACGAGCTTAGTTGTTCTGTGGCATGTGGGATCTTTCTGGACCAGGGTTGTAACCCATGTCCCCTGCGTTGGCAGGCAGATTCTTAACCCCTGAACTACCAGGCAAGTCCTCTAGTGATATCTGTAATCAAGCAGGGATGATATTCAAAATATTGAAAAACTGGAATGGCACAGTTACCAGCTCATCAGAACTCAGTCCTGTGACCTGAGGGTACAGCTCAGTTCGAGAGGCTCTGTGGTGCCAAACATTAACCCTTTAAAGACTGATTCATGAGGAGTCGTGGGAAGAAGTTCCTGAGATTGGGTCTGAGGTGGAGACAGGGGAGACCATGACTGTTCTTTCTTTAAAAATTTAATTAATTTATTTATTTGGTTGTGCTGGGTTTTCGTTGTAGCACTCAGGATCTTCCATCTTCCTTGCAGCACGTGGGATCTTTAGTTGCAGCATACAAACTCTTAGTTTTGGTGTGCAGTATCGAGTTCCCTGACCAGGGATGCATCCAAGCCCCTGCATTGAAAATGTGGAGTCTTAGCCACTAGACCATCCAGCAAGTCCCTATTGATTATACTTTAGTTTTGTACTTTTTAAGCCAATGCAAGAAGGCAATGGCAACCCACTCCAGTACTCTTGCCTGGAGAATCCCATGGACGGAGAAGCCTGGTGGGCTACAGTCCATGGGGTCGCAAGGAGTCGGACACGACTGAGCGACTTCCCTTTCCCTTCCCTTTCCCTTTGTACTTTTTAACCCAATGCAAAAAGAATCATCACATATCTCCTGAGGTTTATATTTACTCACATGTAGCAATGAACCGATGATCTTCTGACAATAATTCCAGATTTCCAGGAGAGAATGTGATTGACCCAGGCTGAGGTGGGTGTCTGTTCCTGTTCACCATCATTCTTATGAAAAGGAGAGCAGGACTCATATTATTAAATCAAACACTTAAAAGTTGTGTTTTGCTAAACGCCATGAAAAAAACCTAAAAGGCAGACAGTAAACTGGGAGGAAAACTCCAACATGGTAGAGAGAAAAGTATCATACAATTCAGTAAGAAAAATATGAACTTTCTGATTGAAACATGGGAAGGGAGAGGAATCATATTTTTGAAAAAGCACAGCAGTGATTATCTCAGTAGATATCAAAGAAATGCAAATTCAAGTAAGACGTAATTTTTTTGCTTATTGGTAGGGCCAGAATAAAAATTAGGATAGTGTACATTGTTGGCAAGACTCAGGAAAAAAAACATTCTCATTCTCTCAAGAGGATGGAGACTTTCTGCATGAAAATTTGGTGAAATGTGTTGAAATTCTTAACTACCTAATTCCACTTCCAAGAATGACTCTGAGGAAATAGACAATGAAAATAATAGAAATGGTCATAATCCACAGCACTCACTATGTGGCAGGCACTCTTCTGAACGCTGTACGTGTATTTCTTCACTTAACCACTGTTATCAATCCTATGTAACACTCTCTGTAAGATGAGAAAATAGGAGCCACCCTAAATGTTCAACCGCAGTAGGCTGAAAACTCCACATTTACAATGCAAAACAATGCAGTCATTAAGTATGATGTCACAGATGTATATTTATTGACATTGAAGATGTTTATATTACTAAATGACAAAATGTTATAACATGGTATTAAAATGATATGTATATGTATATATGGGGAAATAGCTGCAAATATATCATGGCTATTTCTGAGCATGGGATTTTAAGTCACATGTATTTTTTTTATTAGATATTTATTCATTTATTTGGAGAAGGCAATGGCACCCCACTCCAGTACTCTTGCCTGGAGAATCCCATGGACAGAGGAGCCTGGTGGGCTGCAGTCCATGAGGTCGCTAAGAGTCGGACATGACTGAGCGACTTCCCTTTCATTTTTCACTTTCATGCATTGGAGAAGGAAATGGCAACCCACTCCAGGGTTCTTGCCTGGAGAATCCCAGGGGCGGGGGAGCCTGGTGGGCTGCCATCTATGGGGTCGCACAGAGTCGGATACGACTGTAGCGACTTAGCAGCAGCATTCATTTATTTGGCTGCACCAGGTCTTAGTTGGGGCATGCAGAATCTTGTACTTGTGGCATGCAGGATGTCTAGTTGTAGCATGTGGTATATCATTGTGGCATATGGAATCTAGTTCCCTGACTAAGGATTGAACTCGGGCCCTCTGCAGTGGGAGCTCGGACTCTTAGCTACTGGACCACCAGGAAAGTTCTATAATTAGTTGTATTTTAAGAGGCGGGAAAGTGAAAGTGTCAGTTGCTCAGCCATGTTCGACTCTTTGCGACCCTATGGACTTTAGCCCGCCAGGCTCCTTTGTCTGTGAGATTCTCCAGGCAAGAATACGGGAGTGGGTTGCCATTCCCTTCTCCAGAGGATCTTCCTGACCCAGCAGGTGAACCCAGGTCTCCCACATTGCAGGTAGACTCTTTACCAGCTGAGCCACTAGGGAAGCCCAAAAGGGGTAGGGGATGCACATAAAGGCACTGATGCTTCCCAAATACTGAAAAGTCTAAGCAAAAATTCTCAGAATAATACACTTAATTAAAATTATCTATAATACTGCAGTTGCCCTGAAAATTAGGGAAGTGATTTGAATTCATCTCCTAAGAGGAAAAGGTATGAATTTTATCTGTGTTACATGAAACATCTCCTATACTTTGCAGCACACATAGAGGCAATTATGTTTAGAGAACTTACAGTCTTTCCAAAGAACTCGTTTCCTGGACTCTCCAAGACAAGTTGTAAGGGAAGTGGGCTGAACACACCTGCTAAGCAAAGGCCTAGCATTCAATCCAAGAGCTGTGAGCTGTAGATCATGATTACACACAGGCCAAGCCCCTCTGTGGGTTTCTGAAGGTCCATAACTTTCTGTCCATTACTCAGTAAGAGCTGTGGGCAACAGGATGTTGGTTCATGGAAAGGAGGACCTTCTTGCAGGGAACTGCAAATGAATTCATTAAATTATTTATTGATGACTACGCAGTGCACTGGTGGCTGGTGAGAACAGTATCATCAGTATTTTGGAAGCATCAGTGCATTTCTGGGCATCCTCTACCCCTTTAAAAATGCAATTGATTATAGGACTTCCCTGGCAGTCCAGTGTCACAGAGATACACAGATCAAGTCCTGTCTTTAAAGGGATGACAGGGTGGTAGGGAAAGTTATGTAGACAGTTACAAATACACTATGCTAATGGCCAGGCACAGAGCACAGGAGGTACAAGGGGGCAGAAATGCTTGAGTCTGTCTGGGGGTCATGGAGGCTCCATGTAAAGGAGCAATAAAGCTAGTCATTCTGTGCATGCAGGCTTAGTCTGTCCGACTCTGTAACCCCATGGACTGTACCCTGCCAAGCTCCATGGAATTCTCCAGGCAAGACTACTGGAGTAGGTTGCCATGCCCTCCTCCAGGGGATCTTACCCACCCATGGATTAAACCCGAGTCTCCAGCGTCTCTTGCCCTTGCAGGCAGATTCTTTTACTGCTGAACCACCAGGGAAGCCCGATAGCCAAGTATTAATATTATAAGTAAGTGAAGTCGCTCAGTTGTGTCCGACTCTTTGCGACCCCATGGACTGTAGCCTACCAGGCTCCTCTGTCCCTGGGACTTTCCAGGCAATAGTACTGGAGTGGATTGCCATTTCCTTCTCCAGCGGATCTTCCCGATCCAGGGATCGAACCCGGGTCTCCCACATTGTAGACAGATGCTTTACCGTCTGAGCCACCAGGGAAGTCTTAATTAATATTATTATAAAATAAGTACTGAGATCTAGGATCCCCAGACACCTAACACCAATCACGCCTGACTATTTTCTGATTTATGTTTTTTTAAATTATTTTATTTTTAATCTTATTGGTATATAATTTTATTTTATTGCTTTTTATTTTATTATATATTTTATTTTTATTCTTTTATTATTTATTTATATTGACTAATTTACATTCTAGCACATAAATCAGTCAGTAGCTACAGATATTAGAGAATTAGTTAAATAAAATTATATATATAATAAAATAAAAATAAAATAAATTAAAATTATATAACAATAAAATAAGATTAAAAATAAAATCAAATAATAAAACATAAGTCAGAAAATAGGTGTGATTGGTGTTAGGTGTCTGGGGAGTCTAGATCTCAGTACTTATTTTTTTTCCCCTACAGAATTCTGGAAAGTACATCCAAAGGTCATTAACCATCAGGGAAATGGGGTAGAGAATTTATCTGTGAAAGCAACCTTCACTTCCATGTAGGGCTTCCTGGTAAATCAGACTACAGAAAATTCCAGATCTTAGAAACTGAAGACACAGGTATAACTGTCATGCTATGACAGGCCCTGCACACAGGCCTCCCTCAAAATACACTAGCTTCAGGTGAACAGAGACAGTCCAGAGGGAGGGAGGGCAGGTAGGGATGGGGGGTGGATATGAGAGTGGATAGGCGAGACCCTGCCCAGGTGGTTTTACTGTATGAGCACAAAGTATACCAGAGAGAAAGAGGACTTGGTGGGTAAGGAGAGTGACCTGTTGCCCTGTGACCCTGCTCCGTAATGAACCACAGGCCAATAGATGTCACTCTCATGCATCACCTGTGGAGAATGACTAAATCTGGGGGAAAGAGAGTAGGGGTAAATTTTCCAGATACAAATTTCTCTCCTTTAGAAGAGACATTGAAATGAACATAGTAAGGAAGATGTTTAGCTATGTGTTAGAAAGAATGCCTGAGAATTAATTGGCCCACCTATGACTACAGACCCCCCCCAGGGGCCTTCCCTGGTGGCTCAGTGGTAAAGAATCTGCTTGCCAATGTAGGAGATGCAAGAGACGTGGGTTCAACCCCTGGGTTATGAACATGCCCTGGAGAAGGAAATGGCAACCCACTCCGGTATTCTTGCCTGGGAAATCTCATGACAGAGGAGCCTGGTGAGCTACAGTCCAAGGAGTCACAAAGAGTCTGACACAACTGAACACGCATGCACACACAAGGACTATTATGATCACAAAAACAAAACAAGAACACTGCTTCAAAGGTTAAGATACATTGGGGCAGGGAATGCCCCTTACTGACCACCAGGTGGCACTGTAGACCAAACACAGCTTGGTTGTTAGTCTATCAAGTCTGCAGTGTCAGTGTTCCATATCAAACCTGGTAGGGCTAGATACATACAGTGGAAAATTATTCAGTCTTGTAAGGAAAGAAAAGGGACTTTCCTGGTGGTCCAGTGACTAAGACTCTAAGCTCCCAATGCAGGGGGCCCAGGTTCAATCCCTGGTCAGGGAAGTAGATCCCTTATGCTGCAACTAAGACCTGATGCAAATAAATAAATAAATATCTTTAAAAATAATAATTTAGAAAGGGGAGAAAATTCTGACTCATGTGACAGTATCAGTGAACCATGAAGGCATTATTCTAAGTGAGATAAGCCAGACAGAAAAGGAAAAATATTACAGGATTCCACTTAAATAAAGTACTTAGAATAGTCACACTTATAGAAATGCAAAGTAGAATAGTGACTTCCAGGGGAATGAGAAGTTATTGTGGAGTGGTACAGAATTCAGTTTGAGATGTCAGATTTTTCTGAAGACAGATGGTGGTGATGGTTACACAGCAAAGTGAATATACTTAACACCGTGGAACTGTGGCTAGGTTCACAAAAATGACCGAGATGGTAAATTTTATGTTATAAATATCTTCCCACAATTAAAAAAAAAAAAAACAGAAGCTCACACTGGTGTCTTTGTGTGCTCAGCCACTCAGTTGTGTCTGACTCTTTGTGACCTCACGACTATAGCCTGCCAGGCTCCTCCGTCCGTGGAAATTTCCAGGCAAGAATACTGGAGTGGGGTTGCTATTTCCTTCTCCAGTTGTCTTATACCTGCTGAAAGTCCAGGAGGCGGATGTACCTACTAGAACAGGTAAAGAAGGAAGAAAAGCATGTTTCCAACAATCTTGCCGCTCCTGACCTTAGCTTCCTCCCCAAATCCTGAGTCAGCTTTCTATTTGCATCTTGTTCGCTCACTTATTTATTAAATGCCTACTAAGTGTTGGCCTTGAGCCAGGCACTGAGAAGACATTCTGCAGGGGCTAAGCCATTTTCTGCCCAGCTCCAGCTTCCTCTTGTCTATCCCAGTTGCTTTCCCTTAGCCAGTCCTTCAGCCCAAATCTTTTCAGCTTTCGTCTGTTTTCAGTTTAATGAAAAATACTTTGGTTCACATCATATTTTAATTAAAAAAATTTTTTTTTAAATTTTGGCTACACCATGCAGTATGTGAAATCTTAGTTTTCCAGACAGGGATTGAACCCACACCCCCTACATGGAAGCACAGAGTCTTAAGCACTGGACCACCAGGGAAGTCCCTTGTTAAAAAAAAATTTTTTTTAATTGTTTTGGCATATTTTAATTTTAAAAGAAGGCGTTCCCTGGTGGTGTAGTGGTAAGGAATCCATCCACCTGCCAATGCAGGAGACATGGGTTCGATCCCTGGGTCGGGAAGATCACCTGGAGAATGAAATGGCAACTTGCTCCAGTATTCTTGCCTGGGAAATCCCATGGACAGAGGAACTTGGTGGGCTACAGTCCACGGGGTCGCAGAGTGTGACAGGACTTAGCCCTAAACAACAATAAAATTTTTTAATGAGGATTAGAAATAATGGGTGGAGTTTTCTAAAGAAAATGCTCTTATTGCAGAGAATCCAGGGGCAGTCACAGCCTTCCTCTGTTAATCAAGTTAGATGAAAATATGCTACAGCAACAAACAACCCTTGGATCTCAGTGGCTCCACAGTGAGTTTCCTTTTTGCTCATGTGACCTGTTCAACACAGTTAGTAGAGGGGGTTTGCTCCACGGTCACCAAAGCTTATGGTAGTTGCACCATCTAGGACACAGTTTACTGATCAGTGACAGCAGGGGAAGAGAGTGGAGAATTAGATTGGCTTTCCCCAGCCTCCATCTGAGACAACCCACATCTCTACCATTGACATCTCAAGGCTCAGGACTGATCACATGGTCCCATCGAATGTAACTGGACTGTTTGGTGAACAGTAGTACTCTATTCTAGTTTCTTTCTAAATCTCCCTATGTGTTTATTTTGACCACACCATGTGGCATGCGGGATCTTAGTTCCCCAACCTGGGATGGAACCCATGCCTCCTGCATTGGCAGTGGGGCGTCTTAACCCCTGGACCACCAGGGAAGTCCCCCTAGTTTTTTGATTCTGCTTTCACTATAAGAATAGTGTAGTCATGATGACCTGTTTTCCTTGTTGCCCTTTTTGGACTCTACTCTTCAGAAGAGGTCAAGCCCTCACATTATTTTGTAACTGTGCCTGCCACGGGGCCTGGCATGTGGTAGGTGCCCTTTGTTTGTAGAGAGATAAAAGATGGCAGAAAGTAAAGGGGACCCAGAGGAAGGTAGGGTCAGTACTGGGAAGGATTTGTTTAGGAAGAGGTGCCATATCTGATAAATGAAGCCAGGAGGGCCAAGAAACCAATTTCATCTGATTTTAAGAGCTAAACCAAATGTCACTGAGTATAGTGGGATGTTTTATGTGTCACAGATCATTGTTGGGGTTCAGAAATTCCAACAACGACAACCAAAGAGAGTGCACATGTAGAAGCAAAGTAGGACCCTAGGCAGCACCAAGTGGCTTTGGAAAAAAATCCTCTGACTTCAGAGGAGTTTTATGAATAAAAAAAACTGGATGTGAAGGGTATGGTCTGACTTTCTGAGAAGTTTTCAGAACTAACTAAAACCAGGGTGCTATTCCTAGGTTACCTGCAAAGACCTTGATTTATCCAACTGTTTTTCTCTGGTAGAGAAATAAAAAGGATCAACCCTACAGAATCACTGCTAGTTTAGAAAATGAGCAGTGTTATAGGCCTCAGTTTGCAAAATAAATAGAATGAAGAAGAAATACAAGGACCCTTTAAGTTATAAGCAGGGTGACCATTCAAGTTTGTCTCTGTTGTTACTGCTACTGCTACTGCTAAGTCACTTCAGTCATGTCCAACTCTGTGCGACCCCAGAGACAGCAGCCCACCAGACTCCCCCGTCCCTGGGATTCTCCAGGCAAGAACACTGGAGTGGGTTGCCATTTCCTTCTCCAATGTATGAAAGTGAAAAGTGAAAGGGAAGTCGCTCAGTGGTGTCTGACTCTTCGCGACCCCGTGGACTGCAGCCTTCCAGGCTCCTCTGTCCATGGGATTTTCCAGGCAAGAGTACTAGAGTGGGGTGCCTTCTCTGCTGTTGTTACTGGTTAGTTTATTAGTAACACATCTCACAGTTAGTCTCAAAACTGCTTCTGTTTGGACAATAAATTGCAAGGTCATCCATCCCAGTTACAAGTGACAACTGGCTGGAAAAAGGTGACACTAGGTTCTAGAAAGGGGCAGAAGAACAAACATTTCCATTGGCTGAAAACACCCAGCTTGTGCTGTGCTGGGCACCTAGATGGCCTATTTCAGGGCTAAGAAGTGGGGGGACCCCTGGAATCCTGGCGGGTTTGGGGAATGAGGAAAGCCTGGATGCTTCTAGCACTTCCTGAAGAGCAAGGGCTGGGTCAAATGAGAAAGAGGTCGGCGGTTGGCTTCTTGCCATCGCATTTGCTATCTTCCTGACCTTGGGAAGGCACGTGAGGCATCTGACCAACACTTTCCTAGTCTGTAAAATGGGGGTGTTTACCTCCGAAGGCTGCTTCTCTTATTTAACTGTTGGTCACTATTCTTTCATTATGCAGCTGACGACACATAAGTTATGGGAGGGCAGACTGTGCCAGTACAGGCTCATAATTCTCAGAGCTACATTATGAGCCAAGTACTCAGGCAGTCAGTGCACAGTATCTAATTTCCAAAGGAGAAAACGGAGACTTGGAGAGAGAACTTGTATAAGGTCACACAACTCATACATGGCTGGGGAAGACTGACCCCAGGAAAAAAAAATCTGGTTCAAAGCTCACGCTCTAACTATATAAAGGCTATTGAGCTGAAGGGAGGAAGCCGCCAGCGGCCAGCTCTGCTCTTCCCAGACTCCCATCTCCAGGGCTCTTTGCTCACCCGCACAGTCCCTCCAGGATCGCACCCTGGAAGAGGAGCAAACACAACAAAGGGCGGAGGAGAGCCTGGCCGACCGATCGACAGCCCACAAAACGCGATGACTGGACCCCAGCACACCACTCGGCGATGGTGCCAAGAGTCCTCCCTTCGGTCCAGAAAACAGGCCACCTTTGAGACTTGCTCCCTGGGCGGGGAGGAAGCGCGGAGCCCCCGGGTCGGGCTTAGAGCTTACGTAAGCCCAACCGGCGGCTGCGCCCGGGTCTCCCAAGGGTGGGCGCTGAGCCCCCGGCCCGGACGGGCCTCCCTCCGGCCCGCTCCCCTGCATCTCAGCCGGGGACCACCGGCCCGGCGCCCGCGGAGTCAGCGCTGGGCGGGGGCGTCCTCCCGCAGCCACCCAGCTTCCCGGGGGAGGAGCAGCGCATCGCGCAAGCATCCGGGAGCGGCGGAGGGGGCGGGAGGAAGGGCGAGAGGAGGAAGCGGGATTTAAACGAAAGGCGGTGACGCCACACAAAAGATTTCTATAGGCTCCAGGGAGGTTACGGCCGAGGCGGCGGTGGCGAGCCCGGGGGCGAGGCGCGGACGGGAAGAGGAAAAGCTTCCAGCGGCCCCGGCGGGCGAGCGGACGGCGGTGCACCCACGGCCGTGCCCCGAGGTGAAGCCGCGCGGGGAGAGGAAGCGGGTGTTTTCCCCTCTGCCTTTCGGCCCCCGCCCTTCCTTTCAGTTTCTCCCGGTTCGCTCGGAAGTTGGAGGTTGACAAAAATGGCAGGAGCCGGGGCCCGGGCGGGTCTCTGCAGCGCCGCAGGGACCTTCTGAGTTGACCGGGCCGCCAGGGAGACGCGCACGGCGGCGTCCGATGCTCAGGGCCCGCGGTCCCGGGAGAGCTCAGCCGCTGCGGGCCCGAGGCGGGGAGGAGGCGACGGGGATGGACTCGCGCCGACAGCCTGCGGCGGGCCGTGGGGCGCGCGGTCCGGGAGGGCGTGCCGCCTCGGCTCCAGGCCGCGCTCTGTGAACCGGCGAGGCGGGAAGGGGCCGCCGCGGCGCCCGGCACGCCCGGGCGTGGCGGGCGGGCGAGAGCGCGAGCGGGGCGGCCGCTGTGCGCAATCAGTGCAGGCTCCCGCCCGACTGACTCGGCCGCGCCAGCACCGGCCACACCCTCGGCCCTGCTGCCGCCGCTTCCCGAGAGCGGGAGGCAGGAGATGCCCACGGGGCGGCCGTGCGTCCCCGAGGGCCAGCCCCGGCCGCCGTCGCGGGGAAGTGCCGCCCGGCGGGGTCTGGACGCCTGAAGCCCACGTGCGCCGCCGAGCCCGAGGTGGCTGACAGCAGAGCCTGCCGGAGCCGCCGCCCGCGCTCCTCCCCGAGGAAAGGATTTTTATTTCAAAGAAAGGAAGGAAGGACAACTCCCAGCTTCCCTCTCCCGCCCCCCCCTGCCCCGGCAGTCGGACCGGGCCATGCCCAGGAAGGCGGCGGCGGCAGCAGCAGCCCAGCGGAAGGGACTTTCCTGGCACTCTGGCGACGAGGAGCGCAGTCTGTGAGTTTGCTCTGCCCCGGTTCATGGTTCCTGCAAGCCCTCCAAGAGGCCGAAAGCTGCAGCCCCTCACCGCTACCCGAAGAGCCTCTTGCGTTCTGTGGCCCCCGGGCCCGCTCCGCGCCGCCGGGGCTCCGGCCGCCGCAGCCCAGTGCCCTCTGCCCGCGGCGGTGGATGGCATGATGGTGCGGGGAAGGCACCGCGGCCTTGGCCAGCTGAGTCGCGACGGCCGCGGGGGCGGCGGCATCGGCAGCGGCGGTGGTAGCGGGCTCCCCAGCGGCATGCCAGTGCCCCCCGGGCGCGATGGCTAGCGGCAGCGCTGGGAAGCCCAGTATCGAGGCGGCTTCTCCGGCTCCAGCGAGCGCCGTCGGCGGGGCCTCGTCGCAGCCGCGGAAGAGGCTGGTGTCCGTCTGTGACCACTGCAAAGGCAAGATGCAGCTGGTGGCCGACCTGCTGCTGCTGTCGAGTGAGGCACGGCCCGTGCTCTTCGAGGGCCCCGCCTCCTCTTGCGCCGGCGCCGAGTCCTTTGAGCAGTGCCGGGACACCATCATCGCGCGCACCAAGGGGCTCTCCATCCTCACCCACGACGTGCAGAGCCAGCTCAACATGGGCCGCTTCGGGGAAGCAGGGGACAGCCTGGTGGAGCTGGGAGACCTGGTGGTTTCCCTGACCGAGTGCTCCGCCCACGCGGCCTATCTGGCGGCCGTGGCCACGCCAGGCGCGCAGCCTGCGCAGCCGGGCCTGGTGGACCGCTACCGCGTGACGCGCTGCCGCCACGAGGTGGAGCAGGGCTGCGCCGTGCTGCGCGCCACCCCGCTGGCCGACATGACCCCGCAGCTGCTGCTCGAGGTGTCGCAGGGCCTGTCGCGCAACCTCAAGTTCCTGACGGACGCGTGCGCCCTGGCTAGCGACAAGTCCCGGGACCGCTTCTCGCGTGAGCAGTTCAAGCTGGGCGTCAAGTGCATGAGCACCAGCGCGTCAGCGCTGCTGGCCTGCGTGCGCGAGGTGAAGGCGGCGCCCAGCGAGCTGGCGCGGAGCCGCTGCGCACTCTTCAGCGGGCCATTGGTGCAGGCAGTTGGCGCCCTGGTGGGCTTCGCCACCGAGCCGCAGTTCCTGGGTCGCGCGGCGGCCGTGAGCGCCGAGGGCAAGGCGGTGCAGACCGCCATCCTGGGAGGTGCCATGAGCGTGGTGTCGGCCTGCGTGCTCCTGACCCAGTGCCTCAGGGATCTGGCGCAGCACCCCGACGGGGGCGCCAAGATGTCGGACCACAGGGAGAGGCTGAGGAACTCGGCCTGCGCCGTGTCTGAAGGCTGCACCCTGCTATCTCAGGCTTTAAGGGAGAGGTCTTCGCCCAGGACTTTACCGCCAGTGAATTCCAATTCTGTGAATTAGCACCACCCTCCCCCCATCCTCACCCTCATCCCCTCCCTGTTCCATCCCCCCAACCCACTCCCAGGCTAAAGGAAGATAACATATTCTCTGCCCTTTTCCATTTATACCAAAGAAATCAACGGTGAAGCTTGCCCCCTACCCCCCGCCCCGTTAAATGCTCATGAGGAATCTTCCAGAAGGCAGGGACATGCATACATGCCATTTATGCACGCACTCTGAGGGCCCCGTGCCCCACCAGCCCAAGCACAGTAGGGACCAGCAGGTGGAAGATGTGACGTCTGTTGGTTGCGGTGTTAACCCCCGCCCCCTACCCCAGCTCCCCTTCCGGGACTCCTCAACTAAATTTTATTATTATTTGGGCAGGAAGGAGGTCATGGGTTCATTTCTTTTTTGGTCTTTTATTTTCTTCCCTAATTAAAAGAAAGGTTACCTCAGTTTTCACTCCTTAGACATGGATGTAGCTACCTTTTGTTTGTATGTTGTTATTTTTTTAAGCAGTCGTGATGGATTAGGCGTATACTTGGTGTGGAAAGAGTATGACTTTGCCATGTGATTTGCAAATGGGGGGAGAAAGCTACTGTGAGTGTGTGTTTTATTTTTTAATTTACACTATAGAGTGATCCCCCCCCCCCATGTCAAGTTTTTACCTTGCATGTACTGGAGTATTTATTTCATCTATTAAAATGTTATGTTTCTCAGATGACTTTCTGCAATGATTGTTGATTTTTCAATAATTGTAATGTTGCAGGCTGCCTGTCATTCCTGGAAATGCACCCTAGAAAGGTTTCGCTTCACTAGTAGTGAGGTGGGTCTCCTTTATGCTTGTTCCTGAAGAGTTAACTTATTTGAACAGCCTGGGATTAAAGAGAGAACTGTTTGTAAAAAGAAAACTCTCCCCTTGTAAAGGCAGGGGACACATACAGTGGTTAGATTACCTATAGTGCTAGAGTGGCTGTTTGGGCTTTCTTTGTTTTTTTTTCTGTCTTGCTTCTAGTTTCTCCCGGAAAGTAATTCTGCATCCATTGTCCCCTTCTCGTCTTTCTGTCCTAATGAACAGGGCTCAGGCTAACTGCAGTCTGATTTGTATTCCACGTGTCTTTTTCAGATTAAGGCTCTTGCTAGTCCCATGTGGAATGGCATGTACAGGAATCTGTGTATGGACCTGCAAAAGTACTGTAAATCAAATGAGAGTATGTAGATAGGTCTGTTCAGACAAGAACCAATTACTGTTGATTTTAGAAAACCAGACAAATGTAGACTGTTCTAGAGTGTTCAGTGGAGGGGGAAGTATTCTGAAAAGTGTGATAATAACTTTCTAGACCCAGGGCATGATGGCAGGCGAAGGCGTTATCTTTGTGACCTTGGTCTAAGATACGCCCCGGTTGCATGTATGTTGGATGCTTTGTTCAGTGAAATCTGGAATTCCTTTAAGGTAGCGGGTCGTTTCTGCAGACAGTTTTAAGAAAAAAATATCGGGGGAGAGGTATATGGTTTTACTGAACCTAGCTAAGTTTTGAACATTTTCCCACTGAAAAAACAACTAATGGATTTGCTGTGCCTATCCTCAGAGAGTTACGTGGATAAAACTAGTACATGCTTTAAATTTGCTCAGTTTCTTTATATTTTTTTCTTGGGATTTGTTGTGCCTAATCCTTTGCAGTTGCCACAGAGCTGAAAAGAAAAAGATTTTTCCACTGTGATATGTTAGAGAGAGGAAAGTTGTAGTGATTGTTTTTAACTTGAATGACTATATTTATTACAAGAACATTGTATTCAGCATGTAGAACCTCCTTAAATCTTTGTTGGGTTATTTCACTCCTTGAGCTTCTCTGAAGTAAAGTGGTCGAGTGTATACATTTTTAAAAACGGTCAAGGGAGCTGTTCTTTTTCTTTCTTAGATCCTGGTAGATTTAAATTTCTGAAGTCTATAAAAGATGAAAATGACCTTGAATGTTTATTCTTCTCCCCTGGCCCTTCTTTAAGTCTGGATTGGTCAGGTTCAGGAAGCATTTAAGGGGAGAAAACCTACCAAACCTATGTGCCAGTGACAGTCCTGCTTGCATATAGGAATTTTTACTTATTTTTATTCGTTGGATTTCCATAAGTAATGCTGACATTTATAATTGCATGTTTCCTTTAGCCTGTGCAGATCACAAAGAGTCAACTGAATGGAACATAGTAAAATAAAACCAGAGCCAGAAATCTGCAAATTTGGTATCTGATTAGGAAAAAAAGAATTGCCAATTGTTCCTTGGACTCATTCCTTGCAGAAGCAATTTTCAGGACAGTGCAAGCCAAAAAAAAAAAAAAACAAGCCCCACTTTCCCTATCTACTTGGATGCAATTAACTAGCTAGTCACCAAATTAATTTTGAAACTTCTTTTCCTCTTAGCCAAGTGACCATTGCTTTTAACGTTTCTGTGTATTAAAGATTTTTGGACTTGTAGTTGAGAAATCTGTCGACTTAAATTGATCAAAGATTCCGTTGTGTGTTGACCTCTTTTTTTCTCCATCTCTAAGATAAAGTTTAGGATTTGTCATCCAGCAGGTGGCTTGAAGTGAATTCCACTTGTATTTTTTCAACAGGCTTCAGGAAAGTAGAGTGAGAAATGCACAGTATCTCTGTGTGTCTGTATCACTTGCTTAGCTGGGCGCAAGTCTTTGATATTTTAACTTTCTCCTGATATAGTGCTGTTGTTCTTTAGTTGTTAAGTTGTGTCCAACTCTCTTGCAACCCCATGGACTGTAAACCTGCTGGGCTCCTCTGCTCATGGGATTTCCCAGGCAAGAATACTGCAGTGGGTTGCCATTTCCTTCTCTAGGAGACTGTCCTGACCCAGGGATCAAACCTGAATCTCCCGCTTGGCAAGCAGATTCTTCACCACTGAGCCACTTGGGAAGCCCACTTCTCCCAATGTACCAAGCAGCTAAACTTGTTTTTTAAATAGCCCTGATTTTGTGAAAGCATCTGAGACCTATTTCATTGGGTTTAATAAGGGCAGCAGAGATACTGGTTCCAGGAATAAAATCACAGTGGCCTGATTTTTTTTTTTTCCCCCAGATTAAACCACCCTAAAGTTAATTTAGACAGCTATCCTTGGGCTCTTCTGACTTCCAAGGGCAGGTTTTCTTAAACACGGGCTTAATGGGCACCATCCTGGCTGAGAATGTTGGAAACCTTCCTTTGAATGGTCCTAAGAGAAGGAAATGATTGTGGCACTGTTCTCGGAACAGAAGCCATTATTTATGACAGTCAACCGAAGTAAATGGGACAAAAGGCTTTCAAACACAAGACTTCACTAGAAAAAAAGCATAGCTCTGTCTTTCCATGGTTGTTTAAGCTTGGTCTTTTTCTATTACTCTTTCTGGGTTGATGTTAGGAAATGCAAAAATTACGTGTTTATGTGTTTCGAACTCCAACCTCATCTCCACCCCAGTGTTTTTTGTTTTTTTTTTCAGTCACATTTCTAAAAGGAAGCATCATTTAAAACTGATTGGTTGTTTTGCAGATACTTTTTTTTTTTTAAGCTGGCATAGGGATCTAAAGTTTGAAGCAGCTAATTTTAACAGAAACACCTGTTTTGGTTTTTTTTTTCCAGAATGAATGTGACTATGGTAACATGCAGATCAGGCAGAGGATTTGAAAAATGCCTGCCAAAGCCTCTTCTGAGCTTTGCTTAGTAAACAGAGAGGAGTTAGAGAAGAAATCTGTGAAGCCCTAAGTGGTACTTTCACCATCAGGCCATCCCCTGGCCTGTCTAAGCATCCCCGTGGGTGCTTAGAATTCTAACTCCTGGAAGAGCCATGAAGGAACCCACCTCGGGTTCCAGGATGGACACAGGTACCTGTGTTCCCTACAGGAAAAATCTTGTCTTGATTGAAAAAAAAAATTTTTTTTCTTTTTTTGCATGACTATGTGTGAAATGAATTGGCTTCTTTTATTGAAAGCAGGGTTTTTATTTGGGTAGGTGAGTTGTCTGGTTCCACTCAGTGGTCAGAGGTTCAAAGATTGGATTGATCTGATGCTGCAGGGGGAAAAGTGTTACTTGTATCTATGATTGGGGTTGATTTAATTGAACTGTAAAGCCCCTTCAGGTCAGGGATTGTCATACTTGGCACATGTGCAGGTTTTCATTTTTATTTTTTAAGTGAATGTGTGTCAAGATACCTGCCTCAAGTATAGCCAAGTATGAAGGTGTTAGTCACTCAGTTGTGTTTGACTCTTTGCAACCCCTGTGGACTGGGGCCGCCAGGCTCCTCTGTCCATGGGATTTCCCAGGCGCGAATACTGGAGTAGGTTGCCATTTCCTCCTCCAGGGGATGTTCCTGACCAAGCAATCATACTCGGGTCTACCTGCATTGCAGGCAGACTCTTTACCATCAGGCCACCGGGGAAGCCCACTTTTTTTTCTGGAAATGAAAGTTACAGTGGGCCTTGTTCAGCGACTGTAGAGCAGGGGACCAGCAGTATGTGCCAGCCACTGTCACAGGTCCTGGGGTCCAGCTCTGAGGGGGTCATGGTTCCTCCTTTTGTAGAAAGTCGGGTGCTGCTCCAGACTTGGTCAATGGACTGGCAGTAACATCCCCATCATAATCCTGGGCCCTACCTCTGGCCTATTTCTGTTAGCAACATGGGGTGTGGAGAAATCTGAGTCTCCTCCAGCCCTCCCAGGTGGTTCTGACCCAGGCCCAGTCTGCAAGGCCTGCTGGTTCCTTTTTATTCCCTGTGGACCCTGTAAGATCTCAGTGCTTCTGTATCCGGAGGTAGCAGCATTTCTACAAGTTTCTTGTTTGCTCAGGTGTTTTTTGTTTTTTTCCTGGATATTTTGAGCCCTTTTCTTCACTTGGGATAATTTAGGCCCTCTAAATTTTCTTTGGGGGGTTTTTCTTTGGGGGGTTTGTGTGTGTGTATGTGTGTGCAAGTACAGAGTCCTTGTTCTCTTAACTCCCTTTGCAGATGAACTGAAGTCGTATAATAGTAAACTGGCAGCTTGGCTTTCTATGTTTTTGCATGCTGTTGACTCTTGTCCTAGAAAACTGGAACTAGCAGACAACCTAATTAAAAATCAACCCTTCAGCTCTTTGGCTGCCCAAGAAAGAACACTTTGCTCTTGAGTTTGTAAAGTACTTTATTCAGAACCAAGTGAAGCATACAGACTTATTCCAAAGCTCATTTTAGGGAAAAGCCAAAATTTGCAATATACTCAGGAAGTATGTTCTTGAAGGCCAATCATGCACCAGGAATTAGGAAGATCTTTTAGATCCTTCATATTCACAAGGGTGGTCCCGGGAGCTGGCTTTAGCACCAGCAGATAGCAGAATCTTGGCCCCACCCTTGACCTACCCAGTAATATCTGCTTTGTCAAGATCTCCATGGATTTCTGGGCACACTCACTTTGAGAAGCACTGCTTGGGGAGATAATATGAGGCCACCATGGCCAAATCCTTGCTCTACTCTTGACTGTAGGAACCTAGGCATTTACTATGTTTATTTCAGTCTTTTCTGTTTATCATGTGTGTTCATGTATGTGATGTAACTGGCTCCTTCCAGCAGTCTTGTGAAGTAGGCAGGTATTACTCACTGTGCGCGTCATCTAAACATTTGTACTTCTGTTTTCCCGTTCTGAAAAATATTTATGATGAATTCCCATGAAGTGCAAGACTTCCGGAGTAGTCCTATCCGATGATCGAAAATATTATCTGAAACACTTTATGTTAAAGTCAGTTTCCCCTAAGGATCTTCTTTTTTACCCTTCCAGTAACTTTACACAGCAAATACATTGTGATATCCTTGAGGAGGGTGCAAATAAAGAGCATAGCTCTGTCTTCTAAGTCTTCTGTTCTTCTCTGGGACAAACCTATCCAAATTCTTGGAAATGTTGGATGTCTAAAGTTCTTCAAAATGTCAAACTTCCAGGAAGTGTTTAAATGCTATTTAGGTTTGTTAGTACAGTTTCATTAATAGCAAATCTATTTACTGATTTCAAGCTTTATTCTAAGTATTCACTAATAACTTACTTTTTTTTTTTTTTTTTGCTGAGGTAGGACATAGAGAACTTAAAAAAAAAAAAATCCTCTGTTTTGGGAAAAGAAAAAAATGTTAGTCGCTCAGTTGTATCTGACTCTTTGCAATACCATGGCCTGTAGTCCACCAGGCTCCTCTGTCCATAGAATTTTCCAGGCAAAAAATTGGAGTGGGTAGCCATTCCCTTCTCTAGGGGATCTTCCCAACCCAGGGATGGAACCTGGGTCTCTTGCACTGCAGGTGGATTCTTTATCACTGAGCCACCAGGGAAGACTCTATGCATTCAAGGTTAATGAGCATATTGCCCTGAAAATTTTTCTGCCAAAATTGCAGTATATCACCTAATGTGGTTTCTGACTTCCTTCTAATTTGCCCAAGTCTTTTTTTCGACCTGTGCCCCCTGCAGTTCAAGCATGGAGCCCCAAGCACTGGACTGCCAGGGAATTCCAAATTTGCCTGTTTTAGATGGCAAAGATACTGATCCAGTGGAAAACCACACATTGGTTACCTTTAGGTATAGGAGACCTGCCTTCATGTTAGACCTCTAGAAGTTAGAGAGAGATTATAGGAAACGTAGGTCAGTTTAGTGCTTACTGAGGCCCTTTCCATTTCAACTTTGACCATCTGTTCCTGTTCTAAAATGAACGGGTAAGTTATTCCAGTACCTTCCTTGAGATAGAATTTTGGTATAAAAGTTTTTCTAAAAGTTTGCTTGGAGGCTAGGTTTTACTTAAATGTTCCTTCTTCGGTAAGTTCCATGATAAAAATATTTCTAAAAACATACATATGATTCTAGTTTTATCACTTGGAACTTCATTTTAAGGTATGTAGGCATTTTAGTAATGTTCTGAGAAGTTGTCCATAGAACTGACAAAAATAGACCATCTGATATCTCACCTGTCTTGATGGAGTCATGTTGTTCATATTGTTGTTTAGTCACTAAGTCATGTCCGACTCTTGGGTGACCCCATGAGTTGTAGCCTGCCAGGCTCCTCTGTCCAGGCAAGAATACTGGAGTGGGTTACCGTTTTCTTCTAGAGGAGATTCTCCCAACCTAGGGATTGATCCCATGTCTCCTGCACTACAGGCAGATTCTTTACCAGTGAGCAACCAGGGAAGCCCGCTTTATGTAAGAGGAATGCCTCAAAGCCATACAGCAGTCCCAACAGACCCAGAAGCCTCATCCTTTGTCATCCTCAATAAAATCAATTTGTGATGTGGTTTGTTTTCCAGCAGAGATGTTTTCCAAGTATACCTTTCTTTTGTGTTACATCTATATGGTTACAGAAAGCAGACCTGAGAAAGTGGCTTCCAAAGGACTCATTGAATGAAGAGTAGGATGTAGGTGTTGCCGTGATGCACCAGAGCATCTTCCTTTTTGGACATAGTAGATGGTTTCATTATCATGGGGGTTGATTCCTTCCTGGGCATCTGAGGATTATTCAGTTTAAATGCTCCAGGGAAAAGTTTTAAATATATATATATATATATATATATATATATATATATATATATATGAAAAATGAAAGCCCTTTTCTGGAGCAGCCAAGGATTTGGTGTCCTCAGCAGGTTCTGGAACCAGTCCCCCACAGATGCAAGAGATGACTGTACTTGCAAATCTTTGACCTCCAGAGTACCTCATTTAATTTAAATAAAATATTCTCTATGTAAGCTAAAGTCCTCTCATTAAAACCCATCATCAATATCAGCAAGATAAGCAAGCAGGTATTTAGGTAGATGGGGCTTTTCAGGTGGTGCTAGTAATAAAGAACCTCCCTGCCAGTGCAGGAGACATAAGGGACTTGGGTTCGGTCCCTGGGTCAGGAAGACCCCTGGAGGAGGGCACGGCAACCCATTCCAGTATTCTTGCCTATAGAATTCCCTGGACAGAGGAGCCTGGTGGGCTATGGTCCATAGAGTCACAAAGAGCTGGGCATGACTCCTGTGACTTAGCACAGCATAACACATTTAGGTGGATGTGTAGGTAGACAGGTAATAATCAAAAGGTGGGTTACAAAATAGAGCCTTGTTAAGTCTCAGAGCTGAGAAACTAGATGTGTTTCTACCTTCTTAACACTTTGAGAAGTGAATTCTGCAGTGTCCAGTGGAAATTCATTTAGATTTTTTTGAAGCATTTCCTGATTGCCTAACCTAAATTGTTCCTCCTCCACTGTTCTGGCCCATTTTTTCCCCAGCTGAAAAGAGAACGGTTCCCATACTGCTTAGAGAAGATAGGACATTAATTGATGCCTCAGGGGATGTTGAGATACTGGGACTCTTCACCCATCTCCAGTGGCCATTTCTTAAGACTGATTCTGTCCTGGGAGCTGGGAATATGGAGATAAGCTTAAAATACGGAACAAGTGCTAGAAAGGGAGTACAGATTACAAGAGTTTGAGATAAGCACCATAAACTGTCAGTGAGAATCCTCTAGTCTAGGTCTTTAGCTATTTGTGATCTTTGTAGTTTCTTGTTATTGTTCTATAAGTTGTGTCCAGCTCTTTGTGACCCCATGGACTGCAGCACGCCAGGCTTCCCTGTCCGTCTCCTAGAGTTTGCTCAAGCTCATGTCCATTGAGTTGATGCCATCACATTCTGTCACCCCCTTCTCCAGCCCTCAGTCTTTCCAGCATCAGGGTCTTTTCCAGTGGGTCAACTCAGGTAGCCAAAGTACTGGAGCTTTAGCATCAGTTCTTCCAATAAATATTCAGAGTTGATTTCCTTTAGGATTGACTGGTTTGATCTCCTTGCTGTCCAAGGGACTCTGCAGTGTCTTCTCCAGCACCACAGTTTGAAAGCCTTGATTGTTCTGTGCTTAGCTATGCTTATGGTCCAACTATTGTTCCTGGAGTTGATCAAATCCGTGACCAGGGGAGGAGGTTGGCATCAGAACTGGTCTTTCCTACTCTCAGTGCCAGGTGACTGCATGTAATTTAAGTGGGGACTTCATGAAGTTTATTTTTGGTGCTGCTGGAGGGTAGTTTTCAGTTAGAGATTGCAGGTGCCTTCAAGAGTGGGCTTTATTCCAAGGCTTAAGGGTCATTTTCTTTTCTGCTCGTTAATTCTGAGTAGTGTTGATGTAGGGTGTAAGGCTGTTGTGAACCAGCTTTGCTCTACTGAAACTGGAACAGCTTTTTCCCCCTTCATTCGAGCTGCTGGCCTGGCCTTGGATCAGGAGCCCTGGGTGGGGCTGCTGGAATCAGCTTACCTGCAGAGGAGTCCTGGGCCCGGCTGCCCACCACCTTTGGAGATCACCTCGCTCTGAGCTTACCTGGTGGCTTAGACAGTAAAGAACTTGCCTGCCAATGCAGGAGACCTGAGTTTGATCTTGGGTCAAGAAGATCCCCTGGAGAAGAACACCCACTCTAGTGTTTTTGCCTGGAAAATTCCATAAACAGAGGAGCCTTGTAGGCTACAGTCCATGGGGTTGTGAAGAGTCAGACAGGACTGAAGCGACTAACACCACTTTCACTTTAGAGCTAGGCTGGGGTACTTCAAGATGCATGTGGCTGGGAGTGGAGCTGGCTGACAGATTGGGAGCCTTGCAGGCAAGAACTGGGACTTTTTCGTCTCTGTCATCCTTAGCTGGTAGCCAGCATACTCAATAAACGTTTGCAAGAGCCAACATCTTTTGAGCCCCTGTGTATGCAAGGAACTTTAGATTGCATCTCTCAGTCCTTAACTTAACTTCACACTTTGAAGTGTTAAGAGTTGTTCTCCTTTTACAAATGAGGATGCTGAAGTGAAACCGCTTTCCCAGGGACACAAACTAGAAAGTGGAATAAGGGTAACAATCAAGGTCTGTCTGGTGGAGCCTAGCATTCTCAGCTACTTGGCTACAGAAAATGAATGAATTTCTAGGATGGAGTCCCTCTGCCTATTGAGGTTGAAATGCTCACCAACTCCATTAGAAAAAGAAAATCACTGTATTAAGACTCCCAATGCATTGGGCACAGGTCCCCCCTAAACTACTAATGACAGTTTTTGTAGGTTTCCTCCTGAGCCTTTGGTCTGAGTCCTTTTGCAGAGGGCCCTGGTTGCCCATGGCTCCCTCATAAAGTCTCAGCCTTTCTACCAGCTGCTCAATCCTGTTGTCCTGGAGGATGCTCAGAGATCAACCTCTGCTTTGCCTTATAACCTCCACTTGGATTTCTCAAATACAAATATCTTAGTTATTGACCACTTGCAGCACTCCATGGTTTCTCCATTGACTTTAGGATAAAAGCCAGACTCCTAATTGAGAGAGTTCTAGATGATCTGGTCCCTTGCTCCCCACAGACCGCATTCCACCCGTGATAGCACCTGCTGAGTCTGTCTTGTGTCATTCTCTTTTTACCTGAGCTCTTGCTCAGCTGTGTCTTCTTGGACAGTTCATCCTGCACCCTGCCTTTCTCCCCCAGCCTCTGACTCTTCTAGCCTGAGTGGCACCCCTCCAATGAGTCCTTGTGGTACTCTTGACTTCCCTTTTATTGGTTTACCAAGTTCTTGTAATCCTCTGTTTACTTATCCACGTTCCCAGTCTGTATCATCGGATGGTAGAGTCATCTTTCTGTCTCCAGTGACTAATGGAGTTGCCTAACACAAAGTGCTCAGCCGACTCTGCAGCCCCATGGACTGCAGCACACCAGGCTTCTCTGTCCATGAGATTGCTGAAACAAATTTGCCATTTCCTACTCCAGGGGATCTTCCCGACCCGGGGATCAAACCTGCGTCTCCTGCGTTGGCAAGCATATTCTTTACCACTGAGCCATCTGGGAAGCCCAACACATAGTAGGCCCCGATAAACATTTCTGCATGAACAGATGTGTTGGTGAGTCATATCAAGCTTTTAGAGAAGAGCCCAGAAGTAAAAGATCTCATTAACTTTTCTCTTTGTCTAGGTCCCTTTTCGTCAGTTACCAAATTTATCCAAAATTTCCTTCCTAGAACCCTCAGGATCTGTTTCTTCCCTCACCTGCAGTGCCAGGACCCTAGTCCAGGGCCTCACTGACCTGCATATAGATGATGCTGCAGAATGTATCTCCCTGGAGATCGGCTGCAGCCTGGACCTCTCGGCCAGGGTTGGCCTGCTTTCCTCATTTCCCTGCCCATCACTCTTGCCTTTCTGCAGCAAATTGGAGCCCTAAAGTGCACCTTCAAGTAGCCAATACATGTGTGCGCATGTGCTCAGTCATGTTCGACTCTTTCTGACCCCATGGACTATAGCCCACCAGGCTCCTCTGTCCATGGAATTTCCCAGCCAAGAATACTGGAATGAGTTGCCATTTCCTCCATCAGGGGATCTTCCTGACCCAGGGACTGAATCCAGGTCCCTTATGTCTCTTGCATTGGCAAGCAGGTTCTTTACTGGTAGCTCAGCGCATTTCTTGAGTACCATCAGTGTGCCACTGGACTGACCCACAGTGGATAGCACCAGGCTCCACTCAGGCTGTGGCCACCATCACCTACCACCTCCAGCTCAAGCCACTGTTATAGCGTAACAACTCTCAGATCCTATGCCCTCTTATCCCTAACTCTCTGCTTTTGCTTTCGTCGGCCTCTGCATGAACTGTCTCTCCCATCCTTCTGAATCCTTACTAACCCCTTGAGTGCACACTGCTTCCAGGGTCCTAGGATCAGGACTCTTGGCTGCTGTATAAGGGTTGCCCAGGTACTCAGGACCTCTGAAGACCCTCCAGGGATTTGGGTGGATTCTAAGGGGACACTTGAGGGGCACTGGGTGGACCACAGTCTCTTGAGGTCTTAACCTCAGAGCCTAAGTTTGGGCTTTGGTTTGTGAGCTGCAGGAGTGGTGCCGACCTGGTGAGGATTCACTCTGCAGGGTGGTACTTGGCCCGGTGGGGATGTGGAAATGAGGCACCACTTGACGAAATGAGGTGGTATTTTTTTTTCTTTCCCGCAAATGGACTTAGAACTGTATTCCCCGGGGAGCCCTTGAAACCAGCGTGAGAATTGACCGAGGGAGTGAGTTCTGGCTTTCAATCCCATAATTGTTATGATACAGAAATTACTCACGGCTTGCCATAATCAGGTTTGGGCTATAATAGTGTACTTAAGCAGAGCTCTGGGGTGGGCGGATGCTCACCAGCATCCTCTGCTTACGTCTTTCCTGCCCAGGCTGTTATGAGTGGAGGCAAAAAGCTAAAGCCTTAGGGAAGAAAAACCGGGTGCTGCCCAAAGCACCCCTGGGAATGGGGGCCACCAAAAACCTCAGGGGCCGCAGTGTCAGCAGCAAACACGTGGTCCTCAGAGTTGAAATGCCTTTTGATACCTAACCCCTTGAGTTGCTCAGTCACGAAATCACGTCTGACTCTGTGACCCCACGGACTGTAACACACTAGGCTCCTCTGTCATGGTATTTCCCAGGCAAGAATACTGGAGTGAGTTGCCATTTCCTCCTCCTGGGGATCTTCCTGACCCAGGGATTGAACCCACATCTGCATGGGCGGGCAGTAGCTTCATTAATTTTGTTTCTTTTTGCATTTGATTGTTGACACTGTCTAAAAATATAAAATGATGGCTGTCTTATCAAAATTAAAGGAATGGTTTAAAACAAAGGCATTCTATCTATTTACTTAACTTTTCCCTTCCAGCAAGGACATTCCAGTTTCAGTGGAGTAATAAGCAGATAGGGTTACCATGACCACAGTGAATTGCTATGACAATTTCGACAAACACTGAACTGAGTTGATCGTGTCCCCTTTCTGGTGACGTGACATGGATCATAAGAGCACTGGGTGTGACTGAACACTGGGGTGTGGCCAGAAGCCTTTTGTCACAAACTGAGCAGCTGTGGTGTGGGGCCTTGGTGTGAGGGTCTCCACGTGACGTGGCTTCTCTCAGACTGTGGGGTCAATTTTGAAAACTGCAAAGACTAAGTGAAAAGAATAATGTTGTTAGTGGTCTCGCTTTAAGCACGCACAAAAACTTACCACAGGGCTCAGACATGATGTAGGGTCTGGTTCCCCAGGCAAAGGAAGAATCGCCATTTACAGTCTGAAAGGGTGATTGTGAGCAGTTTGTCTGTGCTTTCTTTTTTTATATTATTTTTGTGTGTGTGTGGTTAGTTCATTTGCTAGAGTTATATCACATACATGAGGACTTCCCTGGTGGGTCAGTGGTAAAGAATCTGCCTGCCCAAAGCAGGACACCTGGGTTTGATCCCTGGGTCTGGCAACCCACTCCAGTATGGTTGCCTGGAGAATTCCATGGACAGAGGGACCTGGTGGGCTACAGTCCATGGGGTCCCAAAAGAGTTGGACATGACTGAGCATACACACACTCACACACACAAACATCACATCATACCACATACACAGACAATAGAACAGCTTTGTTAAGATTGGATTCTGAAAATGAATAAAGAAGAAAGAGACTGGATTCTGGACAGATGTCAGACTCATTCACCATACTGCACTGGTGGAAGGCTGTGCTTTCTGTCTTTGTGCTGCCCTGCCCTCTCCCCAGACACTCCAACTCTTTCCTATCCCAGGATGCCTGCATCCTGATACTGAGGTTAGCCCCTAGCAGCAGAGGCCGGCTTGCTGACCTTCTCAGAACAACTTCCTTGATTTCTCAGAGGGAAGTTCTCTGCTCACTGCCTGACCACCTGACCCATGGCTGCCTCTCTTCCTATCCAGTGGGTCCCGCTAGTGTACCAGGCTCCTCTCCACTGCCAGCCTGGATCTGCTTGAGCCATTTCAGCCAGCAGCTCCCTCCCAGAGCCCTACCCTGGGGTCAGGCATCAGTGATTCAGAAGACCCACTCCCTAGGCTCAAAGATTGATGCTTGTAGAACATAACTTGCACGTGGGTAGTGATCCCTGAAACCCTCAAATCCTGAAAGGCTGAGGAATAAACCTGAGGTGGTGTTTGGGGGCAAAACATATTGGGACAGAAACCTGGACTCAAAGACTTCCCTGACGGTCCAGTGGTTCAGACTCCACACTTTCATTGCAGGGGCGAGTGTTCGATCCTTGACTGGGGAACTAAGATGCCAGATGGTGCATGGCTTGACCAAAAGAGAATAAAAGAAAGAAATCTGGACTCAGCAGCCCTTGAATTACTACTCAACAATCATCTCTCTGTCTCCCTTTATACTTATAAGCTCATCTATTAGCATCAATTTAAGGCCTTACCCCCCTACCCCCACCAAAAGGGAAGATGTCATACTCAGTTCCCTGACAATCCACCAACTCATAACTGAAAGGGATAAAAAAAAAAATATGTATTAAGATTGTACTTGGTGACTTGTCTTCTAGAAGACATATACTCTGTCCCTTGAAAGTCATGGTGGCTTCTTCCTGGAGTCGGGGTGGGGAGTCAGACTGAACATAACTCTGTCTTTATAAATAGGCCTTCCTTACGGACATTCTTATAAACATGCTCTGACCTTCACTATTGAAGATTGGGGAAATATGTGAATTATGCTACAGATGAAATAACTAAGCCTTGCGGCCTAGATAAAATTGGGCCATGGGACGAAGTAGAAGAACATGAAAATTGTAGTAATTTGATGCTAAAGGTTACATCAAAACCTTTGGTTCTGATGCTAAAGTCAGAACCACTGACCTTGACCACTCATGCAATATTTTGAGTTCTAGGGTTTTTCTTTAGGAACGTGTTTGTGTTAGTACAATCATTTTTGAAAAAAGTATATGTAAAAATTCTTTCAAAGGTAAATCCAAGTAAAGAAGCACTTCTAAAGAGCCACAACATACCTTGTTAAAACAATACCACTGCTTCAGTTCAGTTCAGTTCATTTCAGTCGCTCAGTCGTGTCCAACTCTTTGCAACCCCATGAATCGCAGCATGCCAGGCCTCCCTGTCCATCACCAACTCCCGGAGTTCACTCAGACTCACGTCCGTTGACTCAGTGATGCCATCCAGCCTTCTCGTCCTCTGTTGTCCCCTTCTCCTCCTGCCCCCAACCCCTCCCAGCATCAGAGTGTTTTCCAATGAGTCAACTCTTCGCATGAGGTGGCCAAAGTACTGGACTTTCAGCTTCAGCATCATTCCTTCCAAAGAAATCCCAGGGCTGATCTCCTTCAGGATGGACTGGTTGGATCTCCTTGCAGTCCAAGGGACTCTCAAGAGTCTTTCTCCAACACCACAGTTCAAAAACATCAATTCTTCAGCGCTCAGCCTTCTTCACAGTCCAACTCTCACATCCATACATGACCACTGGAAAAACCATAGCCTTGACTAGACGGACCTTAGTCGGCAAAGTAGTGTCTCTGCTTTTGAATATGCTATCTAGGTTGGTCATAACTTTTCTTCCAAGGAGTAAGTGTCTTTTAATTTCATGGCTGCAGTCACCATCTGCAGTGATTTTAGAGCCCCCCAAAATGAAGTCTGACACTGTTTCCACTGTTTCCCATCTATTTCCCATGAAGTGATGGGACCAGCTGCCATGATCTTCGTTTTCTGAATATTGAGCTGTAAACCAACTTTTTCACTCTCTTCTTTCACTTTCATCAAGAGGCTTTTTAGTTCCTCTTCACTTTCTGCCATAAGCGTGGTGTCATCTGCATATCTGAGGTTATTGATATTTCTCCCGGCAATCTTGATTCCAGCTTGTGTTTCCAGTCAAGCGTTTCTCATGATGTACTCTGCATGTAAGTTAAATAAGCAGGGTGACAATATACAGCCTTGACGTACTCCTTTTCCTATTTGGAACCAGTCTGTTGTTCCATGTCCAGAGCTTAGTTTTATTAATAAATTTATTGTTGGGGGTTCGGTGACAAAGAACCCACCTGCCAATGCAGGAGACATAATGAAACGTGGGTTTGATCCCTGGGTCAGGAAAATATTCTGGAGGACAGCATGGGGACCCACTTCAGTATTCTTGCCTGGAGAATCTCATGGACAGAGGAGCCTGGCAGACTGCAGTTCATGGGGTCACAGAATCAGACAGGACTGAGGGGACTTGGCATGCTTGCACACAGGAGTTCCGCAGTGATGCTGATTCTGTGCTGGGGTCCACACTTTTGAGAACCTGTGGAGCAGGTCCCCATTCTCAACCTTGGCTGCACATTGGATTCACTTGAGGAATTAAAAATATCTATACATTGATGCCTGGGTTCTACCACTGGAGAGTCTGATTGGATTATTTGAGATACCTCAGGTATTGGCATTCATAAGAGGGGCCAAGTGATGGGGCAGTGTTTGAGAAATACTGGACTAGGTCCCAGATTTAAAACTGAAAATCATTATGTGTTAACCACTGAAGTTTATTTCTTGGGACTTCCCTGGCGGTCCAGTAGTTAGGACTTCCCCTTCCAGTGCCGGGGGTATGTATTCGATCCCTGGCCAGGGAGCTAAGATCCCACAGGCCTCTCAGCCAAAACTAAAGCAATGCTGTGACAGACGCAGTAAAAACTTAAAAAATGGTCCACAGCAAAATAACAATAAGTTAGATGTGAATCTTTAAAAAAAAAAAGTTAATTCCTCATCCTAGACGCAGGTTTGATCCCTGGGTCCAGAATATCCCCTGGAGGAGGGCATGCCAATCTACTCCAGCATTCTTGTCTGGAGAATCCCATGGACAGAGACAGGGCTACAGTCCAAGGGGTCACAAAGAGTCGGACATGACTGAGCACACATGCATTCAAATAGGATGTGGAGAAGAGGGAAGCACTGCGGTCCACACAGTCCCTCAACACCCAGGCTGGTGTAGTCTCCACCATCCAGAATTAGTGATCTCTGTTCCTGCAGCAGAGAAAGAAGTAGGCAGCTAGTTCTTCAGTGATTCAGCCAGAAGTGACTCAAAGTGGCTGAGCAGAAGTAGTCATGTGCCCTAACTGTGAGAAGGCTAGGAATACAGAGGAGCACGTGCCATTTGGGGAGCAGTAAGTTGCTCTGGCGTGTTGCTCATTCCCTGGTGCAGTGAGATCTGTTCCACATATTCTAAAAAGTGGCTTCTCCATTGTGCCTTTTACAGTGACTTTTTTCTGTCATAAAATGCTTACTGTAGACTATTTTTATTTATGGATCGCTGTGCTGGGTCTTTGTCACTGCTTGGGCTTCCTCTGGCTGTGGAGAGGTGGGGCTACTCTTCCTTGCAGTTCGTGGTCACACGGGCTCTAGAGCACAGGCTCAATAGTTGTGGACACGGGCTTAGTTGCCCCAAGGCATGTGGAATTCTCCTGGACCAGGGATTGAACCAGGTGTTCCTGTATTGGCAGGCGGATTCTGAACCACCAGGGAAGTCCCACCATAGACAATGTAGAAGACACCAAAAAGTCTAAGGAAAAGAAATCCCTATAGCCCACTACCTAGGAATAAGGGCTCTTTGTTTCTGGTGTGTATCTTTCCAAGAATTTTTTTAATACACATTCTTTAACATGGTTACTTGTTTTAAAAAGATTGTTTTGTAACCTGTTCTCTGAACATTTTCTCATTTTGTTAAAATTAATTTAAATAAAATTATTTAAATGCACTCTCTGTAGCTTGGATATACTAACATATAATTGGTCATTCCCTCCTAGTTAGACATTTTGGTTATTTAAAAAAATTTTTTTTAATTTAATTTTATTTTTTGGCCATGCCACTCGACATGCAGAATTTTAGCTCCCCAACCAGAGAGGGAACTGTGTCTCCTGCAGTGGAAGTGCAGAGCCATAACCTCTGGACCACTAAGGAATTCCCCTCTTGGTTATTTCTTGTCAATGATGTAGTCCTTGCACGGACATCTTTACGAGTGACTTTCCTTCATCATCTGGTCATTGGATAGATTTCTAGAAATAAGTGAACAGCTTTAACTATCTGTTGTTGTACAGAAACTGTCTCTACACTTTGAGACATGTATTTAGTCAGTACAAGGCATTGGTGGAGAAATAATTGAACTTGGCTCCCGCCTTCAAGTAGCTGAGTCTAGGTAGAGATGCACCCAGCTCTAATTTCAAGAAAGAGATTACTCCAGTTATCTCTGTAAGTGGTTTCCCAAAATCCTTCCTTCTTAGGACCCACCAACACTTAAAAGATGAACTCAGTGCTCCCTGGGAGTCGAAGACAAGGGTTCTAATCAGGGCTTGCCCTCACAAGATGACATGACCTTGGGTGAGTTCTTTTCTAGGCTTCGGTTTTCTCATCTTTAAACGAGGTCATTGGATTAGGTTCCTTCTCATGGTGCTGTTCTATGCCTCTTAAATAGTTGAAGGGTGTGGGTGAGCATGAGTGTATACTTTCCTTTTTTAGGTGTCTAATTATGTCTAGCAATCTGGGACAGTTTCTATGGGACATGCTGGAAGGCATTGTAGTTGCCCAGGGTCCATTTCTGACCTTGGACTCTAGGATGATACCTTTGTACAAAACAAATTACTGATGAAGGAGCAGGGTCCAGGCTTCTTCCTCTTTTCCTTTTTTTCTTTTTTGCTGCACTGCTCAGCTTTTTCAGGACCTTAGTTCCTCAACCAGGGATTGAATCTATGCCCCCCTGCAATGGAAGTACAGAGTCCTAACCACTGAACCCCTGGGAATTCCGGAGTCCATGCTTCTTACAAAGAGGGATTGAGAAATTAAGAGCTTTTAAAAGGAGGAGCTTTTTAAATGAGGAGCCATTTACTTGACATTGGAAATGGCTATTAATGGTAACAATATAGCTCCCACCAGCTGCGTGTAAGGAATCTCCAAACTCATTACCGACATCATTTCATTTAAACCTTTATGAGGGCTGAGCACCGAAGAATTGGTGCTTTTGAACTGTGGTGTTGGAGAAGGCTCTTGAGAGTCCCTTGGACTGCAAGGAGATCCAACCAGTCCAGTCTGAAGGAGATCAGCCATGGGATTTCTTTGGAAGGAATGATGCTGAAGCTGAAACTCCAGTACTTTGGCCACCTCATGCGAAGAGTTGACTCATTGGAAAAGACTGATGCTGGGAGAGATTGGGGGCAGGAGAAGGGGACGACCCAGGATGAGATGGCTGGATGGCATCACTGACTCGATGGACGTGAGTCTGAGTGAACTCCAGGAGTTGGTGATGGACAGGGAGGCCTGGCGTGCTGCGATTCATGGGGTCACAAAGAGTCGGACACGACTGAGTGACTGAACTGAACTGAAAGCTCTGGGAGGTCAGTGTTTTTAATCCCTATTTTACAGATAAGGAACTTGAAGCTCAAAGAGGAGACATGAACTGCTTTAGGGTGTTGCCCAAGGAAAAGTGAGGTCATGGTCAAATGCAAAGAAAAGCAAAATAAGCTAACTGGTTTTTTGAGTCTGAAGGCTTAGGTCAAGTTCTAATAAGGGGATTTTATGAGCTTTCTTTAGATGGATAATTGTGAGAATGAGAACTTTAACCTTCAGTTCAGTCACTCAGTCATGTCCAACTGTTTGCAACCCCATGGACTGCAGCACACAAGGCTTCCCTGTCCATCACCAGCTCCCGAATCTTGCTCAGATTCATGCCCATTGAGTTGGTGATGCCATCCAAGCATCTCATCCTCTGTCGTCCCCTCCTCCTCCTGCATTCAACCTTTCCCAGCATCAGGGTCTTTTCAAATGAGTCAGTTCTTCGCATCAGTTGGCCAAAGTATTGGAATTTCAGCTTCAGCATCACTCCTTCCAATGCATATTCAGGACTGATTTCCTCTAGGATGGACTGTTTGGATCTCCTTGCAGTCCAAGGGACTCCCAAGAGTCTTTTCTGACACCATAGTTGGAGCATAAATTCTTTTGCATTCAGCTTTCTTTATGGTCCAAGTCTCACATCTGTACATGACAACTGGAAAAACCATAGTTTTGACTAGATGGACCTTTGTTGGCAAAGTAATGTCTGTGCTTTTTAATATGCTGTCTAGGTTGGTCATAGCTTTTCTTCCAAGGAGTTAGCATCTTTTCATTTCATGGCTGTAGTCACCATCTGCAGTGATTTTGGAGGCCCCCCCTCCCCCCCAAAAAATAAAGGCTCTCACTGTTGCCTTTATTTTCCCATCAATTTGCCATGAAGTGATGGGACCAGATGCCATGATCTTAGTTTTCTGAATGCTGAGTTTTAAGCCAACTTTTTCACTCTCCTCTTTCACTTTCATCAAGAGGCTCTTTGGTTCTTTGCTTTCTGCCATAAAGGTGGTGTCATCTGCATAGAGGTTATTGATATTTCTCCTGGCAATCTTGATTCCAGCTTGTGCTTCATCCAGCCTAGCATTTTTCATGATGTACTCTCCATATAATTTAAATAAGCAGGGTGACAATATACAACCTTGATGTACTACTTTTCCAATTTGGAACCAGTCTGTTGTTCCATGTCCAGTTCTAACTGTTGCTTCTTGACCTGCATACAGATTTCTCAAGAGGCAGGTCAGGTGGTCTGGTATTCCCATCTCTTAAAGAATTTTCCACAGTTTGTTGTGGTCCACACAGTCAAAGGCTTTGGAATAGTCAATAAAGCAGAAGTAGATGTTTTTCTGGTACTCTTGTGCTTTTTCGATGATCCAACGGATGTTGGCTGATCTCTGGTTCCTCTGCCTTTTCTAAATCCATCTTGAACATCAGGAAGTTCATGGTTCACATACTGTTAAAGCCTGGCTTGGAGAATTTTGAGCATTACTTTCCTAGCATGTGAGATGAGTGCAATTGTGCGGTAGTTTGAAAATTCTTTGGCATTGCCTTTCTTGGGGATTGGAATGAAAAAGATAGGACACTCACTGAAAGATGAACTCCCCAGGTCGGTAAGTGCCCGATATGCTACTGGAGATAAGTGGAGAAATAACTCCAGGAAGAATGAAGAGACGGAGGCAAAGCAAAAACAACACCCAGTTGTGGATGTGACTGGTGATAGAAGTAAAGTCCGATGCTGTAAAGAACAATATTGCATAGGATCCTGGAATGTTAGGTCCATGAATCAAGGTAAATTGGAAGTGGCCAAACAGGAGATGGCAAGAGTGAACATCAACATTTTAGGAATCAGTGAACTAAAATGGACTGGAATGGGTGAATTTAACTCAGATGACCATTATATCTATTACTGTGGGCAAGAATCCCTTTGAAGAAATGGAACAGCCATCATAATCAACAAAAGAGTTTGAAATGCAGTGCTTGGATGCAATCTCAAAAAAGACAAAATGATCTCTTTGTTTCCAAGAGTTTAACCTTAGGTGTTGTGTTTATAAAGTAATACTTCCCCCCACCACACCCTTCCACCCGGCAACCTTCTCTTAACTCCCATTTTTTTTAAGATTTTTTTTTTTATATTTACCATTTTTAAAGTCTTTCTTGAATTTGTTAAGTATTTCTGTTGTTCATATTCTGATTTTTTGGCATCATCGCATGTGGGATCTTAGCTCCCGACAAGGGATGGAACCTGCATTCCCTGCATTGGAAGGCAGAGTCCCTCCACTACATTTTTTTTTTTTTTTCTGTCACAAGTGTGTATCTTTCCCCTCCTGCAATTTTATGTTTTCATGGGGATACTCCAGGATGAGCCGCATAAGGCCCTGACCACAAAATCCTTGGAAAAAGTCTGCAGTTTAAAGTGCATTTTGGTGCTCGCTTCGGCAGCACATATACTAAAATTGGAACGATACAGAGAACATTAGCATGGCCCCTGCGCAAGGATGACATGCAAATTCGTGAAGCATTCCATATTTTTGGGAAAACCAATACAGTATTGTAAAGTAAAATAAAGTAAAAATTAAAAATAAATAAATAAATAAAGTGCCTTTTGCCTGTGGAAAATGTAGACAAACTACTGCTCAGGATCCCTGGGCAGCCCACCGTTCTTTTTGTTGTTAAATTGATTTTTAATTGGAGGATAGTTGTTTTATAATGTATTGATTTCTGACATGCATCAACATGAATCCTCTGTAGGGTATACTCATGTCCCCTCCCTGCTGAGTCTCCCTCCCATCTCTCTCCCCCAACCCACCCCTCTAGGTCGTCACAGAGCACCGAGTGCCAAAACTAAGACACAGAGCAGACAAATAATAAAAAAATGTAAAAGGATACCCAATAAATGGGTAGATTTTCAGATAATGTGACAATGTAAAGGGAGAGATATTTAGGAATAGAATAATCCTTCTCAGGGCTTTCCTACCTGCAGTGCAGGAGACCCAGGTACCATCCCTGGGTCAGGAAGATCCCCTGAAGGAGGAAATGGCAACCCACTCCAGTATTCTTGCCTGGGAAATCCCATGGGGTTGAAAAGAGTTGAAGGCGACTGAGTGCTTAACACTCTCACGGTCAGTTCCATCTAGGAGTCTGCCCCTTAGGGCCAGCTCTGCTGAAAGAGTCTTGCTTGTGCTACCCTCTTCACTTTCACCTCCCATATTTTCTCAAGGCTTCATGGTTTGCAAGGATGCAGGATAAAGGAAGCAAAACTATGAGAGAGGTTTTGTACTATACAAGTTCTTGCCTTATGCCAGGCTCTTTACATACATTCTCATTTTATACAACACCTCTATGAAGTGGGCACATTGTCATCACCATCTTTCAGAAGAGCAATCAGAGACTTGAGGCAGTTTGTCCAAGATCACACAGCAAACGAACAGGAGAGTCAGAATTATCCAGACTCCCGTATTTCCCTAAATAAGGACCCCTTTCTGGTCCAGAAAAAAAGGGCCTTTTTCTGGTTTGTGGATGTTAATTACATTCTGTGGAGGAGCATCCAGGCAGGATCAGAAATTCCGTTCAGCCCCCGATTGTTTGCATGCAAATTAAGGCTTAACTAGCTTCCTTTCGAGCTCAGGGCTGTGACTGCAAGTGGGACGGTTTTCCGGTTTTCCTTCAGCTTCCTTGGCTGCTACTCTGCCAGCATTGCCTCATTCTGTCTCAAGTACTGCTGCCTTCTGACCCCAGAAGAAGGGGTGAGAAGTGCTCAGCCCAGCCTGGCAGGCCAGGAGCTTCCCAGGGCAGTGACTCCAGCTTCGGTTCTCTGAAAAAGCAAGGGGGTTTTCTAAGAGAGGCTTTACCCAAGAGGAAGGAAAAATATGGCAACCGAGCTTCAGCTGACCTTAAAGCCCTGTGATCTTAGTCCCTGTCATTTAGTGAATTCTGAATATTACTCAGCTTCTCCATTGTGTAGCTGGAGGAAACGCTTGTGCTGTGTCATCTTCAGTCGTCAGTGGGCAGTTTTCTCCCTGCTGAGTTTACTCTTTGTGTATTTTGAAGTTTCAGAATCCGATTGGGTGTCTGGGTGAGAAAAAGGTCAGAAGTTTTTTTTTTTTTTTTTTTCCTCTCCAGCCCCTTTCCAGAAGTTCCCCTCTGAATGGTTTGCGAGTAAGTACAGATGACTGATGCTCAGGGGAGAGAGGGACAGGATGAGGCTAAGGTCAAGTTCACACCAGAAAGGTTAAAGAGATAGATCTGACTTGGTGCTTCTGGGAAGAATGAACAAGATTGAGGGGACCTGGGCTCTCTCGCTTGCTTGCAATGTAGGCAGCAAACACAGCAGGCACAGTGACAACCAGGAATTGTTTGGCTGGTGAACTGGCTCATTAGGGAGCATGGGGTGGGTGCAGTTGGAAGGGACCTTGTGACCGGACTGTATAAAGAAGGGTACTTGAGCACCTTACGGAGGGACTGGGTTTTATCCTGGACTAGATGGCCATGATGGTGGGGGTGTGGGCATTGCAGATTTGCAAAGGAAGGGTCATGATGAAAGCAGGGATGTAGAACAATCACTTTGGAAGTTGCAGGAGGGAGAGACAGGAAGTGGGGAGGCTAGTGATTTCATTCATAACAAGTCCGAAGAGCTGAGGCCCCCACCAGGGAAGTGGCTGGGAGGCAGGAAGAGGAGGAGACAAGAGGCCAGTCCCGTGGAAGAGTCTGCAGAGCTGGACTGCGGGCCGGGCAGGGGAAGCTGGACTCATACCTTCTAGGGGCTGCTTTGTGATCATTCAAGGAAAGGAGGTTTTGATTTAGAGGGGTGTGTGCAGCCTTTTCTTTTCTGAAGTAAACTTTTCAATGCAAATATAACATCTCTGCATGAAAAGTAAACACCTCCAGAGTCTACACCTGAATGAATCCACACAGCGAACACACTTGTGCAACCAGCATCCAGAACAGGTCACTGACCATGGCCAGCACGCCAGCACCCTTTCCTCTGTGCCCCTAGCCTTTCCCTCTCTTTGTCTGCTGAGGAGACCACCATTCTGACTTCCCAAACCTTCAATTACATTTGCCTATCACTCCATGGTTGTGAAATCCATTTATAGGGTTGCATATAATTACAGTTCACTTAGTCCCAAAATTCCACTCTATAAATTTAGCAGCGGGTGGGAAGGTTCTGTATAGCACAGGGAAGTCAGCTGGGTGCTCTGTGATGACCCAGAGGGGTAGGATGGGGGGAGTGGTGGAGGGAGGCCCAGAAGGGAGGGGATATATTATATATATACACATATAGTTGATTCACAAAGTAGTACAGCAGAAAATAACACAACATTGTAAAAACAATTATCCTCCAACTAAAAGAAATTTTAGATGTAGAAATAAATGGACATAGAAAGATGTTCATGACCTGCTATGAAAAAAAAATTAGCATAATCCATTTAGTTCATGTGCTGTTGCCGAGTAGACATTTGAGTCACTCCTCATTCGGAGCCATCAGGACTGTGGCTTCTAGGAGCAGCCTCGTTTGTGTCTTTTCGTGCACACGAGCACATGACGAGCAGTGGACTCGCTGGGTCATGGGGCATGTGTGCGTTCAGTTTACACAGATGCTGCCAAACGTGTACTTGGGTTCTGACAGGTTGAATTTTAAGTGGCAGCTATGAATCAAGTTGGGAGACGGGGTTAAAACTGTAGATGAGAGATGAGTTTACATTTCGTGTCATGAAAGAAAGCCATAGAAACATGATGTTTTTTAAGATGCAACTCAAAGCCACTTTTGTCCTTGAGCAGCGTATTGGAGCTGTCAGGAGAGGGACCACACCCATCACAGCAAAGAGCTGCCAACAGTCTTTTTAGGTTCCTAGACTCTAAGCTAGGGGTATCCCCGGGTCAAATTTCTTTGCCTACCCCCCCTTTCCCCTTCTGGAATATGTGGCTCCCTCCAATTAAAAAAAAAATTTTTTTTTTCTGAAAAGTTGGACTATTCCCTGGGTTTATGATATGTGCTCCATTGTACTAATCCATCCCTCACAATTCCATCTCTCCATTTGCATAACTGCTGTAATTTTTAACATTTCCGAAATCGTGCTGTGGGGGAGGGATGTGATGAGATCAGACAGTTTCTGCTTCAGCTAGCTGCTAGCTGGGTGCCCACAGACCACGGAGAGCCGGGAAGTCCAAACAAGCTCCAGAAGACACAGGGTCAGGCAGGAGATGTCTTCTCTCTCCAGGGAAACTCTGGCTTGTAGCCAAGAAAAAAAAAAAGGAATTTTCAAACTTCTTTGCATCTTAGGAAATTTAAAAAAAAAAAAGAGTTGTGTTCTGTACAACTAAATACTTATGTAGCCCAGATGTTAGCTGGAGGCCTCCCTACCCCACAAGAGCTCTGCAAAATCAGCTCCAACCTCTACCAACGGATTCCATGATCCACGAAAGTCAAAGTCCCTCCCTAGGATTGCTGCTAATGCTAGGGGATCTGCAGTCCTCAGGGCCCAGGTTGTCCTCTAAAGTTTTGTCATCCAAGGTGGGTCTGGAGATGGGCAGCGTCGACATCCCCAGACAGCTTGTTGGAAATGTGGACTCATCCTCCAATTAAAACAAATAATAAAATACCTTTTTAAGAAAAGAAAAGAAATGTGGACTCAGTCCCAGCCCTAAGGCTTCGATCTGCTGGATCAGAAGGGACGTTTGCCCAAGGTCCCCAGGTGCTCTGTGTGCATGGCGCAGTTTGAGAAGCACTGCTCTATGGGAAGAGAAGGGCCCTGGAGTCTCACTGCACATGCCTGTGCATGCTCAGTCGCTTCAGTCATGTCCTGTTCCTTGTGACCCCAGGGACCACAGCCTGCCAGGCTCCTCTGTCCATGGGATTCTCCAGACAAGAACACTGGCGTGGGTTGCCGTGCCCTCCTCCAGGGAATCTTCCCAACCCAGGGATCGAATCCATATCTGTATCTCTTAAGTCTCCTGCATTGGCACTAGCACCACTTAACCACTAGCACCACCTGGGAAGCCCGGGAGTCTAACAGATCTGGGTTCAAATTCTACCTCTGCCATTTACTGCTAGGTGACCTTCACTGTGTCACCGAGTTTGCATTTCCTCCTGAAGGAAAAAAAGAAGGAACACAGTGATTCCACCCTCAACACCACGGCATATGCAAGCCACCAGATTGCCAGTTGAGACAATGCACAAAGGCTGGCACATGGAGATCCTCCAGAAACATTCTCTCCACTTCCCAGACTCACCCAGCCCCAGAAGTAAAGGCATGCCTCCCTCTCCCACATCACAAGGCTTCCAGTGGAAATGTTTTGGAGTGTGACCCAGAGATGCCCTCTTGCCTGACTTTAGCAGGGCATGTACCTGAGTTGTTCTGCAGATGGTGACAGACAAGCAGAGCTGCTCACATGTTCCAGCCCCCACCCCTCCAACTCCCACCGGCTAGCTTGTCTTGGTCTGTAAGATTGGTGGAGGGACAAAGCTGCTCTTTCCTTAATCTATGTATGGGTTAATTCCAAGACTAGCATCAGAATATGAATGCAAGTTGTCATGCTTCTATTTCCCCTGTGTTTAAAATCTTCCAGGGACTTCCTTCATGGTCCAGTGGCAAAGACTCCACCCTCCCAATGCAGGGGGCCCATGTTCAATCCCTGGTCAGGGAGCTAGATCCCACATGCCACAACTGAAGATCCTTCGTGCCACAACAAAGATCAAAGATCCCCTGTGCTGCAGCTAAGTCCTGGCCCAGCCAAATAATTAAAAAAATAAAAATGCTCCAGTGACATCACATGTTATACAGATTAGGAGCCTATCCAGAGAGAAGGGAGAACTGGGGCCTCAGAGAATGGCTTTGGTCTCTTGGTTCCAGGTAACAGAAACCAAGCATCAATGAGTTCGTACAAAACAGGGTTGGCCCATGGTCTCTAAGAAAGGCTGAGTTCCAAACCAGATGGGGTGACTAGGCCTCAGGAATGCTCCAGTCTTGGACCCTTAAATGCTGAAGGAATTTGCTCTCCACTGTTCTGCTCTGCATCTTTAGGTGCATTGGTGTTATTTTCATTTTTATTTTTTGGCCACACCACATGGCTTGCAGGATCTTAGTTCCCCAACCATGATTGAACCTAGGGCCACAGCAGTGAGAGTGTGAAGTTCTAACCACTGGACCTCCAGGGAAGTCCTGGTGTCATTTTCACTGAGCCCTGGATTTTCCTACATGGTGAGAAACATGTCCTGTATCCATGTTGTTGTTCATTTGCACAGTTGTGTCTGACTTTTTGCGACCCCATGGACTGCAGCGTGCCAGGCTTCCCTGTCCTTTGCTGTCTCCCAGTGCTTGCTCCAACTCATGCCCATTGAGTTTGTGATGCCACCCAACTGTCTCATCCTTTGCCATCCCCTTCTCCTCCTGCCCTCAATCTTTCCCATATATGAATCTTCCCCATTCATATGTCCACGTATGAATAAAGAAATGTCTATGTCTACATCTATATTTATATCTCTATAACAGTGTAAAGTGGTTCTTCAGACCAAAGACTGAAATGAGCCTGGCAATGAGGAGTGCAGAGAGCAGCCTTTGAGAGAAATCGGTTTGCCTTTCATCTGTTCATGTGGGCTGTTCTCAAGTTGCCCACAGCTTAGACATCTCTCCATGCCGTTAGAAAGTAATCAACCAAATGAAAAAGTGAAGACTATTTTGTCAGTTTGGGGTTGTGATCTCTTAAAATGGAGAAGGATAATGGTATAGAGTCAAGGGCCACCCGTGCTTGCAGTCTGGAGAAAGGAAACCTGGGGAGTTGGCAGAAAGAAAGTTGGGGGTTTGAAAGGGACAAAACTGAATGCTATAACCTCTTCTTCAGTCGGTGGGGGCTGGGGGAATAATTTGACCCTGGCACCTCCGATGGGAAATTATGCTTAAGGAAAAAGAGGACAACATAAGGGCTAAAGATGCAAGCGGACCTTGGGAAGTCATGGCAACACCTGCACTCTTGGGCTTGCTGTTCAGTTGCTCAGTCGTGTCCAGCTCTTTGCGATCCCATGGACTGCAGCACACCAGGCTTCTCTGTGCTTCACCATCTCTTGGAGTCTGCTCAAACTCATGTCCATTGAGTCGGTGATGTCATCCAACCATCTCATCCTCTGCACTTTTACTCTAATACAGTGCTGAATTAGGAGGATGTCAGTAACATGAGATGCATGTCATAATCAGCGATGGTAAGTGTTACATACATAATTCCCACTCATCTTTACATACTTGGTAAAAATGGAGAAGGAAATGGCATCCTGGAGAAGGAAATGGCAACCCACTCCAATACTTTTGCCTGGAAAATCCCATGAACAGAGGAGCCTGACATGCTGCAGTCCATGCGGTCGCAAAGAGTCCAATATGACTGAGCGACTAACTCCTGGTAAAAACTTTTCAGAATTTCTTTCCTCCTTGGATTTAACAGGATGCTGGTAATTTCATTGTGTTTTGCTACTGAAAATATGTATATGATGCCACCACCACTGGCAGTCTCCATACCCTCTGACTGTTTAAAGCGTCTTTGTTTTTGAGATATGGGGTGGCTGAATTCTGTCTGCCAGTTCACACTGAGTTTCAGAGATCTTTTTCAGGGACTTTCCTGGTGGTTCAGTGGTGAGGAGTCCACCTCCCAGTGCAGGAGACACAGGTTCTACCCTTGATCTGAGAGGATCCCACATGTCACTGAGCAACTAAGACCATGCACCATGACTGTTGAGCCTGTGCTTTAGAGCCTGTGCTCTGCAACAGAGAAGCCTCTGCAATGAGAAGCCCCGGGCACTGCAACTGAACCAAAGCCTGCACAACAAAGACCCAACATAGCCAAAAATAAATAAAAAATTTTTTTTAAAACCACCCCAAAACAAAGATCTTTTCCAGGGAATACCCTGATGGTCCAGCAGTTAGGACTTTGTTCTTTCACTATGGAGGGCATGGGTTCAATCCCTGGTTGGGGAATTCTGTTCTTGCAAGCCGATGGCAGGGCCAGAAAGGAAAAAGAAAAAGATTTTTCCCAGGTCTTCCCTCCCAGCACCTGTTCTGAAGTGTTCTGATTCTGATGCAGGGCTTCTCAAACTGTTCTGTGCACATGAAGCTGCTGGAAGATCTTGTTGAAAATGCAGATTCTGACTCAGCAGTGGAATGGGGTGTGGCTGAGATCCCGGTAATGCAGGCAAAGCTGGTGCAAGGACCACTCTTGGAACATTTCGGCAAGGCCCCAGCATGACACTTCCCTCTCCTTAGTCTGCTTTCTGTCTCCACCATCCTTCAAGCCTCTGCTTCTTGGCCATCTGCTTCACTTTTTTTTTGCTAGACCCTACCTTCTTGTCTTCTAAATTGTCCCCAACAGGGCCATCTTGCTCAAATCAAATTTCACTCAGACTGCCCAAAAGGATGTTCAGGAATGAAGTCAAAACAACTGGAGTTTCTCCACAAGGAGGTCGAGGTGAGAAAGAAAAGCTGGGGGAAACTGGACATAGAACACAGCTCGTAGGAAAGGAGTCAGCAAGATGTAGATGTGGTCCTGGGGTCAGGGGATCTGACAGCCGGTGTGGTCCTGAGGTCAGGGGATCTCAAGTGACCCAACTGCTTGAGGGCTGGGAGGGCCCGAACAGTGAAGTTCTAATCGTGTGATTGTGACTCAGCCTGTGCTGGTATGCGCTTCTTGCGCTCACCTGTAACCGCTCTCTTCTCTTTGGAACACGGTTCCCCACCTCCCAGTCCCTAGGTAGTTCCATGGAGACATGTGGCAAGTTCTGGCCACTGGTTTGTGAATAGAAGTGATTGCATGCACAATACCCTGCTGCTGCATTTACCTGCTGGCATGAGACCCTGAAACCTTCTCCTCCCCTGCTTCCTTAATGAGAAGGCCATGTTGCCCAGTCCTGCAGAACAGGACAATAAGCCTTTGTCAGCCTGTTTTCTTTATTTCATTTTTTTTTTCCCCACTGTTGACCATTTTGAAAAGAAATGGCTTCCCCAATCCAGTATTCTTTCCTGGGGAATCCCATGGTCAGAGGAGCCTGGTGGGTTATATTACAGTCTGTGAGGTTGCAAGGAGTTGGATGTGACTGAGTGCCTAAGCACACACAGAAATGGAATCTGAAAGCCCTTTGGTCCTCAGAAGAGAGAAAAATGGGTGAAAAGGTGTAATATAAGCGTCCTCCCCATGCCCCCACCTGCCTTCCCATTCAATAATACAACAAGGATCTAATCCTTGAATGGGGTGATAGAGAGGGGGCAGTAGACACAGACATGGGTTTGAGAGGATCCCAGAGCTAATTCCATCTTCCTAGGCTATGACCTGGGAAAATCGCAGCCCCTTTAAGACCTGGCCCCAGTTCCCCAAAGTTAGTGACATATATTAACATCCAGTCATAGGTAAGATGCGGAGAAGGCAATGGCACCCCACTCCAGTACTGTTGCCTGGAAAATCCCATGGACAGAGGAGCCTGGTAGGCTGCAGTCCGTGGCGTGGCAAAGAGTCGGACACGACTGAGCGACTTCACTTTCACTTTTCACTTTCATGCATTGGAGAAGGCAGTGGCAACCCACTCCAGTGTTCTTGCCTGGAGAATCCCAGGGACGGGGGAGACTGGTGGGCTACCATCTATGGGGTCGCACAGAGTCGGACATGACTGAAGCGACTTAACAGCAGCAGCAGCATAGGTAAGATGGGCTTCCCAGGTGGTGCTAGTGTTAAAAGAATTCACCTGCCAATGCAGGAGACATAAAAGATGCGGGTTCCATCCCTGGGTTGGGAAGATCCCATGGAGGAGGGCATGGCAACCCACTCCAGTATTCTTGCCTGGAGAATTCCATGGGCAGAGGAGCCTAGAGGTCTAGATCTAAGGGGTCACAAAGAATCGGGACATGACTGAGCGGCTTAGCACACATGCATATGTAAGATATAAGGTAACTGTTCCAGAAGTAGTTTTACGCTTTCATAACTTCAAAAATATAAATTCAACAGACATATCAAAGAGGTCTTTTAAAGATGTAATGTTTAAAGTTTCGTTTACTCAAAAGAGATTTGTGAATTTTGAACAATAATTTCAAAGTTAGAAATTAGGGGGACAAAAGAGATTGGTCCCTCCCACAGATGGTAAGCATTGACTGAAACAAAAAAGTTTAAATGTGTTGTTCCAAGTTCACAAAACTAAAAAGGTTTAAGAACTTCACTCTGGACTCAGACGTTAAGAATCTGCCTTCAATGCAGGAGACCAGGGTTCGATCTCTGGGTCGGGAAGATACCCTGGAGAAGGGAATGACTACCCACTCCAGTTTTCTTTCCTGGTGAATCCCATGGACAGAGGAGCCTGGTGGGCTACAGTCCAGGTTCCAAAGAGTTTACGCTTCTGATGTGACAAAAGCTTAACAGTACATTAAAGTTTTGGGAACACTGTGTCAGAAGGCAGTTTCTCATCTTTGGTCCTGGAGTTATGTTGCAACCTGTGTCTGGAGGCAGCTGCAGGACTAGTTGCTATGAGTTGCTTATCAATGACCACCAGGACTTTGACTTTAAAATTGTATAATTAATGCCAAAATCTCAAACATATTTGGGCTTTTTGTTTCTCTGGGTTTTTTGTTTTATAAATTTTGGGTTCTTTTGTAACCTCTTATAAGAGCTCTGAGTACTAGGTAAGCCTATTCCCATAGTGAGGCAAAGGTACTTTTGGTTTTGTTTATCATGGAACCTTTTAAAAATACAAAAATACAATGAAGACTTCTCACCCAACTTCTATCTCCATGATCACTTTTCCTTTTTTTTGTTTGTTTTTTGCTAAAGTGTTCAAAGTGAATCCTAAATGTGAGATAAGTGAAGTTGTTTTGTTTTTGTTTTAATTGGAGTGTAATTGCTTTATAATGTTGTGTTTCTGCTGCACAAGGAAGTAAATCAGCCATCTGTATACATATGACCCCTTCTCTGGGACCTCCCTCCTTCCCACTCCATACCATCCCTCTAAGTCATCACAGAGTACTGAGATGCGCTCCGTGCATTATTCAGCAGCTTCCCACTAGCTATCAATTTTGCACACGGGAGTGTATATATCCCTGGCTCAAGAAGATCCCCCAGAGAAGAGAAAGGCTATCCACTCCAGTATTCTTGCCTGGAGAACCCCTTGGACAGAGGAGCCATGTGGTTGCAAAGAGTCAGACATGGCTGAAGTGACTTAACACATGCCCAGTATATATATGTCAATGCTACTCTCCCAATTCATCCCACCCTCCCTAGACAAGCACAGTTTTGTTGGGCTTAAGAAGACAGCTTCAACTGGGGAAATAGAATCAAATAGCATTAGGGTAATTGGCAGAGAGAGAGGGAGAGTGAGAGAGACTGGGACAGAAAGAGCAAGGGAGGGAGAGAGGAAGGGAAGAGAGACTGAAATAGAAGAGCATCTAGAATGAGATCACTATATTTATCCCTGTGCTCCTCTCCTGCCCCATTTCCAGTTTTCTCGACTTTCCACCTACTTTGTTCTTGACTTTGAGCCATTAGCAACCTGGGAGACTAGAGGCATCTCTAAGCAGAGGGTTTTCTATCACAGTAAAACAAAAGGGAGACCACACCCTTTTCCACCTCCTCTGCCTGCCCCCTGCAAGTTCACAATCTCACTGCCAACTGTTCAAAGGACTGGGTGGCTTCCTTCTCCTTTTTTTCACAGAAGGAGCTTGACTCTTAATCCTGGAACGCAGCCATCTTTCCTTCACCAGCCGGGCTTTGGGAGTACAGCAGGGAAATGAAGGGAAACAGAGAAAGAAATCTGTGACTCCTTGGGGACCCCTCACCCCGGAGCAGTATTTCTCCCCAAACTCTCCTATAAATGTCTAGAATTCAGAGTCACGAAACTAGGATTTCCACAAAGACAGAGCCTCAAATTAGTTCGGAGTATAATATTTACAATAAATATTAACCTAAGAAAAACCCTGAGATGATTTGCAATGATAAGAACTCAGTTTAACTCTGCCTTCTCCGGGTTTAGCAGTGGAGCTTTTTTTAGGTCACCTATTAATATCTCATGGGATACTCGGACTTTATAAAATGCAGTTAGGGGGAACTGTCCTGAAATGGCTTCCTTGCAATCTGAAATCCCAGGATGGGATAAGTCACTTCTCCCAATTTGTTGAAGGGAAGCTCATTCCATGTGGAGGGTCAGAGGTGGTGGAAGATCAGAAAGAGAGTCAGAGCAACTAAGAGGATGTGGGGGTGAGGTTAGCAGAAGATTCGGTTCCAGAGGGCCAGCATGTCTACTGGTTAAACCAGCAAAGTTGCCAGACAAAGCAGAAAGGAGGGCTTACTTGGGTCCTGAATGAATCTGAGGCAAACTTTGGGAGATGATGAAGGACAGGGAAGCCTGGTGCACTGCAGTTCATGGGGTCGCAAAGAGTTGGACACGACTTAGCAACTGAACAACAACAAAGGCACAGGCTTCTCAGTCAGGATGACCTCGGACCTGCTCCTAGAGCAAAGAGAAGTTCATTCCTGAAAAAGGAATGCAGTGACCACCAGCCCAAGGGAGACTACGCTGGCCCAGGAGTTAGAAGAGCAATAGGAAAAATAGTCCAACATTTATGTATGTTTGTATGCATGTATGTATGTATATAAATAATGATTATTATTTTTTTTTTAATAATGATTATTTTTACAACATGCATCGTCATTAAAGAATTATCTCTTTACCCTTGCAAAATGTTTTGAAAGTAAATTGAGGACTTCCCTGATGGCCCAGTGGCTAAGACTCTGTGCTCCCAATGCAGAGGACCCAGGTTCAATCCTTGGTCAGGGAACTGGATTCCACATGCTGCAAATAAGACCTGGGGCAGTCAAATAAAAAATATATGAAAAAAAAAACAAACAACCGCAGGCTATCTCGGAAGACACCTCCATGTTTAAATGATTTCATTGCTCACATTTAGTTATTTCAAACTTCTCTCTTAGTTCTTTCAAACTATGTCTTTCCCTTAGATCTGAACTTTGATTCATCCTCAGAATTGTGTAAGCACCATTCCATGGTGTGCTTGGCATTTAGCTTTGTGGAGAGCAGCTTGACTTCTCTTCACCTCTATGTAACTGATCGTAAAAGATCTTCACGACCCAGATAATCACGATAGTGTGATCACCAACCTAGAGCCAGACATTCTGGAATGCAAAGTCAAGTGGACCTTAGGAAGCATCACTACAAACAAAGCTAGTGGAGGTGATGGAATTCCAGTTGAGTTATTTCAAATCCTAAAAGATGATGCTGTGAAAGTGCTGCACTCAATATACCAGCAAGTTTGGAAAACTCAGCAGTGGCCACAGGACTGGAAAAGGTCAGTTTTCATTCCAATCCCAAAGAAAGGCAATGCCAAAGAATGCTCAAATTACTTCACAATTGCACTCATCTCACATGCTAGGAAAGTAATGCTCAAAATTCTCCAAGCCAGGCTTCAACAGTACATGAGCCATGAACTTCCAGATGTTCAAGCTTGATTTAGAAAAAGGAGAGGAACCAGAGATCAAATTGTCAACATCTGCTGGATCATTGAAAAAGCAAGAGAGTTCCAGAAAAGCATCTGCTTCTGCTTTATTGACTATGCCAAAGCCTTTGACTGTGTGGACCACAACAAACTATGGAAAATTCTTAAAGAAATGGGAATACCAGACCACCTGACCTGCCTCTTGAGAAATCTGTATGCAGGTCAGGAAGCAACAGTTAGAATTGGACCTGGAACAACAGACTGGTTCCAAATTGGGACAGGAGTATGTCAGGGCTATACATTGTCACCCTGCTTATTTATATGCAGAGTACATAATGAAAAACACTGGGCTGGAAGAAGCACAAGCTGGAATCCAGAGTGCCGGGAGAAATATCAATAACCTCAGATATGCAGATGACACCACCCTTATGGCAGAAAGCGAAGAACTAAAGAGGCTCTTGATGAAAATGAAAGAGGAGAGTGAAAAAGTTGGCTTGAGGCTCAACATTCAAAAAACGAAGATCATGGCATCTGGTCCCATCACTTCATGGCAAATAGATGGGGAAACAGTGGAAACAGTGAGAGACTTTATTTTTTTGGGTTCCAAAATCATTGCAGATGGTGACTGTAGCCATGAAATTAAAAGACGCTTTCTCCTTGGAAGGAAAGTTATGACCAACCTAGACAGCATATTAAAAAGCAGAGACATTACTTTGCCAACAAAGGTCAGTCTAGTCAAAGCTATGGTTTTTCCAGTAGTCATGTATGGATGTGAGAGTTAGACTATAAAGAAAGCTGAGTGCCAAAGAATTGATGCTTTTGAACTGTGGTGCTGGAAAAGACTCTTGAGAGTCCTTGGAACTGCGAGGAGATCCAACTAGTCCATCCTAAAGGAAATCAGTCCTGACTATTCATTGGAAGGACTGATGCTGAAGCTGAAACTCCAATACCTTGGCCACCCAATGTGAAGAACTGACTCATTTGAAAAGACCCTGATGCTGGGAAAGATTGAAGGCAGGAGGAAAAGGGGATGACAGAGGATGAGATGATTGGATGGCATCACTGACTTAAAGGACATGAGTTTGGGTAAACTCCAGGAGTTGGTGATGGACAGGGAGGCCTGGTGTGCTGCAGTCCATGGGGTCACAAAGAGTGGGACATGACTGAGTGACTGAACTGAACTGAACTGCTTCTCTCCCAGACTCAGCCATACATATACATGTATCCATTCTCCCCCAAACTCTCCTCTCATCCAGGTTGCCACATAACACTGAGCAGAGTTCTCTGTGCTATACAGGAAGTCTGTGTTGGTTTGATGTTGTTGTTTAGTTACCAAGTCATGTCTGATTCTTTTGGAACTCCATGGACTGTAGCCTGCTAGACTCCTCTGTCCATAGATATTCCCAGCAAAGAATACTGAAGTAGGTTGCCATTTCCTTCTCCAGGGGATCTTCACACCCCAGGGACTGAACCCATTTCTCCTGCATTGGCAGGCAGATTCTTTACCACTGAGCCACCAGTTGGTTGTCATTTTAAATATAGCAGTGTGTACAGGCAACTATAAGTTCATTCTCTTAAGTCTGTGAGTCTGTTTCTGTTCACTCAGCATGAACAGGTTGTCATGAATAAGAGTTGTCATTTTTTTTTTTTTGATCAGACAAAGAAGGTTGTTTCCTCTCCAGCCATCTAATACAACACACAGGTATAGAAGCACAAAGAAGCAAGGATTTGTGCTGTAAGGGTGAGAACCAGCAGCAGTCAGGGCACGAAAGCTCAGGTCCATTCCCTGCCCTTCTCTACAGGTTACTAGTGTCTTACTAGTGGGAGCAAAATGGATGGGGTTCTAGGGCAAAGCCAGCAACACTTTGGGGGTATCCAGTGAGGAGAAAAGAGAAGGGTAAGCTCAGAGACAGGAAGCAAGCTTAGGAACTGGCATCACCTCCTGGTGGTTTTTTACTTCCTGGGTGAGAGGGGTTTTTGTTTTTTTGTTTTTTTTTTTTAATGGTAGAACATTTCATTGGAAATTTCTTTCCCTACATTTTAATTCCCTTTAGTTATCCAGGCTCTTCAGTAAAATAAACATCACATATACAGTCCTGTGAGGTGTTGTTTTAGGGGCTTCTGGGAGAATCTCTAAGTGAAGGTTGGGGTTCCCACATTACCCTTCAGAAACCAGTGCAGTAGTAGCAACACTGCAGTGCTTTGATTTAGTCTTAAGTCATGTCCAGTTCTTTGTGACCCCATGGACTGTAGCCTGCCAGGCTCCTCTGTCCACGGGATTTTCCAGGCAAGAATACTAGAGTGAGTTGCCATTTCCTCCTTGAGGGAAACTGCCCAACCCAGGGATCAACCCCAAGTCTCTTGCATTGACAGGTGTATTTTTTACCATTGAGTCACCAAGAATTCCCTAGTAACACTGCTTGAACGTGGATATTCCTAAACTTGTGGGGCTGGACCAACCATGAAGATAGTGATGGCCAACAGAAGCAGAATGGTGCACCCTGTCAGAACAATGACTCAGGACTAGACTTGGGACTTACGGCAAATCCTATCATCCCAAAATATACTGAAGAAGGAAGTCTCTAGAATGGAGAGTAGAGATGGAAAGGAGGATGCTGGAATTCAGCTGTGCCATGTATTAATTGTGACCTGCAGCACATTTTCATCCTTTCTAAACCTCACCCAACCTCACTATAGGCTTATTGTGAGGATTCGATGAGAAAGTGCACAAGAAACACTTAGAATATGTTTTGTGCTCAATAGTTAAAACTGCTATCTTAGAAATATTCTAAAAGTTGTATTCCTACTCCTACCCTCATTACAGACAAGGGGAAACTGAATGAAATGGTGTAAAGAGAAAGGTGTAAAGGTGAGAAAATATATTGCCATAGTACTGTGGGATAGCTGTGTATTTTTTTTTTTAAGATTTTAGTTTTTATTTTATTTGTCTGTAGTGGGTCTTAGTTGCTGCATTTGGGATCTAGTTTCCTTACCAGGGATGTGGAACTTGGGCCCTCTGTATTGGGACCGTGAAATCTTAGCCACTGGACCACCAGGGAAGTTCCTTGGATAGCTCTGTATTCGTGTTTATCATATTATTCAAAAGTTATTTTTGTATCAGTTTCCACCAGTAAGACTGTCATGTGGAGGGAGAGGTCTGGCTGAGCCATCTGGTATACCCAACACACACAGCACAGTGTAAGGCACACAGAATTAATTGTTCAACAAACATCAGTGGAACTGAACTGTCCCACAGCTAACTTGTTCACAGTCTTCCCCTTCACACTGCCTCTCTTACTAATGTGACCTATCCCCAACCTCCAGCCTTCCTTCTGGCCTTTTGGAGTGTCCTGGGAAGCGTAGAGCTGGCGTTTTCATTAAATAAGGGCTTCCCAGGGACAACCACCCTTTCCTTTCCTGTCCATTCTTGGGCTGGCCAGAAAGTCACAGTTCACAACAGGAAACCAATTGCTTTGTGCTATCAGAAGACATTTCCTTCGCAGCACAAAAACGTCTGAGTAATAATTTCGAGCCGGGCTTCACCCATTTCCTGTGAGAGGAGGCAAGTTCGCCCACCCCTGTCCTGTAGAGCCTCACTTGCCAGCCCTGCAGTGATGCAATGCCTTCTGTACTGGAAGGATGGCCCGCTAGGTCCAGCATCCTGTGTATCAGATTCACTTGGGACGGTTTTCCAACATTCATGCAGAACAGAGTCACTGTGACTAATTTGTACTGCTGTCTGAATACACAGGCAGCTTTGGGAGTAAGAACTCCTTGTGTTAAGAAAGTCATAGCTTTCTCTAAAAGTCAAGACCCAATTTGGCAACCAGGAGTTCACAGATGTCAGGGATCATGAAAGTCAATGGAACTGATTCTTGGTAGCTCCCTTATTCTTCGGCCTGTAGGGGAAAGTGACCATGTTGAGTAGAAATGAGCTTTGTTTGTTCCCCTGTTTCAGGACAGGGGACAGAGCATCTGGGACAGGTGATATTGTATAGTCTAAGATACCTAAAAAGGAAGACTCTAGTCCTCCTTAATGAGCACATTTTATATATATATATATATATATATATATATATATATATATATATATATATATATATATATATATATATTTAATATTCCCTTCCAATTTTCTTTCTCTTTAAATTGTTGTTAGGGTATAGCTGATGTACAAAGTTGTGTTACTTTCTGCTGGACAGAAAAGTGAATCAGTTATACATATACATGCATCCACTCTGTTTTTTTTAGATTCTTTTCCCATGTAGGTCTTTACAGAGTATTGAGTGGAGTTCACTGTGCTATACATGGGTGAATACTAAGTTGCTTCAGTGTGTCCAGCTCTTTGCAACCCTATGGACTGTAGCCTGCCAGGCTCATCTGTCCATGGGATTATCCACACAAGAATACTGGAGTGGGGAGGAGCCATGCCCTCCTCCAGAGGATCTTCCCGACCCAAGGATTGAACCCGTGTCTCTGACTCCTGCATCGCGGGTGGATTCTTTACCATTGAGCCACTGGGGAAGCCCTTGTGCTACATAGTAGGATTTTATTTATTTATCTACATTTTTGGCTGCACCATGCATCATGTGGGATCTTAGTTCCCCAAACAGGGATCGAACCCACACACCCTGCAGTGGAAGTGCAGAGTCTTAACTGCTGGATCACCAGGGAAATCCCCACATTAAATCTTTTAATAGTAACTCTGAAAGAGTTTAGACATTCTTGTTCAATTGCTCCCACTTTGCAAAAGGGAACATGGAGGCTTGAAAAGGAAAATAACTTCTCAAAATTTACAGAGCAGATCAGTGGCTAAATTGGGTTAGATTTCAGGTTTCTTCATTTACAGGATCATGGCATCCCCAGAGATGAATATTTGAATCCCTTTCTTCTTATACTGTCTTACAGACCTTCTTATGTGGACTCCAGGTCTCACCTACCAGGTAGCAGAACTTTGTGTGTTTCTAAAAGAAAAAGGCAGCAGGAACTTCCAGCTTCTAGAGAATTTGGACCAACTTCTTTCTCATTGTAGACAGGAAGCGAAGGACAGTGATATGGCCCTGGACTTCTTTTCACCATCCCTAGCTGGAGATATTTAATGTTTCCAGGGAGACGGTGAAAGACAGAGTAGCCTGGCATGCTACAGTCCATGGGGTCATGAAGAATCAGACAGGACTTAGCAACTGAGCAACAACAGGAAGTGCTAATGAGGAGGCTGGTTATCTGTGAGCTTACCTATAGGAGAGCCTGCCTGTAGAAGGTGAGCTTACCTGTAGAAGGTGAGCCTGTCAGAAGGCATGAACGCTTCTTTCCTCTTCGGAGAGCAGTGGCCACACCACAGTGATGGCAGCTCAAGTTGGAAAGACAAAGCAGCAGCATCAAGCAGTCCATTTCTTTGTGGTAAAACCAGCAGTGGAAACACTCAGCACCGGTGGCAAGGATGCAGAACCTGTAGATATCAAGTGACTTCAAGATGCACACTGGACAGTGCAAAAGCCAAGGCTATGAGAAGTTCCCTGAAGCTAAAGGGGGATGTCCTACACCTGGACAGACAGGGACGGTGTAGGACACACAGGCGATCATATGGACTGGACCAGAACCAGTCTTCTCACACTGATTATGGGTTCTTTCCAGTCCTCTAGGGGGAAGGAGCTTGTGGATGGTTGGATATGGGCATGTACATACATTTTCTATAGTTTTCAATTCATAGAGTGGGCTTTACCACTTTCTTTCTTTCCTTCCTTCCTCCCCCCTTCTTTTCTTCCTTTCTTCATTCCTTCTTTCTTTTCTTTCTTCCTCCCTCCTTTCCTCCCCTCTCTCCCTCGCTCACTCCCTCTCTCCCTCACCTCTTCCCTCTCTCCCTCCATCCCTTTTTTCTTTCACCACATGGCATGCAAGATCTTAGTTCCCCAACCAGGAATTGAACCTGTGCCCCCTGCAGTGGGCTTCACCATTTTCAACCCATGCTTTTGCCTTTACATGACTTCCAGAGGTAAACTCCCACCCGGGTATTTTTATAGATAAATATTTTATCCAGCAGGGTCCCAAGAGAAAATGAGTGGCACACTCAAATGTGGATAATTTGAGGAAGATTTGATAAACAGGGTGATTATACGGGAGTGGAGATTAAGGCAATAGTGCAGTAATCTGGGGTTTGTAAGCTCAAAGAGACAAGAGAAGGGACCAGTCACAGGAATCTGAAGGGAGAGAGTCTCTCACAGAATGTGCTTTGAGAGAGACACAATCAACGAACTTCCCTGATGGTCCAGTGGTTAGGACTCTGTGCTTCCAGTGCAGGGGGCACAGGTTTGATCCCAGGTTGGGGAACTAAGATCCCACGTGCCTCATAGTGGGACCAAAAAAAAAAAAAAAAAAGAGAAAAAGAAAATCTTTAATCTTAAAAAAGAGAGAGAGAGAGAGTTAATTGCAGATAAGTTCAAAGGGAGAAAGTCTTCCCTGGCGGCTCAGATGGTAAAGAATCCACCTGCGATGCAGGAGACCTGGGTTCAGTCCCTGGGTTGGGAAGATTCCCTGGAGAAGGGCATGGCAACCCACTCCAGTATTCTTGCCTGGAAAATCCAAACCTGGAGTACAAATACCCTGAACTCACTCTCCTTCCCTTATTCTGGGATCTCCCATTGGCCAAACCCAACAGGAAACCAGAGGGCTGTGTGTGTTGGGGGGGCGGGGGTGCCTATTGACACAGTGCATACCGTCAGCTTCCTAGGTGGGGCTGTCAGGATGGTGGTGGTGGGGGAGATCAGAAGGGCTGGCAAGAGCCATCTGACAGAGTCATTTGGACTGGACACTCTGTAGCTGACACTGGCTATTAGCTATGACATCAACCATGCCTACATGTTTTGTATGGAAATTTGTGCAAAATGGATCAGGCCAGACGTGTTTCCCTTATTTGCAGTGAGGTCCTTGGACCCAAATTCCTCTGTGGGACCCAGGCCCACATGTGAGCCGCAGAACTCTCCTGGCTCCTCTGGTCAAAGCCAGAATTAAAGGCTAAGCAGCCTCCTTGGCCCCTTCCTCAAGGTCCACACCCTCGTCTTGGCCCTTGACGTCCAATGGTGAGAAGAGGCGAGGCGGGACAAGGAGGAGAGTCTCCTTAAGGGGAAGAGCATGTTTCATTTCTTCCTAAAGTTTGGCACATGGCAACCCACTCCAGTATTCTTGCCTGGAAAAGTCCATGGACAGAGGAGCCTGCAGTCCATGGGGTTACATGACTGAGCATGTGTGCATGAGGGTGGAGGGAGATGGGTTGGTAGCAATAAACTGGTAGAACTAAAAAAAATTTAAAAAAAAAAACAAAAAGTTTGACACAGCTGGCCCAAGCCGCCCACAGCTGTCCTTTCTTGGGTGGGGCTCTCCCAGGTGGGAGGCAGCCCCAGGCCTGTCATACTCCAGCTATACTAGAGCCAAGTTCTGCAGCATGGAAAGTCCAAGAGAAAGATCATGTCATTACAGAAAATTTAAAAGAGAAGATTGAGCTAGTTGTATAAATTTTAAAAATCATACATGCTTATAGTAAAAATTTCAACATTAAAAATACAGAATGGGAAAAAACAAAAAATAAAATACTCTCGCTGCCCCATCCTCCTACCCCAAGCTCACCATTATCATTTCTTAACGTTTAAAACTGTCCTAGGTTCTTGCAGCTTCCAGGAGGCTCAGTGGTAAAGAATCCACCTGCCAGTGCAAGAGATGTGGGTTTGATCCCTGGGTCAGGAAGATCCCTTGGCAGAGGGCATGGCAATCCACTCCTGTATTCTTGCCTGAAGAATTCCATGGACAGAGGAGACTGGTGGGCTACAGTCCATGGTGTCGCAAAGACACATGCACTAGGTTCTTACATCTTCTGTAACTTTATAGATGATTAAAAAATTTTTAAACGGGTAAAATCATGTTATACATGCTCTCTTGCATGTTGTTTTTTTTTTCTTTTTAGCATTTTTGTTTCGGTAAATTTTTAAAGTTTGCTTTTGAAATGCATTAGTTATGACTTTTCTTTTTTCATATTTTTTCTGAGCCATGTGGCTTATGAGACATTAGTTCCCTGACCAGGGATTGAACCTGTGCCCCCTGCATTGGCAGCACCAAGACTTAACCACCAGGGAAATCCTCTGTCTTTCCCTATGAATCCAGCCCCTGAATCATGGATTCCCAGATGCCTTATTTTCCATTTCAACAGGTATTGGAATTTGATGACTGGTTATGATTTTTCTTTAAATAGATGATTTTTAAAAGATGGGCCAAATTATTCAACAGGATTTTTAAAATTAGGGGCTTCCCTCATAGCTCAGTCAGTGAAGAATCCACCTGCAATGCAAGAATGTACCTACAATGCAGGAGACCTGGATTTGATCCCTGGGTTGGGAAGATCCCCTGGAGAAGGAAATGGCAACCCACTCCAATATTCTTGTCTGGAGAATCCCATAGACAGAGGAGCCTGGCAGAAAGAGTCAGACATGACTGAAGCGACTAAGCACACATGCACGTAAGCAAATAATAGGAATGATGCTGTTGCTTTAAGATTTTTTACAACATCTCTTAGTTTTTCTAAAAATTAATTAATTTATTTATTTTTGGCTGCACTGTGTCTTCATTCCTGCTCTCAGGCTTTCTATAGTTGTGGTTCTCAGGCTCTTCTTTTTGCAGAGCACGGGCTCCAGAGCACACAGGCTCAGTAGCTGTGGTGCACGGGCTTAGTTGCCCCATGACATGTGGGATCTTCCTGGACCAAGGATTGAACCCATGTCCCTGGCAGGTGGATTCTCAACCACTGGATCACCAGGAAAGTCCTTAGTTTTTTGTTTTAATTACAGGAAGGTATAAAGTAAAAGGGCTTCCCCAGTGGCTCAGGGGTAAAGAATCCACTGGCAATGCAGGAGCCGCAGGAGACGTGGGTTCCATCCCTGGCCTGGGAAGATCCCTTGGAGGAGGAAATGGCAACCCACTCCAGTATTCTTGCCTGGGGAATCCCATGGACAGAGGAGCCTGGCAGGCTACAGTCCATGGTGTCACAAAGAGTTAGACATGACTGAAGCAACTTAGCACAGCACGTAAAGTAAAAAGTATAATATAGACATACACCCCTACATACAAACTCACAAAGAATAAAAAATAGACCTCAGAGCAGATGAAAAAGAGTGGGTTCAAAGGCCCAGGGGTGGAGGTGGCATTGTAAGTTTGAAGGAGTGAGATTGAGGCTAGACTGTGGCTCAAGATAAGGCTTGGGGAGCAGGCAGACCAGACCATGGCAACACTTTATACACTGTGGTGAGAAGCCAGAGTTTTATCTTGGAGCAATGGGAAGCCTTTGAAGCTCTGCCAAGCGGGATGTGTGTGGGTGTAAAATAATCAGAACTTTCACAATTTGCATTTTGAAAAGATGTCTGACTGCAGAATGGGGAATGGATTTGAGATTGGAGCGGGGTGGGAAGGGGATGACACAGGAAGAACCGTTTAGGGGGACTCCCCTGGCGGTCCGGGGGTTAGAACTCTGTGCTTCCGCTGTAGGGTGAGGTGGTGCACTGGTTCAAGCCCTGGTCTGGGAACTAAGATCCCCATATGGCATGCTCCCCCAGTCAACTCTAAAAAGAAGAATCATATAGAGGTTCCTGAAAAATCCCAGCCAGAGGTGAGACTGGTCTGACTCAGGAAGACACAGTGCTAATTATTTAATCTGTTCTTTGCAGGTGGATTCCTTCATTGTTTCCATTGATTTTTGTCCTGCTTTTGCCTTATTTTCTGTTATGACTGGCAGCACTGCAATGGGCATTCTTACACACAGAGCTTGGTAATCTTTGGTCTGTGTAATTGTAGAGCAAATATCTGGCCATGGGACGTGCATGTGTTTCACAAAGAAGCAAAATGTGGTAGCTATTGCAAAAGTGCCATTCCAAAACGTTGCATCCGTTCATGCACTCATGATAAGAATGCCAAGGTGCTCACACCCCTGCAAGCGTTTGTATTTTCACCAATCTGAAGGATGAGAAATAGCATCTCTTTAAAAATATTTTCCTTTTTAAAAAAATCATAAATGAGGTTGAACACTTGTTTGTGCTAATTTCGTCATTTGTGTCTATTTTTCTGTGACGTATCTCTTCACACCTTTTGCCTTTTCAGATTGATGAGCTTTTAAAAAATTAGTTTGCATTCATGCTTCATAAATGAAAACAATTATCTCTATTTCATATGTCCTCCAAATATTTCACCCAATTTGTCATATATTTTGTTTTATTGGGTAAATTTTTTTGTATACAGATGTCACACATTTTTACATAATGACACAAACCAATATTTTTGTTTTTATTGTTTTTTTATGGGTCTGGACTTCATGGGTGTTCATCACTTTGAGAATATAAGAATACACTGTATGCTCAGTCACTCAGTTGTGTCCGACTCTTTGACCCCATGGACTATACAGCCCATCAGGCTTCTCTGTCCATGGATTTTCCAACACTTTAAGTCTTATAGTTTACTTTTTGTTTAAAGCTTTGATCTGTCTATTATTTATTTTGGTAGAAAGAGTAAAGCAGGGATTCAACTTAATTTTCTCTGAAGACTTAGTTATCTCTACATCACTTTTGAATAATTTCTAATTTCCCCATTAATTTGAAATGCCAATTTTATGATGCATTAAATTGTATATGTAATTAAGTGTATTTATGAATCCTTTGGGCTTTTCTGATCGCTCGGTTGGTAAAGAATCTGCCTCTAATGCAAGAGACCCCATGGGTTGACTCATGGGTTTGGGAAGATCTACCGTAGAAGGGATAGACTACCCACTCCAGTATTCTTGGGGTTCCCTGGTAGCTCAGGTGGTAAAGAATCTGATGGCAATGTGGAGACCTGGGTTCGATCTCTAGGTTGGAAAGATACCCTGGAGAAGGGAAAGGCTACCCACTCCAGTATTATTGGGCTTCTCTTGTGGTTCAGCTGGTAAGGAATCTGCCTACAATGCTGGAGACCTGGGTTCGATCCCCCGGGTTAGGAAGATGAGAAGGGAAAGGCTACCCTCTCCAGTATTCTGGCCTAGAGAATTCCATGGACTGTTTAGTCCGTGGAGTCGCAAAGAGTCAGACGTGACTGAGCGACTTTCACTTTCACTTTGGACTTCCCAGGTGACAGAGTGGTAAAGAGTCTACCTGCCAATGCAGGAAATGTGGGTTCGATCCCTGGGTCTGGAAGATCCCCTGGAGAAGGAAATGGCAACCTATTCCAGTGTTCTTGCCTGGAAAGTCCCATGGACAGAGGAGCCAAGTGGGCTACACAGTCCATGGGGTCATAAAGAATTGGACATAACTGAGCACACACATGAGCCCTTTATTCTGTTCTGGTCTTTAGTAAAACCATATATATATATATATATATATATATATACACATATTTATTATCCTTCTTTAATCAATATATCTTAGAGATAGTTCTTTCCAATCCCTCCACCAGTCTGTTATTTTCTTTTTCAGAAACTGCTTGGGTAATTCTCTCTTACCAACTTTATCTTGCAGGAGTATTTTTCCAGATACATTGAACTTCTTACTGAGTTTCAAAATAATCTTTTTGATATTGTGTTTGGAAGCTCAGCTATAACTCTAAGAAAAATAGAAGTTTTCGATCAAAGAGCAAGATGTGTCTTTCAATTTACTTGTATTTTAAAAAGATTTTTTGTATAGGTTTTGCACAGTTCTTGCCTAGTTTATTACTAGGTATTTTATCTTTTTAGTTGGTATAGTCCATGGGAGATTTTCTCTCAGTGTGGTTTATTCTTGATTATTATTTCTACAGAAAACCTATTCATTTTTATATATCAATTGTGTAACTAGTCATTCTAACAAATTTTTAAAAAATTAATTTGCTTATTAAGATATGGTTTGCATACTACAGAATTCACTGTTTAAAGTTATGCAATTAATTCAGTAACTTTTGTATTCACAAAGTTGTGCAATGGTCACCACTGTCTAATTCCAGAACATTCTCATAGCTGTCACTGCGTACTCCAACCCCTGGCAACACTAATCTACTTTCTGTCTCTATGTCTGCTCTGGACATAATGGAATCATACAAACATGTAATCTTCTGTGTCTGGCTTTTTTCACTGAGCATAATGTTTTTGAGGTTCACTCATGTTGTGATGTAAATCAGTACTTCATTCCTTTTTTATGACTGGATAATAGTCTATTGCACTATTTGCTTATCCACTCATCTGTTGAGGGAAACTCAGATTGTTTTCTCACTTTTTTTGCTATTAGGAATGATGCTGCTATGAAGATTTGTGTCCAGGTTTTTGTGTGAACATGTTTTCATTTGTCTTGAGTGCATACCTAGGGATGAAATTGTTGGGTCTCATAGTAACTCTGAGTTTGGCTTTCTGAAAAACCGCCAAGCTGATTTCCAAAGTGACTGCACTATTTTACATTCCCACCAGCAGTGTTTGAAGGTATCAGTTTCTTCACATTTTTGCCAACGCTTTAAAAAATATATATTTATTTGGCTGCACTGGGTCTTAGTTACAGCAGACATGTTCTAGTTCCCTGATGGGGCATCAAACCCAGTCCCCCTGCACTGGAAATGCAGAGTCTTAGCCACTGGACCATCAGGGAAGTCCCTTGCCAAAACTTTGTATTTGTCTTTTTGAGTACAGCTGATGTGAAATGGCATCTCATTGTGGGTTTTAATTCTCATTTCTCTAATGACTAATAATGTTGACCATCTTTCCATGTACCTTTTTGCTGTTTGTAGAAGTGTCTACTCAGATCCTTTGCCAGCTTTTAATTGGGTTATTTGTCATTTTATTATTGAGTTTAGGAGTTCTTTATATGTTCTAGATACAAATCCCTAACTAGATACTTAATTTACAGTATGTATTTGTGTCCCAAGCTAAGCAAATTAGAAATGACCTTTCCTACTGAAACTGTGGGAAGAGACATTCTTTTTTTTCCCTTGATACTCACCAATTAGATTAATTTATTAATTAATTTTCCCATGCCTTGGCTTATAGGCTCTTAGTTCCCTGACCAGGGATAGAATCTGGGCCCTTGACAGTGAAAGCGTGGAGTCCTAACCACTGGCCCTCCAAGGAATTCCCTCTCACCAACTTTAAATAGGAATTAAACGAGAGTTTCTTGTAGTCATCTTTTTCTAGCTGCAAGGAGAAACCCACCGACAGTTGAAGAGAATGAGGCCAACATGAAGAGAGTAGAGGTAAGTCATGGCCAATTAGTCAGTTCTGACCTGTTTAAGCCCTGGTTTCCAACCAGGCCTAGGGCTTCCCTCATAGCTCAGTTGGTTAAGAATCCACCTACAATGCAGGAGACTCTGGTTCATTTCCTGGGTTGGAAGATCCCCTGGAGAAGGGATAGACTACCCACTCCAGTATTGGGCTTTCCTTGTGTTTCAGCTGATAAAGAATCTGCCAGCAGTGCAGGAGACCTGGATTCGATCCTTGGATTGGGAAGATCCCCTGGAGAAGGGAAAGGCTATACCCACTCCAGTATTCTGGCCTGGAGAATTCCATGGACTGTTTAGCCCATGGGGTCGCACAAAGTTGAACACAACTGAGCGACTTTCACTCACTTTAGCCAGGCCTAAAGCAAAGATACCCCTGGACTTTTCACCTATTTGAGTCAGTTTTAAAAACTTCTTCTATGTTTCTCCTTAAGATACCAAGCTGTTTTTTTTTTCTGCTTGTAATTATTTTTAATTAATTAATTTTCATTGGAGGCTAATTACTTTACAATATTGTAGTGGTTTTTGCCATACATTGACATGAATCAGCCATGGGCACACATGTGTTCCCAATCCAGAAACCCCCCTCCCACCTCCCTCCTCATCCTATCCCTCAGAGTCATCCCAGTGCACCAGCCCTGAGCACCCTGTCTCATGCATCAAATCTGGACTGGTGATCTATTTCACATATGATAATATACATGTTTCAATGCTATTCTCTCAAATCATCCCACCCTTGCCTTCTCCCACAGAGTCCAAAAGTCTGTTCTTTACATCTGTGTCTCTTTTGCTGTCTCGAATATATAGGGTCATTGTCCTCTTTTTAATTCCATATATATATGTGTTAATATACCGTATTGGTGTTTTTCTTTCTGACTTACTTCACTCTGTATAATAGGCTCCAGTTTCATCCACCTCATTAGAACTGATTCAAATGCATTATTTTTAACAGCTGAGTAATATTCCATTGTGCATATGTACCACAGCTTTCTTATCCATTCATCTGCCAATGGACATCTAGGTTGCTTCCATGTCCTGGCTATTGTAAACAATGCTGCGATGAACATTAGGGTACACGTGCCTCTTTCAATTCTGGTTTCCTCAGTGTGTATGCCCAGCAGTGGGATTGCTGGGTCGTATGGCAGTTCTATTTCCAGTTTTTTAAGGAATCTTCACACTGTTCTCCACAGTGGCTGTACTAGTTTGCATTCCCACTAACAGTGTAAGAGGGCTCCTTTTTCTCTGCACCCTCTCCAGCATTTATTGTTTGTAGACTTTTGGATAGCAGCCATTCTGACCGTCATGAGATGGTACCTCATTGTGGTTTTGATTTGCATTTCTCTGATAATGAGTGATGTTGAGCATCTTTTCATGTGTTTGTTAGCCATCTGTATGTCTTCTTTGGAGAAATGTCTGTTTAGTTGATGTTGAGCATCTTTTCATGTGTTTGTTAGCCATCTGTGTCTTCTTTGGAGAAATGTCTGTTTAGTTCTTTGGCCCATTTTTTAATTGGGTCATTTATTTTTCTGGAATTGAGCTGCAGGAGCTATTTATATATTTTTGAGAGTAATTCTTTGTCAGTTCCTTCGTTTGCTATTATTTTCTCCCATTCTGAAGGCTGTCTTTTCAACTTGCTTGTAGTTTCCTTCGTTGTGCAAAAGCTTTTACATTTATTTAGGTCCCGTTTGTTTATTTTTGCTTTTATTTCCATTCCTCTGGAAGATGGGTCATAGAGGATCCTTCTGTAATTTATGTTGGAGCGTGTTTTGCCTATGTTTTCCTCTAGGAGTTTTACAGTTTCTGGTCTTACATTTAGATCTTTAATCCATTTTGAGTTTATTTTTGTGTATGGTGTTAGAAAGTGTTCTAGTTTCATTCTTTTATAAGTGGTTGACCAGTTTTCCCTGCACCACTTGTTAAAGAGATTGTCTTTTCTCTATTGTATATTCTTACCTCCTTTGTCAAAGTTAAGGTGTCCATAGGTTCATGGATTTATCTATGGGCTTTCTATTTTGTTCCATTGATCTATATTTCCATCTTTGTGCCAGTACCAAACTGTCGTGGTGAGGATAGCTTTGTAGTATACTCTGAAGTCAGGCAAGTTGATTCCTCCAAGTTCCGTCGTCTTCCTCAAGATTGCTTTGGCTATTCGAGGTTTTTTATATTTCCATACAAACTGTGAAATTATTTGTTCTAGTTCTGTGAAAAATACCATTGGTAGCTTGATAGGGATTGCATTGAATCTAGATTGCTTTGGATAGTATGCTCATTTTCACTATATTGATTCTTCTGATCCATGAACATGGTATATTTCTCCATCTATTTGTGTCATCTTTGATTTCTTTCATCAGTGTTTTATAGTTTTCTGTAATTTGGATTCCTTTTATTTCAGGAACAAGACAAGGGTGCTCACTCTCACCACTATTGTTCAACATAGTTTTGGAAGTTTTAGCCACAGCAATCAGAGAAGAAAAAGAATTAAAAGGAATCCAGATTGGAAAAGAAGTAAAACTCTCACTATTTGCAGATGACATGAGTTGGGTTTTATCTCTTGCAATCAAAAGTCCCAAGCAGGGAATTCCCTGGTGGCCCAGTAGTTAAGACTCCTGCACCTCCACTGCAGAGGGCGCTGGTTTGATCCCTGATTGGGGAACTAGGATCCCACATGCCATGTGGCATGGCCAAAAATTTTTTAAATAAATAAAAATATAAAATAGATAAGCAACAAGGATTTACTGTATAGCACAGGGAAATTAAAAAAAAAGTCTGGAGCAGTCTAGGAAATCTAAGCATTTCTGTTCCAGTAACAGAAAAAAATCAAGAATGTTTTAAAAAATCAAAAATGCATATTGGAGCTTGTCGAGTGCTTACTGGTATATTCTTATGCTCTCTCCCTTTCTGTTAATATAATGTCTTATATTAATACATTTCCTAATAATGACTAGATATATTCTAAGGATGGGTTAGATTGGGTTAGAATAATTTAAAATTATTCTTCTAATGTACTGCTAAAACATATTTGGTTTAAAAATAGTATTTTAGGTCAATATTTGTAAGTATAACTTGTCAATGGGTATCAGAAAACTGATGGTTCATGATTCATATCCAGGCAGCTGATAAATTTTGTTTGTCCTATTGATATTTGTTTGTCCTGCTGCTGCTAAGTCGCTTCAGTCGTGTCCGACTGTCTGTGATCTCATAGATGGCAGCCAACCACTTATTGATATTTTAAAAATTGGAGGGTTAAAGATCCAGCTCTTCTTGAAAAACTAGGTAAATTCAGTGAGCGTGAATCTCTGTATGGAAAAGACGGTCTGAGGATTGGATACGTTGTTGTTGTTGTTCTTCTTCTTCAGTCCCTCAGTCATGTCTGACTCTTTTCAACTCCATGGACTGCAGCACACCAGGCTCCTCTGTCCTCCACTGTCTCTCAGAGTTTGCTCAAATTCATGTCCATTGAGTCCATAATGCTATCTAACCATCTCATCCTCTGCTACCCTCTTCTCTTCCTGCCCTGAATCTTTCCAAGCACCAGGGTCTTTTCCACTGAGTCAGCTCTTCACCTCAGGTGGCCCGCCTTTAAACTCGACAGGCTCTCCAATCCCCCCAGGACCCAGCACTCACAAGTGCGCAGCCCATATTTTCAGTTGGTCAGAGTCACGCATTTGTGCCTCTTATCTGGTCTGTGAAGTCATTTGAATTTGTGATTCCTTTGTTTTCTTTTCTGTTCAGTCCTTTTCAGGTATCCTGAACTCAAGAATGGAATGCTCTGTTTCTTGGAAGGGTGAAAGAAAGAATTTACCTATGCAGATATTGGGCCTTGGTACTTATTATTAGGCCTTTTTAATTTTTTTTCCAGAAGCTTTTCCCCTTCCCAAATTGTTGGAGCCTGCTTGCCTTCCCGTCATAGCTACAGTCTGAGAATAGCTCACTGTGTCCGCCTTCCTGTGGCCTGAGGGTGGGGAGATGTCAGTTTGTGGGCAGCCTGGCCCCAAGGCCTGCACTCGACTTTGATCTGAAATGTTTTCTGGACCCTTCCAAGGCTCACTCCTCAAGCAGGAGGGTGCGCATCTGTTTCCTGGCGGTGGGAGACCCATCTTTGACCTTCATGTCATTTTCCCAACTCAGCTCTGTGCCTGAAGACTGTTTTGGCAGCCCTTGGACGTCTTTCCAGCTCCACTGGCTGCCCAGGTGGCAAGTCAGGCCTCCTACTGGCAAGGGTTTTGCACATTTTCCCCAGCTATGTGATTGCTGGCTTAGGTCAACGTCACTCCAAGTTGGAGGATAGTAACGACAGTTCCCAAGCTTCTCTCCAGCCCACCCAGCTTTCCCTCTTTCCAACCAGTGTGGAAGGCAGAGGAGAGAAGCTGGGATTTATGCTTCACTGCTCTAGCGTCTTCCATTTTTCCCCCTTTGTCAGCATTTCTGGAAGTTTGTGGTTTCCAAAGTTAAGGAAACCCAAATTTGTGGAAGTCAGTGTAAAAAGCAACAAATGATCATAAATGCATTTCATAGTAGAGATGCTCCTTGCATTGGTTTGGAATCAGTGAAGGAAAGTCGACTCGGAATCTGTAACAATGACTTTTATCCTGCTATAACCAACCTGAAAAAATCTGCTTAGATAAACTTTCAGCATTCTAGACAAAGTCTTTTGTAAGAAATAACTCAATGGTATAGAGTCCTGCCTGCTTAAGAAAGGACTCATGAGGCTCTGAGGATGGAGCGGAGATGAAGGAATCTTGAATATTTACAAGGACTGGATCCAGATCTTATGTTTCTGTGGCCACCATAGCCAGAAAATACAGTTCTGAAACCAGATTTTCAGGGACCAGTGTCTGTATAAACATGGGCTGCAACTGTGGTAAATTGGAGTGGACATCTCCTGCTTTTGTCTGCTCAGCCCTTTTCTTTGTCATATGGTAACAGAGCTTGACCTCCTGGCCAAAATGATGGATGTATGATCCAAGCCAGGAAAGCAAAGTCCTCTTATGGGATTTTTCAAATGGGATCTGGAAGAAAGAAGCTCGATTTTCTTAACGTCAGAGTCCTGTGGTCAGTGTAAAAAGTGAATCATAGGGGAATGAGACCAGCAGAAAGAGCCATGAGAGAGGGGGAAAAAAAAAAGAGTTCAGGGTTCCACTAATTTCTGTAGCCGGCTCCACCCAGTTTTTCCCATGATTTGACAATTGGGTTGATAGGTTCCAACTTTGCTAAGCTCATTTGAATCAGGTTTGGAGAGTCTGAAGAGTCCTGACTAATGGGCTACTACTCCTCAGGGACAGTTATGAGAGATTACATGTAATCACAGATTTTGCGTTGGCTCTGCACCTCTGATTCCTCAAGGATTTAAGTCATTGCTTGGTCATGGAAGATTTTAGAGCAGCTTCTCTGAGTTAGAATTTCAGTTTGACTTTTCTTGCTTTAGTGAGCATGGTTTTTATTTTTGGTGTCTGAATTTTAAAAAATGGTAATTAAGGTGGATGCTTGAGAGAACAAGGGAGCAGATAAAGAAAGGATTCATTCAGAGTTCCCTTGTAGAGAGGATCTCAACATGTAGAAAGTGCTGGTGGTGTCAGGATGCTGTGACAAGCAGGGGCCGTGAGAGACTAGTCTGTTTCTCTTCATCCCCTCCATTGCTTCATATAATTAACGTTTCATTTTTGTGGTAAGAACTATGAAGATCTAGTCTCTTAGCGACTTTGAAATTTATAATACAGTCTTGCTGGCTGTAAATTCTATGTTTTGCATTAGATCTCTGGGACTTGTTTATCTATTAGTTGAAAATTTTCCTTCTAAATGAAGGAGGAAACAGATAGAACAGACTCTGTCTTGAAAGCAGGACTCCGTCTTGTGCTTGACTGTGGACTTTGAGCTACATGCCCAGTATCTATGGAAATGACATACCAACTGAAAAACCAGGCCCCTGGAAGGAAGAGCCCCGGGACTAGTACCTAGACTCTCCATCGCCTAAAGCTAAGCTAGGTCACTTCAGTCATGTCTGACTTTGTGTGACCCCATAGACTGCAGCCCACCAGGCTCCCCTGTCCTTGGGATTCTCCAGGCAAGAACACTGGAGTGGGTTGCCATTAATTATTTGTGTAACCGAATAGAATCATACATTCTATTATGGTTATTGGGGTATGACCACAGGCCTACTGATAATTGTCTTCTGTTAACTACCTAGGCTTAAGGCATATGAATCACAGGTGAACTTTTGTTGTATCTTTCTTTTTCTTTGTTCAGACTAGTTTCAGGGAATTTGGGGAGGTGGATTTGGGCACATACACTTGGGGTATATACGGTTTTCACAAAAACTGGTCTGGGTCCTTGGCTAAGAGGAGACTCTACCTTGGGCCTGCTGGTGTAATAAACTGTACTCCACTATCTGCATTGTCCTTCTGAGTGAGTTTGTTTCCCAGAACACGTTGTATCGTAAGCACCATCTCCCCAATTTCCTCCTCCCCAGCCCCCAACCCCCACTCGCACTCCCACCCCCACCTCCGCACCATTTCCCAGACCCTGGTAACCACTATTCTACACTAGAGAGTTCAGCTTTTTTAGTTTCCACAGATAAATGAGATCCTACAGTATTTGTCTTTCTCTTTCTGACGCATCTTACTTAGCATAATGCCCTCAGGGGTCGTTCATTTTGTCGCAAATGGAAAAATTTCCTTCCTTCTCAGGGCTGAGTGGCATTCCATTGTGTACAAAGAGCACAGTTTCTTTATTCATCCATTGATGGACACTTAGGTTGTTTCCGTGTCTTGGCAGGATGGGCAGAGGGAAGAACTAGGCTGAGTCAGTCTTCAGTTCAGTTCAGTTCAGTTCAGTCTCTCAGTCGTGTCCAACTCTTTGTGACCCCATGAATCGCAACACACCAGGCTTCCCTGTCCATCACCATCTCTCGGAGTTCACTAAAACTCACGTCCATCTAGTCAGTCTTAAGAAGCCTCTAACACTAGGAGGACCCTCTGGAGCTGTGAGTTGGGATCAGTAACATACCTGTGCATCTAACAGTCATGGGGTGTGAGAAGCCCAAAGAAGGGAGTATGGCCTTGGATAAGACAGCTCTCATCAGTCCAGCCTCTCTCAGAAGAGGGCTGACCACTGGCAGCAAATCCAGCCACTGGGGGACACTGGCCATCTGTCCTGAAGAGGGATCTGGGTTGCCCATCTCAGTGTTCACTGCTTATCTTGTTATTTTTACTTTACTTGTTAGTTGTCTTTTTATTTCACTTCCTGGAGAATCCAGCATTTCCAAGTGAAACTGTGGCACTATGACCCTCTTTTCTTCCTGACCAGGTTTTAGGTGTTTGTAAGTCTGCTGCAGATTCAACCCTCTTCCATGCTGGAAAAACGAACCAAAAAAAGATATATAGCATGTCAATTAATTGACTTATTTCATTTATTCATTCATAAATATTTATTGAGCATCTACAGTGTGCCCAGGCATGGGTCCAAGACTTGGAGACACAGTATTCAAAACTTATGCTTCCCAGGTGGCACTAGTGGTAAAGAACCTGCTTACAAATGCAGGTGAGTTCAATCCCTGGGTTGGGAAAATGCCCTGGAGAAGGAAATGGCAACACATTCCAGTGTTGTCACCTGGACAATTCCATGGACAAAGGAGCCTGGTGGCTACAGTCCATGGGGTCGTAAGAGTTGGACACAACTTAGCAACAACAAAAGGAAAGGTAGACAGCAAAATAACACATGAATATATAATATAGTGGTAGATAATGCTACGTTAAGTGGGAAAAAAATAGAATTAGTTTAAAGAGAGAATGAAGGAAGTAAGGGACTCTTACTTTATTTCTTAAGATTTTTATATTTATTTATTGGTTGTGCCAGGTCTTAGTTGTGGCATGAAAACTTTTACTTGCAGCATGTGGGGTCTAGTTCCCTGACCAGGAATCGAGCCCATGCCCCCCTGCATTTGGAGCATGGAGTCTTAGCCACTGGACCACCAGGGAAGTCCCAGGAATATAATTTTAAACAGGGACCTTAAAAGGCTTTTCTGACAAAATGACATTTGAACAGAGACCAGAAGGAAAAGGAGGCAAAATAAATATGAGCCTCTGGGACAAGTGTGTTCTAGGCAGAGGACACAGCAGGGGCAAAGGTCCTAAGAGCTTGGCATGTTCAAGGAACTAGAGAGAGATCAGTGTGGCTGGAATGGAGTGGAGAGTGAGGGAGGGAGACACTGGGGGATTAGGGCACAGATGTAGCCAGGGTCAGATCAGGTGGGGCCCCACAGATTCTCTTAAGTTTTGTCTTTTCCCTTGAGCAGGATGTGAGCCATGGTTGAGTTTGAGGAGACACTGAGATGATCTGACTCGAGTTTTGTTTCTTTTTTTTTTTTAATTGTCCTTTAAAATTTTTATTTTATTTTGTGCTTATTTTTTTGGCTGTGCCTCACAGCATGTGCATGCATGCGTGCTAAGTCACTTCAGTCATGACTGACTCTTTGTGACCCTTGACTGTAGCCCGCCAAGCTCCTCTGTCCATTGGGTTCTCCAGGCAAGAATACTGGAGTGGGTTGCTATTTCCTCCTCCAGGGGATCTTCCCAACCCAGGTTTTGAACCCACATCTCTTATGTCTCCTACATTGGCAGGTGGGTTCTTTACCACTAGCGCTGGCTGGGAGGCATGTGGGATCTTAAATAGTTTCCTGACCAGGGATCCTCTTGCAGTGGAAGCTTGAAGTCTTAACCACTGGACTGCTAGGGAAGTCCCCTAACTTGGATTTTAGAAGGAGCACTCTAGCACCTATGTGAAGAGGGGGAAGGAGGGGGACCAGAATGGAGGCAAGAATGACAGTTCAGGAAGACATGAGACCCATCTGGGACAGTAAATGTATCACACACAGAGCCCCACACTTCACGGCTTCTGCTGGAGAGTGAGTATCGGTGGGGAAGGGGTCAGGCTGAGCCCTACGGCTCTCCAGCATGCAGAGGCTTGACTCACTGGATGGACTGCTGCTAAGAGCACCCCTTTCCCAAGGTGCTACTGCCCATATGGTGTTTCCCAGGTTAAAGCAAAATTTTTTGGTCATTTCACTGAAATTTGGGGGAATAGGAAGATTAAATACATAAATTCAAATCTTGGTCTTTCTTTTTTTTGAAGTACAGTTCATTTCCCAGGTGGTGCTAGTGGTAAAGAACCCCTCTGCCAAGGTAGGTGATATAAGAAATGCAAGTTCGATCCCTGGGTTGGGAAGATCCCCTGGAGGAGGGCATGGCAACCCATTCCAGCATCCTTGCCGGGAGAATCCATGGACAGATAAGCCTGGTGGGCTACAGTCCAAGGGTCCAAAAGAGATAGACATTACTGAAGGGACTTAGCACAGATGCATAGTAGATTTACAATGTTATTTTTGTTGTACAGATTTTGTATGTATGTTATACATATTTTGTTATTTATGTTGTGTATGATATACATATAACATGTGTGTATATATGTATACATACATATATGTGTATATATATATATATATATTCTTTTTCATATCCTTTTCCATTATGGCTTATAACAGGATATTGAATGTAGTTCCTTGTGCTCTACAGTAAGACCTTGTTGTTTATCCATCATGTATATAATAGTTTGCATTTACTAACCCCGAACTCCCAATCTGTCCTTCTCCCACCTGCCTTCCCTTGGCAACCACAATCAAATCTTGGTATTGATTGGAATGGTTAAGTAAGATTGAAATGAATTGAATTATTTATGTTGAAGAAAAAGGTCAATGTATTAGGCTTTTCTTCTTTTCTTCAGATACTTTTAACAATTCTACATACTAGTTTCAAGGCTGTTCCCTTCCACAGCAATGCCTGCCTTTCCATTTGGAATGCTGACAAACTCTACCATTCCTTCATCCTTCTGGTTATGCTTGTTCATGGTGTGGCCATTTTCTTCTGTTAAGAACTTTGTTGTTGTTCAGTTGCTAAGTTGTGTCTGACTCTTTTTGATGCCATGGACCGCAGAAAGCCAGGCTCCTCTGTCTTTCACTATCTCCCAGGGTTTGCTCAAACTCATGTTCATTGAGTCAGTGATGCTGTTTAACCACCTTATCTTCTGTCTCCCTCTTCTCCTTTTGTCTTCAATCTTTCCTAGCATCAGGGTCTTTTTCAATGAGTCGGCTCTTTGCATCAGGTAGCCAAAGTATTGGAGCTTCAGCATCAGTCCTTCCAATGAATATTCAGGGTTTATTTCCTTTAGGATTGCTTGATTTGATCTCCTTGCAGTCCAAGGGACTCTCAAGAATTTTCTCCAGCACAATTTGAAAGCATCAGTTCTCTAGCACTCAGCCTTCTTTATGGTACAGCTTTCACATCTGTACATGACTACTGGAAAAACCATGGCTTTGACTATATGAATCTTTGTCAGCAAAGAGATGCCTCTGCTTTTTAATATGCTGTCTAGGTTTGTCATAGCTTTCCTTCCAAGGAGCAAGCGTCTTTTGATTTCATGGTTGTAGTCACCATCTGCAGTGATTTGGGAGCCCAAGAAAATAAAATCTGTCACTGCTTCCATTTTTTCCCCTTCTGTTTGTCTTGAAGTGATGGTACCAGATGCTATGATCTTAGTTTTTTGAATGTTGAATTACCTGTGCTCAATAACTCTGTTGTCCTTGTCTTCACATCTCTTATGGCCAGAGGCCAGTTTCCCTGTATTCTCTGGACTCTCATTGTCTGTGGAATGTAAAATTTCCTATTCCTGATCATTTTTTACTTTATTAAAATACTGTCTGATTCAGTTTTTGGCAGAGGATTCACTGGACTGTATTTATTGGCAATATTGTTATCTACTTAAACAAAGGAGAAAGAAATTAGAGCTGTTTAATGAGGTTCAAAGCCAAAACGATCCCTGGAATCCCCTTTGGTCTCTGCCTTTACAAATTATGCTCAAAACTATTATTCTGTGTAGAGAGAAACAGAGAACAGAAGGGAGCCACTGTGTTTCTTTAGGATGTTGATTAGCTTTTGTCATATAGGAGTCAGGGTCTCCCCTGGGTCTTGTCAGATGTGAACGTCAGCCCCTGAAGTATTTGGAAGAGTTGGTCTCTTGTTTGGAAGCCACAATTAGCTTAACTCATCATACGTCTGGAGCCAGGAGTCACGTTTCTCCAAATCACCACTCCTACAAGATTTCTTCTCCTTAAAGAAGTGTTCCCATAAGGTTCAATGTATTCTGTCTGGTCAAACTCCATTGTTCCCTTGTGGGTTAAGAGAGGGGAAGAACAGAGATTTAGAACATAGGGAAATGATAACCTTAGACATTGAGAAAGTGAAACGAAAGCCTCTGTATACACATCAGTTAGTTTATATTTTTGTAAAGCTCACCAGTGCTCTTCTTGAGCTGCTCAAATCCCAAGTAGATTAGTGTCACGTGAGTGTATGTTCTTCGGTTTTTTGTCTCGTCACAACAAAGATTTGGAGTGATGGACATTAAAGCCCCCTCGGCGTGTCTTGGCTCTCAGGTCTTGGATAGACTGTGTTACAGCTCTCAGGTCTCGAATGGACCATGTTATAGCTCTTAGACAAATCAGTGTTACAGCTCTATTTTATTTAGAAGATAGCAGGAAAATTTATCTTTGAGGTGTGAGGGCACATCAATCCACAGACACAAGGAGAAGAGCGCCCCAGCGCGCGGGAGGGGGAGAGAGAGAGAGAGAGAGAGAGAGAGCGAGCTAGCTTCAGCTCCTCTTTTTATATGTGTATCTCTCCCTGGGCCTGTCCTATGTAAATTGGGCCAGCCAGGAGTGTTGTTTGTTTTACCTGAGGTCCTCACTCTGGTCCTTGGACCTTCTTTTGTTCTATTTTTGTGGGCTTTTCCCTTCTTTGTCTTTTCGCCACCGCCATTTTGGACTCCTTTTCCCTATTCTACCTACCTAACATTAGGAAATACTGGTTTCTATTTACGACAATCATAATCTGCATTCACTTTTGCCTTCTTGGAGCATGAGTGGTATGTTTCATACAAAATGATGATTTCTTTTGAAGAAACATCTCGATGAGGTTGAGAAAGACAAAACCCCCTAAGCACAGCCTAGGTGCCAGAGAGGAGTTGAAGGAAGCACTAATTTGCTCTGCCTGATCATGTGGGAGAATTGGGGTTTCCCCAAGGTATCCCCAGAATGAGAGACGACCAGGGGGACTTACATATGCCTGCAGGTTTCCTTCATCTTGTTCTCTGCTTGAATGAGCTTGGCACATAGTACATGCTCAATAAATGTTTACCAACTCAATGGAAAACAAGGGGAATGTGAGGAACTCTTGGGGGAGAATCCTCTTTGATTTCTCATAATTTAGGGTCTAGGAGCTCAAGCCATTCAACTTGAACATCAGAGGAATGAGGGATCCAGAAAAGTTGGAAAAGGTTGGAACTGGAAACCTTTGACTTACATTCATTTTATAGTTATAAAAGCTAAGCTCAGAGAAGTTAAATGATCTGCCTCAAGTTATTATGAAATTTCAGTAGGAGCATTAGGGCTTGACCCAAATCATCCTGCGCTGAGTTTTACCTTGATTATCTGTTACTTCTGTAACATTTTGTCTGTCCTTTTGTCTGTCCATTCCTAGGCTCTAACTGCTTCTTTTTTTCTTTTACTTTATGGTTTATTACAGGGCTGCCCAGGTAGCTCAGTGGTAAAGAATCCACCTACTAATGCAGGAGATGCGATTTCAATCCCTGGATTGGGAAGATCCCCTGGAGAAGGAAATAGCAACCCACTCCAGTATCCTTGCCTGGGAAATGCCATGGACAGAGGAGCCTGGCAGGGTACAGTCCATGGGGTCACAGAGTCAGACACAACTTAGTGACTGACCAACAGCATGGTTTATTATAGTTATGGAATATATTTTCCTATGTTATAGAGTAGGACTGTGCTGTTTATTCGTCCTACAGATAACAGTTTGTATCTGCTAATCCCAAACTCCTGATCTATCTCTCCCCCACCCCTCATCTCCCTTGGCAACCGCAAGTCTGTTCTCTATGTTTGTTTATCTGTTTCTGCTTTCATAGATATGTTCATTTGTGTTGTATTTTAGATTCCACAGATAAATGATATTATGTATTTGTCTTTCTCTTTCTGACTTACTTCACTTAGTATGATAATCTCTAGGTCCATCCTTTAGCTGCCAATGGCATTATTTCATTCTTTTCTATGGCATATATATATATATATATATATACCGCATCTTCTTTATCTATTTATCTGTCAGTGGACATTTAGGTTGCTTCTATGTCTTGGCTATTATAAACAGTGTTGTTATGTACATTGGGGTGTGTGTATCTTTTTGAATGATAGTTTTGTTGAGATTTATGTCCAGGAGTTGGATTTCTGGGTCTTATGGCAAGGTTTCCCTGGTAGCTCAGCTGGTAAAGAATCCACCTGCAATGCAGTAGACCCCGATTCAATTCCTGGGTGGGGAAGATCCCCTGGAGAGAGGAAAGGCTATCCACTCCAGTATTCCCGGGCTTCCCTGGTGGCTCAGGTGGTAAAGAATCTGCCTGCAATGCAGGAGACCTAGGTTCGATCCCTGGATTGGGAAGATCCCTTGGAGGAGGGCATAGCAACCCACTGCAGTATTCTTGCCTGGAGAATCCTATGGACAGAGGAGCCTGACGGGCTATAGTCCACAGGGTTTCAAAGAGTCAGACATGACTGAGCAACTAAGCACATGGCAACTCTGCTTTTAGTTTTTTGAGGACCCTCTATATTGTTTTCCATAGTGACCGCGCCAGTTTATATTCCTACTAATGATGTAGAAGGTCTCAGTTCAGTTCAGTTCAGTCACTCAGTCCTGTCATGAGAACAGCATGAACAATAGAAGATCTAACCACTGCTTTGGGGGCCGTAGTCTCACTTTATTGAAGTGCAAAAGGAAATGGAATCATGCAGTAGGTTCCAAAGCGACTATTTACCAAACTACTGTCAAGGCCTTTGTTCTCCAAGAGAACTGAACGTTTTAGAAGGGAGGAAAGCATCAATAAAGTCAAGTGGACATGGATTGCCCAATGATCTATTTCAAGGGGACTCTTGGCATGAAATATAGATCCACACCCACCCCTGGTTATGGTTCATTTCTCTCACTAATAGTCTTAGTCTCAGTGGCTGTTAGTGAATAATAGGTGTTATTTTCATGCCTGGTAAGTGATTCAGCCAGATCTCAGGGACGTGTCCTCCCAGGAGAAAGGAACCAACATGTTTCTCTAAAAGGACATTCACTGGGGTGGATAAAAAATGAGAGGAATGAAAGTTGGTTGTGATTAGGAAGTTTGCTCAGAGTCATGGCCTAGAAGCTGCAAGGAATAGAAAGTAAAGATGCAGATTTGTGTGGTTCTCTTGTTTGCCTCTGGCTGGGTTCTTGCTGGGTGAAGGAGCAGAGGTGGCAGACACTTGGACTGGTACTGATTTGGGGCTCAGAATTTCCTGATGCGTGAGCTGGCTATGTGGCTGAGGACAGAGCTCTGGCAGGCTCAGGAAGGAAGTGATGCCACGTGGAAGCTCCCTGGGCCCTGAGGTCTTGGTGTGAGAGCTGGTGGACAATGGGCAGAGCTGAAGAGGAGGGAGAGAGCGGTTTTGATTTAACCTGAGAGAAAAGAGACAAAGTTGGGAAAAGGGAGCAATTGAAGGGTGGATGCTGGAGAAGGGGGCCTCTTCTTTGAGGCAGGTGGGAAGGTTGGGGAGACCACCCAGAGAGTGAGGAATTCTGAACTGGAAGCCAGAGAAAGTTGGGACGCTGCCAGGTGAAATCCCATGGTGGATGCGCTCAGATGACATGATGGCCCAGCAGTCCCATGGGAGCACCCAGTCAGACGCTGGCCTCTGTTCAGATCCACTGTGCATCCAACCAACAGTGCATTTCAGCACCTCTTCCCATACCCTTAGGTAGCCTGAGGGAGATGTAGAGAATAATTGGTTAGAAGATCAGAGAAGCTGGAGCAAGATGGCAACAGGGTCCGTTAAAAAAATTGTTTTTTATTACTTTTGTTTATTTATTTGACTGTAGCACACAGGATCTTTAGTTGTGGTATGTGAGATCTAATTCCCCCACCAGGGATCAAACATAGGCCCCCTGCATTGGGAGCTTGTAGTCTTAGCCACTCGACCACCAGGGAAGTCCCAGCAGGGTCCTTTTGTGGGAGCTTCTCATGCGTGGGGCAGCCAAGCCATTTTCCTTGCACCCTCACCATGTCTAGCCTTCCTGTGGGGACCGCTGTTTGTATCGACAGAAATGACCATGGAGGAGCCTCCAGAGACTTTCTTTTTCCAGTTGGCACCTGGGATCTAGTTCCCCAACTAGGGATCAAACCTGCACCCCCTGCAATGGAGGCACAGAGTCTTAACCACTGCGCTGCCAGAGAAGTCCCTCCAGAGACTCTTAAGATCAAGTGCTCAGGGAACAGATACAGACAAGCTGGGCGATTCTTGTTCTCCAAACCTTCTGGCCAGTCATCAAACTGTCACGAATAAAAATATCATGGACTCCATCTGGCTTCCTCTAATGGATTTTTTTTTTTTTTTAAGGAAAAGGAGCAGATGTTTCACACAGCAAGAAAGAATACTTAAGGTTGTTTGTAGGTGGAACGAGGTATGTGGCGCTGAAAGGGCACTCTTATGGAAACATTCACACACTTACATTCCACCAAATTTATTTAAAATATTTGTTTCATTTATTTATTTGGCTGTACTGGGTCTTAGTTGTAGCATGTGGGCTCTGGTTTCCTGACCAGGGATCAAACCCAGACCCCTGGCATTGGGAGCACCGAGTGTTAACCACTAGACCACCAGGGAAGCCCCCACAAGCCAGCTTTGAAGGTAAATTTTCCCTTCGCTGATACAAGTGGCGTGTTGCTGGGTGATGGGTACATTTTATCAATGATACTGTTGAAATCCCTGGTCCACCACATCATGAAAGATGTCATCCTTCACTTTCTGCTTTTTACTAGTTCCATTTTTTTTTCACTTTGAAGGTTAAGGGTGGGCTCATCATTGTTTATCATGGGAGCTACTTAAGTGAATGCTGATGCTCGGTTTCTGCTTGCACACGGTTGCATGGCTTTTACAGTCATTGTTTTAACATTTTGTGAGTTCCCACTCAACACCAGGGACATTGACAGCTGCTGGATATGATTATGGAAGGATGTCATCACCATCCTTCAGAGCATATGGAATGGACACAGGCCATATAGGAATGACCACTAAAACAGAGGTACACGCAGATTCTCTGGAGTCAGGAGACCTGGTTCTGAGATGTAGCTTTGCTCCTTGGCAATCTGGAAACCCCAGAGAAGTCGCACACCTCCTTTGAGACAGGGGAAATTCTCTGCCAGAGAGGCAAATATTTCCCCTTGACAGCCGACAGAGTAGGACCTGGAATCCAGGTGTACCAGGGACTGTCCCTTTCATCCCTGTGGCCTCACACTGCTTGGATGGTCACTAGAAATCCCAAAGGAGAAAAAGGTCATTGCATATCTGAACTTCCCCACTATGTGTGGAAGACTTATGTATGATAAAACATATGAATAAAAGCACCCATTTTTCTTAACCATTATTTTTTCATGCCTTATCACTCTGATGAAGAAACCAGAGATGTGTTAGAGAATGTTTCTTCTGCTAAACTGGGGTGCTCATTAGACCAAAGCTGACAGTGACAGCTTTGTGCCAGCACTTCTGCGGGATGTGGAAGAGAACAGAGAAACCTGTTTGAAAGATGGTTCTTGTCCCACAGCAGATTTCCTAACCCATTTTCCCTAATTCTTCATGCTTATGAATAATTCGTCGAACAGTCTGAACTTGTGGCAGAGACAATTCTTTAAAAAAACCTCAGCTCTTTGCCTTTAATTGTTCTATGAAAGATTGCTCATTCCTTTTCCTTAGTGGTGGATCAGGCGGGTCTGAAGTTTTGGTATAAAAGGTCACGAGCACATTGAATTGAATTCCTGCTTCTCTCCTTGCCCAGCTTGGCTTCAGCATGAGGAGCCTGGAGTGGATGGAACTGGGCTTCTCTTGTGCACAGCCCTCCTCTCCCTCTGTGGAGTCACCTTTTCCTGCGGTGCACTAGGGACTGATGCTTCTAGGGGCCTGTCTCCGTGGGTGTTGCTGCTTTCCCATCATGGCTGTCTGGGTAGCAGGTGCTCAGATAACAGCTCTTGAGGGCCCCATATGTGAATCTAGTGGGAGGTCCTTTTAGAAGTCAAAGCTATGGTTTTTTCAGTAGTCATGTAGGGATGTGACAGTTGGACCATAAAGAAGGCTGAGTGCTAGAGAACTGATGCTTTCAAAGTATGATGCTGGAGAAGACTGTTGAGAGCCCCTTGAATTACAAGGAGATCAAACCAGTCAATCCTAAAGGAAATCAACCCTGAATATTCATTAGAAGGCTGTTTCTGAAGCTGAGGCTCCAATACTTTGGCCACCTGATGCAAAGAGCCAATTCATTGGAAAAGACCCTGATGCTGGGAAAGATTGAGGGCAGGAGGAGAAGGCAGTGATAGAGAATAAGATGGTTAAATATCATCACCAACTCAGTGGACATGAGTTTGAGCAAACCCCAGGAGATAGTGAAGGACAGGAAAGCCTGACATGCTGCATGCAGTCCATAGTGTTCAACGAGTCAGCCATGACTGAGTGACTGAACAGCAACTGACCTTCACAGCCCCCTTATATAGGAGATCCATTCTGACCTGGCCTGACCTGTTTTGATTCCCCTAAGCTCCCACCTTGATGACCTTTCTAGAGATTCCCACTAGTGATTTTTTTTCAATCTGCTGACCATCCCTTTTGAATGACATACCGGCAAGAAGACAGTCTTGGCTGTTTCTGTTGTCCCTGCCATTCTAAGAGAAATCCATGTATCCTTTTTTAAAAATTTTCTTTTTTATTAATTAATTTTTATTGGAGTATAGTTGCTTTACAATGTTGTGTTATTTTCTGCTGTACAGCACAGTGAATCAGCTATGAAAATGAAATTGAAAGTTGCTCAGTTGTGTCCAACTCTTTGTGACCCAATGGACTATACAGTCCATGGAATTATCCAGGCCAGAATACTGGAGTGGGTAGCCATTCCCTTCTTCAGGGGATCCTGCCAACACAGGGATTGAACCCAGATCTTGAACCCAGGTCTCCCGCATTGCAGGCAGATTTCTTTACCAGCTGAGCCACCAGGGAAGCCCAAGAATACTGGAGTGGGTAGTCTATCCCTTCTTCAGGGGATCTTCCTGATCCAGGAATTGAACTGGGGTCTCCTGCATTGCAGGCAGATTCTTTACCAGCTGAGCTATACGTATACATATATCTCCTCTTTTATGGATATCCTTCCCATTTAGGCTACTATAGAGCACTGAGCAGAATTCCCTGTGCTATACAGGAGGCTTTCATTACTTACCTATTTTTTACATAGTATCAGTAGTGTATATATATGTCAATCCCAGTCTCTCAATTCTCCCCATTACCCTTCCCACCTTGGTATCTGTACATTTGTTCTCTACACCTGTGCCTGTACCTGTTTTGCATAAAGTCATCCATACCATTTTTCTAGATTCCACATATATGGATGAATATTTGGTATTTGTTTTCTCTTTGACTCCTTAACTCTGTATAGTAGTCTCTAGGTCCAGGAAATTCATATATTCTTGATTCTGCAAATTGTGGGAATTCAAATGGCCACTTGCCACCCCTCCTTCCACCTACCATTCCTCTCCAGTTCTCTTCCCCTCCCATTCCAATGGAAGGCATGGAAGCACTTCAGCCCAACTGTGACTAAGCAACATTTCAACTGGAAGAAGATGTTGATTTCCTCTTATGTCAAGCCCCCCAAGCACTATGCATGGTGCTCTGGTCAGGAAGATCCCCCAGAGAAGGAAATGGCAACCCACTCCAGTATTCTGGCCCGGAGAATTCCATGGACAGAGGGGCCTGGCAGCCTACAGTCCATGGGGTCCTGAAGAGTCAGACATGACTTAGCAACTAAACAACAACAAGAACAACAGATTGGACCACCCATCATTTGGCTTTGGGGCTGTAAACCCTCCCTCCTCCCCAAACTTTCTAAATAGTTCAGAGGCTTCTGATTCCAACCACTTTTCCAGTTTCCTTCCCAGTCCCCTATGACTGTCTGCTAAGTAGATAGAGTGGGAGGAGGAGGAGGATGGAACTCAGTTCCCTCTCAGTCATCTCTGCAGGGGGGAGGGTTTGTGCTGTGCTTAGTCCCTCAGTCATGTCTAACTTTTTGCGACCCTATGGACTGTAGTCTGCCAGGCTCCTCTGTTCATGGGATTCTCCAGGCAAGAACAGAGAAGTGGGTTGCCATGCCCTTCTCCAGGGGATCTTCTCAACCCAGTGATTGATCTTCCCACCTTGCATCTCTTATGTCTCCTGCACTGGCAAGCAGGTTCTTTACCACTAACACCTCCTGAAATGCAAACTGTGTTTTCCCTCAGCAGAATTTCTCACTGCAGTTAAAAAAAACATTCACAGAACACCCTAGTACAATGAAGGTAATGAAACATTCCTGGTATATCAAACACATGGATGAATAATGAGTAATGCACAGGTGAAGCAAAGTCATTTTCAGCCTCATATGAACCCCTTCCAGGGCCCTAGGAGGAGCCCTAGGAATGTGTGTACATGGCTGTGTGTGTTTGCACAGTCTGAACAGACATGATATTTTTAACCACCTCTGGTTAGGATTGCTATCTCTTTCCACTCTGACTTCCTCTCTATTAATTTCCCTTTGTGTCACTTGGCATTGGAGTGACTCAGGGCTATTTGGGTTCTGGAATGGACTTGGCGATGCATCTAGCTTAGGTTTGGTGGGATACATTTTTGTGATTCATAGTCCTTTGCAAGCAGAGTGACATCCTCGCTTCCCATCCTCCATATAGGAATGGTTTTCAGGAACACTCATTGTCTGATTCGTCAGGATCATGTTGTCACCAAGTGTAGGGACAGGCGTTGTACCCCGTGTGAATATGCCCTGCAGCCACCAGCACAGGATGTATGTGGATACTGGGCGAGAAACAAAGTTTGAAATAGACTCAAACTCGGCTGAGCTTATTTTCCACATGCAACTGTATCGTAAAGTCAATTCCAAGAGATCTGCCCAAATCAGGAAAACAAATTCTGGTTTAAACTTATGATCAATGAATGGAGATAAATTTCTCTCATATATGAAAAAAAACTTGACCTACAGGTTTTCCTCAATTTTACCATTCTAAAACTGTATGTGATATTGCTAATAATGAGTTGTGATGCTAAAAAAACCTTTTATAACCCATGTCAATCCTAAAGGAAATCAGTCCTGAATATTCACTGAAAGGACTGATGCTGAAGCTGAAGCTCCAGTACTTCGGCCACCTGATATGAAGAGCCGGCTCAATCGAAAAGACCCTGATTCTGGGAAGATTGAGGGCAGAAGGAGAAGGGGGCAACAGAGGATGAGATGGTTGAATGGTATCATTGACTCAGTGGACATGAGTTTGAGCAAACTCCAGGAGACGGTGAAGGACAGGGAAGCTTGGCGTGCTGCAGTCCATGTGGTTACAAAGAGTTGGACACAACTTAGTAACTGAACACCAATGATAGTAATAAACAATTTTGATCAGTCATGTCAGAGAAAAGACTGAATTTGTTTTCTATTCTTGCTACAGAAAAGGACACTGAAAATTGTCATCATATGGAAAAGATACCAAAAAAACATGCAGCTAATGATGTGGGGGGGGGGGAGTATTACAGCGGGGTGTCAGGCAAGCAGGTTTTTTGGTGAAAATTGTTTCTTTTTTTTTCAATTTTGTGAATTTATGTGTGTGTTTTTTTAAATTTTGTGAATTTGTTGCATTTTTGGCTCTTTAAACAATGGTAATTTGTTTTGATTCCCACTCCCTGCTCCCAACGCTTCCCAGGTGGTGAAATGGTAAAAAATCTGCCTGCCAATGCAGGAGACACAAGAGACATAGGTTCCTCATTCCCTGGGTCGGGAAGATCCACTGCAGAAGGAAATGGCAAGCCACTCCAGAATTCTTGCCTGAGATCCCATGGACAGAGGAGCCTGATGGGTTGCAAAGAGTCCAAGGGATTGCAAAGAGTCAGATGTGACTTAGCACACACCTACCCACCCCACCCCACCCCACCCCCACCATTTTTGAAAAGGTCATTCTCATACCTAGTTTTGTTTTGGTGATTTCATATTCTTCCTCTTAAAGATGGTTCCTTAATTTGTTTAAGCTTCAGGTGTCATGAGCCTGGATCAGCCTTGGTCATCCACTCTGTGCTCGGTGTTATACATCACTGGAGCTGGCAGACTTGGTCCTTGCACATGAGGGTTTTACAGTCTTGCTAAAATAGTCATCTTCCATTTCTGAGGACTGTTCTGGTGAAATGGAGTCTCCTCTTTGCTAAGGTGAGAGTATCCTTGTTTGGAACTCTTTGGGGTTTGACTCAAAACACTGCATCATTTTCGACCTACACTCCTGGGAATTATCCCAAACAAATAATTTGAAAGGAGAAAAAGCTCCACCTTCATTGTCATTGTCCATTTTGTAACCCAAAGTGGGGTCTGGCTGCTTGCTGCTCAAAAGCTATTAAAGAAACCAGGTTGGTAGAAAGGAAAATATTTTATTTTGGTGAGGGGAAGAGGAACAGACTGCTGTCCAAAGGCTGACTCCCCCCACTGACAACCAGGGGGCACTAGCTTTTACAGGCTGAGTGAGTGGGCTCCATGCAGAACAGCACAGATATGACAGTCATTTTGAAACTGGTCATCAGTGGTCTGACCACCATCATCTTGACTGTTTTAAGTACAGTTAATTATCAGTTCTGGGATCAATTTTTTCCCATTTCCTTAAGGCTAGTTCTCGGAATTCTGGCAGCTTATGTCACGGCTACAGTCTGGTTATGTAGTTAACATCATGTAGTTAACTTCTTCTACATGGTGACAGTTTTAGTATCTATAAGACATCTCACAGGATATGGCTCAGAATATTATCTATAGCCCTTAAGAAGGAACTAATAAATAAAGGTCCTTGATTTTGCTTAATGACTACATTATTATAATAATGGTCTCCTCTGACTGTTTTCCTTTGTTTCCGCATGTTCTCACTTCTCTGATTAAACTTATTCTTTGGCTAAAGTTTAACCACAGACAAAAGGCAGGCAGAGGACGTGGGGCACAAGGACCATAGGGTTCTTCACCTTTTCAATTTTACTATGTAAAATCTGTAAGGCATCTTAAATATCCAACGCCCAGGGAATTATTTTGAAAATAATGGTGCCTCCATATACATCTTCTCTTCCCAGCTGGGCCGTCCACTCGGAAAAAATATGTATACAGTTGTCCCATAATATATCCTCAAGGGCTTGGCTCCAAGACCTCTATGGATACCAAAATCCAGCAATGCCCAAATCCCTTATATAAAATGTCCTAGAGCACATTCTCCCACATACATTAAATAAACTCTACATTCCTTATAATAGTTAATACAATATAAATGCTAGGTAGATAATAGTAAATAACAATGCAAATGCTATGTGAATAGTTGCCAGTGCAGGGTGAAAATCAAGTTTTGCTTTTTGGAACTTTGTGGCATTTTTCTTTTCAAGTATATTTTTTTTTATTTATTTATTTATTTTATTTTTTGGCTATGGTGGGCTGCATGCAGGCTTTTCTCTGGTTGCAGTCAGTGGGGGCTAGTCTTCATTGCTGTACATGGGCCTCTGATTGCAGTGGCTTCTCTTGTTGCAGAGCACAGGCTCTAGGGCACAGGCTCAGGAGCTGTGGCGCATGGCTTTAGTTGCTCCGTAACATGTGGGATCTTCCTGGACCAGGGATTGAACCCGTGTCTCCTGAATTGGCAGGTAGATTCTTTACCACTGAGACACCAGGGAAGCTCCTCATTTCAAATGTTTTTGATCCTGAGTTGGTTGAATCTGTAGATTCGGAACCCGTGGATCCTGAGGACTGACTGTATACCATATTGAATAAACAGACGTTACAAAATGACCTGCACACTGACAGCAGTGTGTGAAAATGTCTGTTCGGATGGTGGTTGGAAGCTAATGGAGAGTGGTTGTTACAGCAGTGTAGGACTGTGGGGGGTTTCGTCTTCTCTTCGTGCTTTCTTCAGCGCAGCCATGCTGCTTTTATGTTTGTTTCCAAAGGAGGGGCATCCAGATGCCTTGGTGCTGCTGTCTGGGCACTTCCCACTTGACTTTTTTCTTTCCTCTGCACAGTCTGATCGCCCCAACCTGTAGGAACACACGCACATGCCCGTTCGCACACACGCACCCACACACACCCATTCTTTTTTTTTTAAGATTTTTTGTTTAATGTAAACCATTTTTTAAAGTCTTTATTGAATCTGTTACAACATTGCTTTTGTTTTATGTTTTGGATTTTGGCCCCAAGGCATGTGGGCTCTTAGCTCCTCCATCAGGGGTTGGCTGACACACTGTGCCATGTGATGATGGATGACCCTGGGGAAGGTTTCAGATGCTGTTGGGACAGCAGTTCAGGGCAGAGCAGGGGGAGTGTGCTTTCCTGCTTCATAAAGAGCATGGCTCAAGGTTAGCCATTTTTTGCACAAGGAGTTATTATTCATTTTGTCTCTTCAGTGCAGAGCAGACCCAACAGAGCTAGAGTTCTGCTTCTGGCTAAAGAGCACGTGCTTCAGGGAACAACTCAGGACTCTTGTGATGTAGGGCCAGACTTCAGGATGGAGGTAGGGCTGGTGAGACAAGGAAAGAAGACTCCTCTTTTTCTTACAGGAGCGTTGAATAGAACCATAAGCACGAATTTGAGGAGCCTAAGGGGAAACTGTTCAGATATCAATAACCTCAGCTATGCAGATGACACCACGCTTATGGCAGAAAGTGAAGAGGAACTAAAAAGCCTCTTGATGAAAGTGAAAGAGGAGAGTGAAAAAGCTGGCTTAAAGCTCAACATTCAGAAAACAAAGATCATGGCATCCGGTCCCATCACTTCATGGGAAATAGATGGGGAAACAGTGGAAACAGTGGCTGACTATATTTTTGGGCTCCAAAATCACTGCAGATGGTGATTGCAGCCATGAAATTAAAAGACACTTACTCCTTAAAAGTTATGACCAACCTAGATAGCATATTCAAAAGCAGAGACATTACTTTGCCAGCAAAGGTCTGTCTAGTCAAGGCTATGGTTTTTCCTGTGGTCATGTATGGATGTGAGAGTTGGACTGTGAAGAAAGCTGAGTGCCAAAGAATTGATGCTTTTGAACTGTGGTGTTGGAGAAGACTCTTGAGAGTCCCTTGGACTGCAAGGAGATCCAACCAGTCCATTCTGAAGGAGATCAGCCCTGGGATTTCTTTTGGAAGGAATGATGCTAAAGCTGAAACTCCAGTTCTTTGGCCACCTGATGCGAAGAGTTGACTCATTGGAAAAGACTCTGATGCTGGGAGGGATTGGGGGCAGGAGGAGAAGGGGATGACAGAGGATGAGATGGCTGGATGGCATCACTGAGTCGATGGACGTGAGTCTGAGTGAACTCCGGGAGATGGTGATGGACAGGGAGGCCTGGCGTGCTGCAATTCATGGGGTCGCAGAGTTGGACACTACTGAGCGACTGAACTGACTGAATTGAAGGGGAAACTGTTAGGGATACTGGAAAAGGTGAGGGCTCAGTGGAACTCACCATTGACGAAATGGTACCCTTTTCTGATGGAATTATGGTTCTGGAAATGACATTAAGAAAACAGAAGTCTTTTAAAAAGATTAATTAATTTGGCTGTTTCCGGTCTTAGTTGCATTGTGCAGGCTCTTTCATTGCGGTGCATGGACTCTGGTTGTAGTGCGGTAGCTCAGTAGTTGTGGCTCAAGGGCTCACTTGTTCTGAGGCATGTGAGATCTTAGTTCCCTGATTAGGGATCAGACCTGTATCCCCTGCATTGCAAGGCAGATGCTCAACTACTGGACCACCAGGGAAGCCCCTGGAAGACTTTCTTTGAGGAATTGGTTACTCCTTATTTTGTGATTGGTACAGTCCATTGAACTGGGTACCCAAGATAAGCCTCAGACAGAGACAAAGGAAAAGGTGGTGAGAGGGGCACATTTGTGATTTCCTGAAAGATGGGCACCCAGGTGATGGGGAGAGTTGAGGGGGAGTCTGGGATGGCCAATAGTTCAGGGACATTGGACAGCCTCAGTACTCCAGTTCATGGGAAGGGAGGAGACAATGTGTAGGAGAACCTGTCTCTCCTTCCCCAGATGGAGTCAGTGTAGTTTATTTGTTGTTCAGTCACTCAGTCATGTCCTACTCTTTGTGACCCCATGGACTGCAGCACACCAGGCTCCTCTGTCTTCCACTATCTCCCAGAACTTGCTCAAGTTCATGTCCGTTGAGTCGGTGATGCCATCCAACCATCTCATCCTCTGTCGCCTCCTTCTTCTCCTGCCCACAATCTTTCCCAGCATCAGGATCTTTTCCAGTGAGTCAGCTCTTCACATCAGGTGGTCACAGGGAGCTTCAGCATCTGTCCTTCAAATGAATATTCATGGTTGATTTCCTTTAGGATTGATTGGTTTGATCTCCTTACAGTCCAGGGGACTCTCAAGAGACTTCTCTAACATCACAGTTCAAAAGCATCAATTCTTCAGTGATCAGCCTCAACTCTCACAATGTAATTCATTGATTGATTGATTAGCTTTTATTGAGCCAGGCCTTCCTTATTCTGAACACTGGGAATATAGAAATGTCCTTTCAGAAGTTCTTGAGAACACTTTGAGAGTTCTTTGAGGTAATATACATACAAGAAGACAAGGCAAGACTCATTGTTACTGAGAGGAGAGACAGTGTAGGTGAGCCCAAGTGCTTAATGTCCCCAGGGAGGTAGCACTTGCTGATGCACACAACAGACTTGCCGGGGACACACACATGACGACTCAAGAACAGGACCAGTCACTGGTAGAATTAAAGTTCAAACCCAAGTGAGGATGGAGCAGTTATGACACACAACATTTCAATGCTAAATTATTTTCAGAGTGGATGTAGAAAATCTCTGCCCAGTGAGATCATGAAATTAAATATAAGGAGCTTTCACATTGAGTTACTTGTTCTATTGACCAAATGTTCAACAGCTTTCCTGGGGAGAGAGAGCATGAAGAAATGGGCTTGTGTTCTAATGAGAAAAACATTCAGGTTAATTGCGGGATGAACACTCATTCTTAAGTAACGAGAAGGTTTGCAGACTTTGTTCCAGGAGGTCGGGAAGGAGGGAGCAAAGAGGAGGGACCAGCCTCTCTTGTGGCTGGAAACTAGACGAATGACTTCTCACTTGACTATATAACAGGGATCACAGGGCCTTGTTTGAATTCCTTTTCCTCACTGGGACCTCAGGGGGTGGAGACTCAAGAGTTAAGGGTCTTTTCTGCTGAGCCCCAGAAGAAGAGGCTTGGATCAGAGCCATGCAATGGAAACCACCCAGTGAAGGACCTGCAAGAAGCTGAGGGTTGGTTAGCATCTTCTCTGTCTCCCAGACACCAAGATGCCCTCTGTTTAAAGTGAAGAACCAGAAAGCTAATTATGACAGTGGATATCAGAACTGCAATTGTCTTTGTTGAAAGTGAAAGTGTTAGTTGCTCAGTCTTGTCCCACTCTTTGTGACCCCATGGACTGTAGCCTGCCAGGCTCCTCTGTCCATGGAATTCTCCAAGGAAGAATACTGGAGTGGATTGCCATTTCCTTCTCCAGGGGATCTTCCCAACCCAGGGATTGAACCCAGATCTCCGGCATTGCAGGCAGATTCTTTACCATCTGAGCCACCAGGGAAGCCCACCTTTGTTGAGGACTCAGGGAATATTTTTTTTAAGATTTTTTTTTTCTATATGGACAATTTTTGAAATCTTTATTGAATTTGTCACAATATTGTTTCTGTTTTATGTTTTGTTTTTTTTTGCCATGATGCATGTGGGCTCTTAGCTCCCCAACCACAGATTAAACCTTCACCCCCAACACGGGAAGGTGAAGTCTTAACCACTGGGACATCAGGGAAGTCCCTGGACTTATGAATTGATTGGAAAGGGGGCATGATGGAATTCTGGGGGGCTGATAGATTATTTCTTTTTAAACTTATATTTGTTTTTATTTATTTGGCTGCGCTGGGTCTTGGTTGCATCCTGTGGGGTCTAGTTCTCTGACCTGGGATCAAACACAGAGTTTTAGCCACTGGACCACCAGGGAAGTCCCCTGGTTGTGTTATTTGTCTCCAGGGAGACATATATGTTTTTCAAATTCATCCCATCATATACACAAGAGATGGGCATTTCACTGTATGTAAACTTTACCTTATTAAAGATATGTAGCATTAGGAGGGAAAATTATTTAAAAATATGCCTCATGGCTCATTCTTCAAAAGGGAAAGACAAACCTCAGACTGCAACCCCAACCTTGAGAGGGTGACAAGACAGGTAACATACAAGCACGGATGCTGGAGACTGGGGATTGGAGATCCTGCTGTGCTGGCTGTTCATTGTGGATAGCTGTTTACCTCTGTCCTTGTTGATAAAGTAAGGGGATTTTACAAGGAGGTGGCTAAGCTCTGGCCATCTGAGACATCCCGTCCCCACTTTCTGAGACAGCGGCTGGGCCGGATGAGCCATGGGTGTGACCCGATTTGGTGGTTCTTGTGATCCGAATCTTTTCCACATGTCTGGTGTCAGCCCAGCACAAGGAGCGCAGAGCACGGGGCAATGCGATCTGTCCAGGAAGTCCTGGGCTCCGTCGTTGCTAAAATTAGAACCAGGCTGCAGCTCAGATCAAGGCCATTCCTTTCCCAGCCCCTCGGTGAGCTCACGCTTCTCTCTCCACCCTGAGCCACACAAATGCGCTCATAATTATAGCAGCCATCACGTGGGTGCCAGATGACCTTGTGCCTGGGAGACAGCAAGCAGTAAGGGAGCTCTAGCCCTGCAAAGAGACAGAGACCCTCTCCTTGTTATTTTTAGTTTCTTATTTAACCTTTTTGGTTTTTTTTTTTTTTTTTTTTTTTTTTTTTTGCCGCGCACTCAAGGCATACATGTTCTAAGTTCCCCCATCAGGGATTGAACCCATGTCCCTGCATTGAAAGTGGGGAATCTTAACCACCGGACTGCCAGGGAAGTCCTAACCCTGTCCCTTTTAGACAAGGTGAGGAGTAGGTAGAAAGAGAACAAAAAAAGAGGGAAAGAAGACAAAAACCATACTTAAATCTTTGCTGCTATGCAGTGTGTACCCATGGGCTTCCCGAAAGATAAAGAAAACACTCGAAAAAAAATCTCAAAAAAAATAAAATTATGATCTTTCCTGATCAGGGATTTCAGTAGCTGGCCTCTATCTGTGAGCAGACTAGATTAGAGTCCCAGCTTTGTTGCAGATGACCCAGGATCTTGAGCAACTTCCCTAATTGGCTGGACCTCTGTTTCATTACAAGCAACACAGAGAAATTAAACTCAAAGGTTATTCGGGGATAGGGAACGAAGTGAAGTATACGAGGGCACCCAGGAGGTGCTCGGGTAGACTGACTGAACCCAGGTCTAGTTGGAAACATTCGTGGGTGATTTTCTGGTCTGGTTGGTCTTGGATTCAGCCTCAGGAGATCTTACTACATTGGAAGCTGCTCTGAGGGTTATTTCTTTATTCCATGTTTTCACAGTCCCCTTCTAGGTTTGCATGCAGAGAGCAGTTCTGAGGGTACTCTGACCATGAGTGGTAACAAGTAGCTTCTTTTTGAATTTCAGTTTTTGGCCAAGTGTCATGTGGGATCTTAATTCCCAGACCAGGGACCGAACCAGCAGCCCCTGCATGGAAGTTCGGAGTCTTAACCACTGGGCCACCAGAGCAGTCCTGATAAGTAGTTTCTTTGTTGTTGTTCAGTCGCTCAGTTGTGTCCAACTCTTGTGACCTCATGGAGTGCAGCCCACCAGGCTTCCCTGTTCATGGGACTTCCCAGGCAAGAATACTGGGATGGGTTGCCGTTTCCTTCTCCAGGGGATCTTCCCTACCTAGGGGTTGAATCTGCATCTCCGGTAAGTCTCCTGCATTGCAGGCAGATTCTTTACTGCTGAGCCACTGGGAAGGCCTCTAAGTAGCTTCTTAAGAGCTGCCTAACTTCCCTTGGCCCCATGGTACCCAAGCTCTCAGTGCTATTTCCTCTACAATGAGAGTGGGTAGATCCGCCTGCAGAGTCGTCATGGAGATCAGATGCGGTCTCCATGGAAAGTGCCTAAGAGAGTGATGGACACAGAGAGGATGCTTAAGATGATAGTCATTTAATAGGATGAGTTATTAAGGATTTTTTTTAAAGAAAACATTTAATCGGTTCATTTATTTGATGCTCTGAGCTGTTCAGCTGAATGAAAGCATAATCTAATTTCTTTTGGGAAAACATGTGTTGCCATCTTAAAAAATGTTTTATTTATTTATTTACTTGGCTGTATCAGATCTTAGTTGCATCAGGCGGGATCTTTTAGTAGCAACATGTGAACTTTTAGTTGCCACATGGAATCTTGTTCCCCCACCAGGGGTTGAACCTGGGCCCCCTACATGGGGAGTGCAGAGTCTTAGCCACTGAACCACCAGGTAAGTCCAACGTTTCACCTTTTTTTGGCCATACTGCAATGCAGGTAGAAATTCCCAGACCAGGGATCGAACCCACATCCCCTGCAGAGGAGTCTTAACCACTGGATTGTCAGGGAAGTCCTTGTTGCAGTTTTGTTCTTGACTGCCTAGCTGTTCTGACCTATAACACCACTCTTACCATTGCTGCCATTAGCAGTGGTAATGACCGTGGCAATGAGAAGAATGAGAGATTGAGATCTGCACTGGGTTCTAGTGTCAGCTTCCCATGGAGCAGGACAGGACTTGCATCCTCACTGTGCCAGCCACCTGGTGACCCTCACCGGCACACTGGTTTTTATGCCCAAACTTCAGGCTTAAGTGGAAGTCCATCGTCAGTCTTATCAACTGGACACACATGCATGCTAAGTTGCTTCAGTCGTGTCCGATTCTGTGACCCCATTGATTTTAGCCCCCCAGGCTCCTCTGTTCATAGGATTTTTCAGGCAAGAACACTGGAGTGGGTTGCCATGCTCTCCTCCAGGGGATATTCCTGACCCAGGGATTGAACCCGAGTCTCTTTTGTCATCTGCATTGGAAGGCAGGTTCTTTACCACTAGTGCCACCTGGGAAGCCCCTATCAACTGGACACTGTTGAGTAAATGCAGAGGAAGAACTGCCCTGGCGTAGCTGCAAAATGCCCACACTGGGGCTGCCCAGGAAAAAGCCAAAACACCTACCAGGAAAGGGAATATAGGAGTACTTTTCCTTCTGGGTATCCTGGTGGTCCCTTCCTTGGGCCTTTTGAGGTTCCACTGCTGAACTCTCCTCTTCCATGGCATCTACTAATAAGGACAACAGGAAGCCTACCTTTCCTATGATGTCAGTGGGTGGCCTAAGGTGATGATGGGATCTCGATTCTGAGGTTTCATTGCAGGCAGATATACTGAGAGACCAGCCCTTCTTCTCATCCAGAAATGCCTTCAGAGAGAAGGGTTCAGGCTTTTGGAGTCACATGAGTAAGAGTAAGAGTAAAAGAGTAAAAGTAAGCCTTTCAGGAGGTGCTCTAGCTGTAGAATGAGTTCCTTCCAGACACAGAGCTCTCAAGCTGAAAGTCCCAGAGACATCTCAGCCATGGGCTTGTGGTGAGAAGCCAATGTTCCTCAGGTGCATGGGATGCCCCATAAAGCAAACCCTCCCATCTTTACGTGGAGACAAAACAGCCATCTTAGGATTGAAGATGGTCAGAGTTTTCTTTGTGGTGGCCAGAGATGGGAGCGCTTAGGTTTTCGTTTCTCTGTCAAAACTATGGTTTTTCCAGTAGTCACGTACAGATGTGAGAATTGGACCCTAGAGAAGGCTGAGAGCTGAAGAATTGATGCTTTCAAATTGTGGCACTGGAGAAGACTCTTGAGGGTCCCTTGGGCAGGAAGGAGACCAAACCAGTCAATCCTAAAGGAAACCAACACTGAATATTCATTTGAAGGACGGATGCTGAAGCTCCAATACTATGGCCACCTGATGTGAAGAGCTGACTCATTGGAAAAGACCCTGATGCTGGAAAAGACTGAGGGCAGGAAGAGAAGGGGGTGACAGAGGATGAGCTGGTTGGATGGCATCACTGACTCAATAGACATGAGTTGAGCAAACTCCTGAAGATGGTGAAGGACAGAAGATCCTGGTGTGCTACAGTCATAGGGTTGCAGAGAGTTGGACACAACTTAATGGCTGAACAACAGTTCCTCCCATACAAAGTAAGGAGATTGGTTAAAATGACCAACTGTCACCTCTCTTTCTGGCCTGTGACACTCATAGATGGGCGCCCCAATGCTCCTGCCCCCCCTCCCCCGACACAGGATATAGGCATCCTTGTCTGCCATGTTGGTGGTCTTGCCTGGGGCCTGGTGTTACTGTCCTGAACGGTATCTTTGCCCAAGTGTCTTGTTGCCTTTCAGGACATCTGTGTGGCTCTCATATTTCTCTCAAATCTCCTTTGAGGCTTGCCTTCCCGGTGAATGATGGGACACTTGAGTTCATCTGTGGAGGGACACACACTGTGTCCTTGAGCACAGAGTCCTGCCCACTCAGTGTACACCAGCCCCTCTGGAGTTTGCCCCTTGAGAGGGGGCAGTTTCTTACCTAGACTTCTGGCTCACTCTCTGCTTCTGCCCACTTGGAGCCAGATTGCGCTTTGTACAGTCTGGCCACCAAGTTTTGTTTGTTTGTTTGTTTGTTTTAGCTGCTCTAGGCCTTCATGGCTGCAGTAGTTGCAGCGAGTGGGGTCTACTCTCTAGTTGTGTTACTTGGACTTCTCATTGCCGTGGCTTCTTCTGCTATGGAGCACTCGCTCCAGGGTGTGCGGCCTTCAGTAGTTGTGATGCACGGGCTTAGTTGCCTTCGGCACATGAAATCTTCCCGGATCAGGGATCAAACCCATGTGTCCTGCATTGGCAGGGAGATTCCCAACCACAGGACCACCAGAGAAGCCCAAGCCACCAAGATCTTTAAGATCAATCTAGATGGGGTCTTTGAGATCTTATATTAAATGGACTCATACCGACTTTTCCTTCTTTCTGGGTTCTCAGAACTTCTACAGACATAGGGAAGGCCCTGGATGCAGGCCACACTGTCTCAATTTCTCGCAGAAATCCCTTCTGTCTCCGAGCTGCACTGAGCAGGAGAATTGCTCTTCTGAGGACATCTGTGTCCTTTTGTAGAAAGCCAGTTGGAGATGCTGCTCCTTGGGTTACCTCATGTCTGTTATATAAGCACTCGCTTGATAAATTTCTCCTTGAACTCGGTGCCAGGAAAAATTTCTCTTTCCAATCTGATTCCAGAGGGTTTTTTTTGTACAATGCAAAATACACAAGCCAGCGCGTATCCCCCTTTCATCCAGGAAACTGAGAGATAAATCCAGCCATCTACTGTAGTAAACAACTCTTCCCAGGTGCTTTGAAGCACATTGTTCTCTTTTACTCTGGATTTTTCTTGGAGTTGTGTTTGGTTTCTAAAGTTTCTTAGAGTCTTTCAGGAAAGAGTGAGGAGTAAATGTCCCCTAGATAAACACCATGCATGCACACATATATACATGTCCCAGTTACCCTCCTTCTCACCCCTGGCCCTTTCTCAGTATCACCACTGCCATGGCCCCCATCCAGGCTCCATGCCAGGCCCTGGGAGTACAATGATGACATGGCTCTGCCTGTGGATTGCTTACAGTTGGTCTGTTGGGAAGATAAGCAGATGGACAAAGAAGTATATTCAAGGCAGGGTCAGCACTGACATTAAGGGACAAAGGAAAGGTTGAAGGAGTTCTGAAAGAGAGAGCATGCCACGTGACTCTGGAAAAAGACAGCAAGATGGGGGAAGGCTTTTGGAGGCAGGGCATAGCAACTGAGCTGGGAATGATGAAAAGGATTTAAAAAAAAAAAGAGCTGGAGAAGGAAGGACATTTCTGATCAAAGGAACAGTTTGACTAAAGACTGGTATCTCAAAAAGATAGACTGTCCTCTCCCCCCATATTGGCAAAAACAGGAGGACTTTAGTTCAGTTGGTAGGTAAGACCCACGAAGGAGGCAGTGGGAGGGAGGGATCATCATACAGGGATGTGTACTTTTCAATATGGGGTTTTCCAGGTGGCCCTAGGTGGCTCAGACAGTAAAGCGTCTTCCTGCAATGTGGGAGACCCAGATTCGATCCCTGGGTCAGGAAGATTCTCTGGAGAAGGCAATGGCACCCCACTCCAGTACTCTTGCCTGGAAAATCCCATGGACAGAGGAGCCTGGTAGGCTGCAGTCCATGGGGTCACTAAGAGTCGGACACAACTGAGCGACTTCACTTTCACTTTTCACTTTCATGCATTGGAGAAGGAAATGGCAACCCACTCCAGTGTTCTTTCCTGGAGAATCCCAGGGACAGGGGAGCCTGGTGGGCTGCCATCTATGGGGTCACACAGAGTCGGACACGACTGAAGTGACTTAGCAGCAGCAGCAGCAGTGGTAAAGAACCCGCCTGCCAAAGCAGGAGACTGAAGAGACCCAGGTTTGATCCCTGGTTGGGAAGATCCCCTGGAGAAGGGCATGGCATCCCACTCCAGCATTCTTGCCTGGAGAATCCTGTGGACAGAGGAGCCTGGCAGACTATAGTCCAAACGATGGCAAAGAGTTGGGCACAGCTGAAGCAACTTAGCATGTACTTTGCAATTGATGGCTTCCCTGGTAGCTCAGCTGGTATGCAGGAGACCCTGGTTCAATTCCTGGGTCGAAAAGATTCACTGGAGAAGGGATAGGCTACCCCTCCAGTATTCTCGGGCTTCCTTGGTAGCTCAGCTGGTAAAGAATCCTCCTGCAATGGGGGTTCGATCCCTGGGTTGGGAAGATTCCCTGGAGAAGGGCTACCCACTCCAGTATTCTGGCCTGGAGAATTCCATGGACTGTATAGCCCATTGGGTCACAAAGAGTCAGACACAACTGAACAACTTTCACTTTCACTTTGCAATTGATAAACACAATTTGGCTCCAATATATCAATATATCCTTTTTTTTTTTAAGTTTCATTTCTGGAATTACAGAAAGAGTGGTTTGAAGGGCCAGGCTCATGACGCTTACCTTGGACAGAAGAATTGAAGTTTTTTTTTTTTTTTTCCTTAAGGGATGGTTGGGGGTGTTGATGAGGAAGAAAGGGAGGAGGCTGCGAGTGTAAATTAAAGCACTGGTTCCCTTAACAACGCCGGCAGATGGGGAGAGTTTCCGTGCCTCGTGGTTCTCAGTTCCTTTTCTGCTGCTGAAGAGGAACAAAGAGGGAGTGAGGGATCGGTGGTGATGTTTATCTTTCCAGCTCTGCAATTTCAAATGCTGGAATCCCCCAGGGTTGGGAAGAGTGGGTGTAGTCACTTCCCACCATTGCTGAAGGCGGAGGAGATGCGGCCACTTGGGTGGGGAAGAGGGGGTGTGATTTCCTCCCAAATAGGATATTTATCTCCCCAACGGGAGGCTGCAGAGAGTCATCAAGAACTTATCACCAGAAGCAGATGACCAGAGAGGAGCCCTGCCCAACTGTTTATCCCAGAGGGAATGAGTTAGCCAGAGGAGGCAGGGCGAGGGTCATCAGCTGAGGACCAGTGACACGGAGACCTCCACTGTCATTGGTGTGTTCAAGAGGAATTCTTCCTGCCAGACCCTTCCAGGACCCTCAGCAGGATCTCAGCAGGCCCTCTCAGGACCCTTGATGACATTGGAACTGGAGGAGCGAAAGTTGCTTCTGAAGTTGAGAACAAAGGGGAGTGCTGGTCCTTTCTTCCCATTGAGTCCAGAATTCTGGGATGATCATCTCAGGCCTTAGAAATCATGGGCTAGAGATTCTGAAAGTGTTAGTCACTCAGTTGTGTCGACTCTTTGCAACCCCATGGACTATATAGCCCCCAGGCTCCTCTGTCCATGGGATTCTCCAGGCAAAAACACTGGAGTGGTTTGCCATTTCCTCCTCCAGGGGATCTTCCCGACCAAGGGATCAAACCCATGTTCCCACATTGCAGGTGGATTCTTTACCATCTGAGCCACCAGGGAAGCCCTGTTGATTCTGAAAGCTCCACAAATAGCCTGACCTGCCTGGTTGTTGAGATGAAGTGTCCACTCTGCACGCTTAGAACATATCAATGGAAAGGAAGTCCCATCCCCCTCGTGACAGAGAAGGAAACCAAAAGGCAGAGGGGCAAAATGTAATAAGTCAAACTTATTAACGATACCATTTCAGAAATCCTTATTTTTTTAAATTTATTTATTTGACTGCTCCTGGTCTTAGTTGTGCCATGCAAACCCTTAGTTATGGCATGTAGGATCTTTAGTTGCAGCACGTGGGATCTAATTCCCTGACCAGGGATTGAACCCTGGCCCCCTGAATTGGGAGCACGAAGTCTTAGCCACTGGGCCACCAGGGAAGTCCTTCCAAATTCTTATTTTTAAAACTATTTTAGTAGACATGAAGGTCTTCTTCATGTCTGTCATATTTCTATTTTTTTCCTTTTATTTATACAAGGAATTACTTCTCTGCAGCCACTTTGCCATCTATGAAATGGGGGTGACCTTTATCTCATAGATCTGTGAGATTAAACTAAATAAGACAATGATGTGCGTGCTTAGTCATATCTGACTCTTTTCAACCCCATGGACTGTAGCCCTCTAGGCTCCTCTTGTCATGGGATTTCCCAGGCAAGAATACAGGAGTGGGTTGCCATTTCCTGCTCCAGGGGATCTTCCTGACCCAGGGATCAAACTGGGGTCTCCTGCATTGGCAGGTGGATTCTATTTACTTCGCCTGCTGGGAAGTCCCAATAAGACAATACACACATATAAAGTGTTAAAAATGGTTTCTGAACATGCCATAGGAGTTATTGTAGGGAGAAAATTTCAATTTTTATTTTCTTCCACTTCTGCCTGCCTCTTAGGTTTTTGGTATAGTCTGGAATTTTTGACTATGAAAAAAAATTCAAATTGAATGTTCATTATTATTAAGTACTTTTTCTTCAAGAATGACATAACAGTGTATCGTTTTGTCACTCTATTCACTATAACCATTTCACCTTAGTTCTATGCTTAAGTTATTTTATGCTTATATTAATACACACTTTTCAGTGTTTATATAATGAGTCCTTTTATAAAGCAGCCTCCTTCTTATTGAGTTCTTTAACTTGATTTATAGCTCAATTGCATAATATTTTTCAGGAAAGGTACCTAACAGGCGTATTCTGAACTGATACATACCTTGGAATGTCTCTTTATTGCTTTAAATCATGAACAACAACTTGCTGGGTTTTGAAATCTTGCTTTCCACACTTTCCTCCACTCAGAGTTTTTTTTTGATCCAGTCGGCAAGGAGTTTGGGACCAGCTCCATTTTTATTCCTTTGCCAAAAAGTTTTATATGCCTAGATCATTACAGGCATCTTCCTTTATCCTTGGATTACCCAAAAAAAAGTCTTTTTCTCTCTTAGGAGTTCTCATTCTTACCAAAAAGAGGTTTAAGTTAGCCAGGTATTCAGGTATTTTCTCCCCAAATATGCTTTTGTGACACCACCACCCCCTCCCCCCTGGCACCTCCCAGCAGGCCCCCAGTTGATCTGTCCTGAATGGGGATGACTCTTTTGTTTTCTGTGGTGGAGGACTAGCTGATCAAGTCTGTGTTACAATTCAAGGATTTGGCCACCAGCTTGGTTGGCTCAAGGTCAGAGTTTAGGAAATCCTTAGATCTGTACGTTTTGTTTTTCATAATGCTACTTTACTGGAGCAAAGTTTCCATATCAAATTTCTGATCAGTTCAATCTTCCTTTTGTGAATGGGTCCAGCCTGGGCTGGTAGCCTATGTGTGTATATATATATATATATTTTTTTTTTCTCCCCGCCCCGCCCCCGCAAAGGGTGGAGACAGCTACTTCTATTTTGTATTTATTTATTTTTGGCTGTGCAGGTCTTCATAGCTGCACTTGTGCTTTCTCTAATTACAGTGAGCAGGGGCTACTCTAGTTGTGGTGTGAGGGCTTCTCATTGCAGTTGCTTCTCTTGTTGCAGCCGGCAGACTCCAGAGCAGGGGCTCAGTAGTTGTGGTACACGGGCTTAGATGCCCTGCAACATCTGGAATCTTCCCGGACCAGAGATTGAACCCTGTTCCCTGCATTGGCAGGCAGATTCTTAACCACTGGACCACCAGGGAAGTCCTAGGCAATATATTTCACAGCCTGCCCCGACCAATCAGAAAGAAACAGGTAGTACAGGGACAGAGGTGTAGGGACTTCCTCTTGTGTCAAATATTTATCCTTAATTGTTGAATAATGGTGGTGGAGGTGATGTTTGGGTGGCCTGGGGCCTCAGTCTGGGAAAGCTCCTGCAGCAGAGGGACAGGTAAGCAGTTTGACGTTAACAGCTATTTGCCAAACAGAATGGAAGCCAGTCAGTGTTAAAACTGGAATAGTGATGCCAGTGCACGCGCGACCTTGAGTGTCAAGGATAACTCCTTTGGCCTGTCCCTCCGGGTTCTCTATCCGCTGCTTGCTTGGGGTCCTTCTGGCAGAGATGTTTTGCAACTCTGCTTGAATACCAGACATCCTCCAAAGCTCAGAGTAAGGACAGACAATGACTGGACATTCCCCAGGAATCTAAGCATGTGCCTGAACTGACCACCTCACATTGCAAGCTGTACTCCTGCTCTCTTCTGTAGTAGAAGGTACTGCTCTGAGGATATCTGGGGGATGGCAAGTACCATCTGTATTTTTTTGAGTCTTTTTTCTTTTTGCTGCACTGGGTCTTTGTTGCTGCACTCGGGCTTTCTCTAGTCGTGGCGAGCAGGGACTACTCTCCAGCTGCAGTGCACGGGCTTCTCCTTTCGGTGGCTTCTCTTATTGTGGAGCACAGGCTCCGTGGCACATGGGCTTCAGCAGTTGCAGCCCTGAGATTTAGTTGCTCCGTGACATGTGCAATCTTCCTGGACCAGGGATGGAATCCATGTCCCCTGCATTGGTAGGTGAATTCTTAACCACTTGGACCACTAGGGAAGTCCTACCATCTGGATTTTGAACAGAGATAAGCATTTAATCATTCCTGAATCTCGTCCTCCCCTAGAGCTGAGCCAGAGACAGATTCTATCTTTGCAGCCAAACCGTTAGGAAAATGGTGCCAGGGTTTACAGATTTATTTGGCAAAAATACATCCTCATCCAGAGAGAAGAGCAGAAAATAGTGGCTGAGGTCTTAGCACCTGAGCTCTGGGATGAAGGCTGGGTCTGAGAAGGTGTGGGGACTTGGGCCATGGCCAAGTTATCTAGGTCAGGTGCTGCACAAGACCTCGTGCGGGAAACATGGGAGGATATGGTCTCTGAAGAATATTATCCTCACTCGCTCAGTCATGTCTGACTCTTTGCTACCCCATGGACTGCAGCCTGCCAGGCTCCTCTGTCCATGGATTTCCCCGGCAAGAACACTGGAGTGGGTTGCCATTACATAAACCTAATATGGAATTGGCTGCCAGAAATTCTATAGACATTTGGATTGCTTCTGGAGAGTGAGGACTGCTGTCTTTGACAGGCGAACTCAAAGGGATGCTGAACACCCCAACACCCAGGGCTGATAGAGTAGGAGAGGTGATGGAGCAAGGGATGCTGTTGGTTTGGGGTTCTTAAATTGGTTATTAATTTTGTTGTTTTTGTTTGGTCGCTAAGTCAAATCTGACTGTGACCCTATGGACTGTAGCTCATTAGGCTCCTCTGTCCATGGGATTCTCCAGGCAACCCTACTAGACTGGGTTGCCATGACCTCCTCCAGGGGATCTTCCTGACCTAGGGATCAAACCCATGTCTCTTATGTTTCCTGCATTGGCAGGTGGGTTCTTTACCACTAGCGCTGCCTGGGAAGCCCAGACGGTGGTGTACTATCCCCATTTTACAGGTGAGAAAATAGAGGCACAGAGAGGGGCAAAAACTTGCTCAAAGTCACCGATTGAATACATGATGAAGTTGGTTGTCAAGTTTTTTTCTCCTGGTGAAGAATGGGCAAGCTGACTCCTCGTCAAGTACTAAAAATCAGGAATTTTTCTGTACAGCAGAGAAAATAGCAGTAGAAATCAGCATGAAAAACCACGGATTGGCTCAACCAAATACTGCCAGAGGACATCCAGAAACAGGAGTTTTAGCCAACTTCCTCTCTCAATTTTTCGTTCTCTCAAGAACACAATGCATCTGAGTGGCTAGAAAGCTCTGACGGGGGCACGAGGACATGGACATGGCTTCAAAGACTAATCCAGTCTTGTTGACAACTCACCAGAAGCAAGCTGGAGTGCTGGCAGCTACTTTTTTCTTTTCTTTTTATTTTTACTTTTTAAAATTTTTGGCTGCGCTGGGTCTTCGTTGCTGCACTCAGGCTTTCTTGAGTTGCAGTGAGCGGGGGCTTTTCTTTAGTTGTGGTGTGTGGGCTTCTCCTTGTGGTGGCCACTCCTATTGCGGAACACAGGCTCCAGAGCCTGGGCTCAGTAGATGTGGCACGTGAGCTTAGTTGCCTCAGGCATGTGGAATCTTCCCAGACCAGGGATCTAACCCATGCCCCCTGCATTGGCAGATGGATTCTTAACCACTGGACCACCAGGGAAGTCCAGCAGCTACTTTCAAGACAGGGCATTCGGAACCCCTTTAGTGGAGGAGCTAGGATTGAAATGAAGTTCAAGGTCACCCACATGAGGGAGACCCATATTTTGTTACCAGCGTGGCAGCAATGGACATGGAATGGCAGACTGAAAGCTCTCAGAGAGTCTCTTCTCGGTGTTGATGAGTTGTGCCTTTTAGGAAGGAGTTTCGGATCATGGACTCTGGCCAGCTGGAGTCCTAGACCAGTAGGTCCAGCTCTGCCCAGCTGCTCCAGATTCTTCCCACAAGGCAGCCGCCCTGGAAACCCAAGCCTTTCCCACTGGGATTGGCCAAGTCATGGGCAATGACCCAAGAACAAAAGAACTGGAGATACTTGCCAGGTAGAGTTGGACTGCAGATCATTACCACTTCCTTCTGTAGGAGGTCATTGGTCCGGGTTCTCCGAGACAAACTTACAGGAAAGGGGCATGTTGGTGAATCTAGAATTTCTGGACAAGTTGTGAGAATGAGAGAAACAGTGGGCAGGTTGTAATATAGGCCTGGTGGATGCAGCTGAGCATACTTCTCTGGGAAAGCCGGACTCGCTGTTGTTGCCAACAGGCTGTGGAGTTGGGTTCAGCCCTGTTGCCAGCTCTGCTTGTGTGCCAGCTGGGGTGTGAGGTCAGATAGGAGCTGAGGACAATGGGAACTGGTTCCTTCCGTGCCCTGGGAGTAGGGTGAGGAAATGGGTTGAGATAGCCCCAGCCTGAGCCATGGAAAGTCTCAAGGGCTGGAAGGAGACACACACAGGGTGACTGGGAGCTCCAGAGAAGGGGTTTCCTCCCACAGTGGGGCCTTACTCTGGACCACAGGAATATAGCTCCCATGAGTTGTAAGGCACACTTCTGACCATCTATGGACTTACTAGAATTATTGTTTTTAGAGTTCACACACTGAGGAATCATATAAAAGGATTCTGTCCAAATGCCCTATATCAAAGTCTTACATTTTTCCAGTCTGGAAGTAGAAAAGTTAAAAGAGGTCTCTCTCATAAAAATATTCACCCCCCCTCACCCCCCCGCCCCAACCCCTCACATCATGGGCTGGTGACAAGTCAATTTTTAAAAAGTTATTATGTATTTATTTACCAAAGAATTTTTTTGCCACCACGCAGCATGGCATGTGGGGTCTTAGTTCCCTGACCAGGGGTTGAACTGGTGCCCCTGCATCTGGACCCCAATAAACTCAATTTCTGACCTCAAGAAAACCCCACAAACAAAAAAACAGAAGTCATTAGATTAGGACCCTCCATAATCTAGTGTGACCTCTCTTAAACTTGGTTACATCTGTGTAGACCCTGTGTCTAAATAATGTCACGTTCGTAGGTACCAGGTAAACCCGAATTGTAAGGAGATGTCATTCAATCTGGTACACATGGGCATGTCTTCATGTAAACAAATAGATACTCAGACCCTAATGCTAGGAAAGATTAAAGGCAAAAGTAGAAGGGGACAGCAGAGGATGAGATGGTCAGATGGCATCACCAACTCAATGGACACGAATTTGAGGAAACTCAGGAAGATATTGGAGGACAGAGGAGCCTAGCATGCTGCAATCCATGAGGTTGCAAAGAGTCACACATGACTTAGTGACTGAACAACAACAGATACTCATTATTATTTTTGAGGACAACATAATATTTTATCAGAGATATGTATCGCTATTTACTTAAACCCATCTCCTAAGGATTGACATCTAGGTAATTTTATTTTTCGTTTTGGCTGTTTCCAGCATCTGTTTGAAATACACCCTTGTACATAGATTTTATACTTGTGTCATTATTTTTCTTAGAGAAGTACCATAAATCGGGTTGGTAATCCAAAGGGCATGTGCTTTTATTATTTTGCCATCTCTCTTTCTTTCTTTTTTACATTTTTATCTTGCTATCTCTCTCACCATTTTTTTTTACATTTTTATTTTACAATCTTTTTTATTTTTTGGCCACCTGGCATGCTAGATATTAGTTCTCCAAACAGGGATCGAACCCTGCATTGGAAGGCAAAGTCTTAACCTCTGGACCACCAGGGAAGATACAGTCAACATGTTCTTTTGACCACCTATATATGAGGCTGTGTGCTTAGCACTAAGGATGTACTAATGAAACAGTGTCCTTGACCTCAAGCAGCTTACACTGGTTCAAATTGGTCAGGTCCAATAAAAACTTCTAATCACAGCAATTTGCAGAGAAAATACAAAGTGAGTTGAGAGCCAGGGGAGAGGCAAATGGCATCCTCTGTCCAGGCTCGGGATGTTGTTGAGGGAGATGACTTTGGGGATGGTCTCGATGAATGAGTACATGACTTGGGGAAGTAAGTGTCTTGAGTAAGGAGATTTAAATAGAGGAAACATCAAGGGCAATACAAGCATCCTTCTGGGAAACCTCAACTATTTTGATATTCTTAGAACATAATGTAAAACAGTGTCATTTATAGGAGGTGATACTATTAAAAGTAGACAATGATTTAATCAGCTTTTGACATTTTTTAGTTCTTAACTTCCATGTTTATCACTTCCAAGAAGATACATTGTAATGCCTAGAAACCCAGCTCTCCAAATCCCTTTGGGAACAGAGACCCACTTGTAAATTGGGGTCTCCTGTCTGAGTCCATAGTCCATCTTGTCCTTGTGTGATTTCCTCCTTACGGACAAAGAACTGTACGTGGGAGGTGCCACACGAGGGCGCAGTTGCTTAGTTATGGAATTGAACTCACCTCTAAAGAAAGGTCAGAAAAGACTTTGTCCTCACAAGCTTTTCTGGTTGACAGATGATCAATGAGCATGAGAAACAATCCGAAATGATTATACAAAAGCTGCAGACATCTGCTCAGTGAGGTGCTTGGGGCAGTGCGAGCACAGAGTTGACTCCCATTCTTGATCCTAACTTCTCGAACCACTGAGATATTTTATCACTAGTCCTGCTGTTGGGACACAATTCAGAGTTTTAGTTTAGGTATGGAATACCACTGGGCCAGAATGCCTTCAGAAGATTTTCTCTTTTTTTTTTTGCTATTATAAAAAATTGCATGCTCATTATAGAAAAAAAAAAAAGCATTTTCCCATGGAAAGCCTGATACCCCTCCACATCAGCTGTGTACATGTGGGTTAAATGTGTGTATAGCTGATATATGTGTAGATTATGTGAAGGAGTCTTCTGGGACAGATTGTCCAGACCCCATAAGTGAAAGGCAAGCAGAGGCTTCTATTGAGAGCTCGAGTCGTCACCCGTAGTCGCAATAGGAGTTATGAGAAGAGAGCTCTGTGTCGAGGTAGAGCGTCCCCCACCGTCGCCTACAGAGTGGCCCTGGGCCGGGGGTCCAGGACTGAGTTCTAGGCCGCCTCTAGAACACTGTCCCGATCTTACCTTAATCTAGGGGCCGGCTTGAGTGGAGTGTTGCATGTAGAGCAGTCGAATGGCAAGAGTTCCCTATTCCGGAGGTCGTCAGAGAGAGAGAGGGAAAGGGGATAGAGCCGAGGCCTGGGGGTATGCAAAGCATCAATAAAGCCTTAGCGCAAGGCTTGCACCGCTCACGAAGGCACTATGCGTCCTCAAGGGGAACTTGAGCCCTGGCAGAAAAGCGAGTTCAGCGGATGTTCTCGCTCCCAGACTCCGGGAAAAGGGAAAACAATGAGAAGGAGGGAGAGTGAGCCGAGTGCCTCGCCCCTTCCTGGGTTTCGGCACCAAGAGTGTAAGGTATAGTTCAAGCCGAGGCAGAAAGGGGAAAGACGACCTCAACAGAAGTAGGTTACCCTTATTCAGGCAAGGAGGGGCGACAGTCGGCCTAACAACCAGGCTGAGCGTGGAGAGGGATCAGGGAGGCTCCATATTTGTAGGGAGGCTTGTGGAAGCGATAAGGGAAACGTTAATCAGGTGGGATGTTTTGGGTATTTTTAGTTGAGATGGCATTTGTAGTTGGGCAGGGGGTGGTAAGTCTTCTGGGCAGGTGTAGGGGGTGGAAGGCTTCTGGACAGGGGGTGATAAGTCCCAGATAGATGCAACCGGCCTGGAGCATCAGGGCGGTACCTAACGTTCTGTTTTGTTTTCTCCGAATTAGATGATTCAGCAAGGGCCTTTGAGACTGTTGTTTTCTTTTCTAGGCCCAAAAGACTCCATCATTTTGTAGGCTAGACATGTGTATGATTATGTATGATGGGCTCCCAGGTGGTGCTAGTGGTAAAGAAGCCACCTGCAAACGTAGGAGACACAAGAGATGCGGGTTCTGTCCCTGGGCGGGAAAGATCCCATAGAGAGGGGCATGGCAATCCACACCTGTATTCTTGCCTGGAGAATCCCATGGACTGAGGAGGCTGGTGGGCTATGGTCCATAGGGTCGCAGAGTCGGACACGACTAAAGTGACTTAGCACACACACATGCATGATTATATACAGTACTATATATTGTATTATATTTAGCATATATGCATGTTACATATACATTTATTAATAGATCATCACATGTTTATAAATTATATCATTTTTCCTATGAATACACATTTTAAAATGTCCATTTAAAACTACACATTTTAGGGAATTCCCTGGAGGTCTAGTGGTTAGGACTTCATGCTTCCAAGATAAGGGACACAGGTTCAGTTCCTGATTGGAGAAATGAGATCCTGCATGCCTTGCAGCATGGCTAAAAAAAAAAAAGTAAAAATATACGTTTAAAAAAATATACATTTTAATCGTAAAATGGACATCTTACATGATAAACTCTTTTATAGTCTCATTTTAATTTGCTATACTATGAACATCTCCCAAATACCTTCTCAGATATTCTCAGGGTATTTATGAAATTTGGATAAGCAATATCCCTACCCTAGTTGAAGCCATAGTTTAGTGTAGCTCACAGAAGTTTCTTAAAGATACTGAAGGAGAAATTCAACCATTCAAGACTGTGGTGCGTGTAATTTCTCTCCCCAGTTCTTGGAGGGTGTGAGAGCTGTATGATTCAGGTAGTGCTAAATTTTGAGTCAGTGGTGCCAGGGCTCTACCCAGGCCATGCATGGGCATTGGCTCTGTGCTTTTGGGCAGTTCAGGCCACCTATTGGCCCACAGAGTTTGCCCCAAGAGAAGGCAGAATGATACCTTCAGAGGTAATTAACTCCCTATATGGAATTTTTCTACCACACAGAGCCCTAATATTAAACATTGCCACCGTTGCTGTCTGTGTTGGGATTATGTACAGAAAAAATGCTTCATCTCCCAGTCTCATCCTCAGAACCTTAGAGTCGAAGAGAAGGAATTAGTAGAAATCCTGGGATCACTAGTTCTCTCTCCTTAGCCACTTCTCTTCCCCTGGCTGGGTCTTTGTTTTCCCTTTTCTTAAATGAAATATCCCTTGAACTTCAAACTTGTGAATCTTGCAGAGAACTCCTTGATCAAGCCATGCCTGCTGCCAATATTTGCAATTCAATGAGCAGCAATATCTAGTGAGTGCTTCCCTGTCCTGTGCACTGTGCCAAGGGTGTTACATGTGGGCTCCCATTTATGCTTCTCAGTAACCGTAGGAAGCAGGTATTATCATTTCCTCATTTTACAGACGGAGAAACTGAGTCACAAAGAGGTCATGACCTTGCTTAAGGGTCCCACAGGCTGCCAGTGATTAGTTCTGGGGATCTGAACTTGGAATGTTCGGCTCCAGAGCTTGTCTTGTAATTCACAGAGCTGGCTACAGAGCAGATTCATTTTCCAACCTCCTGTAATGGTAATTTTCAAGTGAAACGATGTGTGTAAAGTGATGTGACACCTGGGGATGCTATAAAAATATAATGCAAGGCCCTATTTTTCTCTGGTTTCTCGCCTTTCTTTCTTCCTCCTCTCTTCCTGCATTCTCGTGGTGGCTTTCAGTTCTGGCTCCTATGCTAACTTGAGTATTTCCCGTAACCTTTCTGTGCTTCCATTTCCTCATTTGTGAATTGAAGGGACATTCTCTCTTTTCTCATCAGATTAAAGGAACTGGAAATGCTGATGTTTTGGGAAAATGTGTCTTTGCGTTGACACTCTCCAGGAGTTCCTGGAACTGGTTCATTTCTCCATCATATTCTAGTCCACTGTAAGTGTTCGTATGGTTGCTTTGCTTTCAGAGCACATTTGTAATTACCAACTTTCATATTGCAAAAGAATAGGAGAGATGGACCCAAATGGATTTATTCTTGTTGCATTCTAAATCTTGCCCTCAGTGTGTAAAATGCTTCTATTTATTATCTTTCTGGGGCAATAAAGGCCAGCACTTTCTTTTCTTTGTTTGAAAAAAATTTTATTTTATATTGGAGTTTAGCAGGTTAACAATGTTGTAATAGTTTCAGGTGAACAGCAAAGTGACTCAGCCATACATATCCATTCTTCCCCAAACTCCCCTCTCATCCAGGCTGCCACGTAACGTTGAGCAGAGTTCCCTGTGCTACACAGTAGGTCCTTGTTGTTGTTGTTCAGTTGCTCAGTCATGTCCGACTCTTTGTGACCCCATGGACTGCAGCATGCCAGGCTGTCCTGTCCTTCACTATCTCCTGGAGTTTGCTCACACTCATGTCCATTGAGTCAGTGATGCCTTCTAACCATCTCATCCTCTCCCACCCCCTTCTCCTTTCACCTTTAATCTTTCCCAGCATCGAGGTCTTTTCCAGTGAGTCAGCTCTTCACATCAGGTGGCCAAAGTGTTGGAGCTTCAGCTTCAGAAAAGTCCTTCCAATGAATATTCACGGTTGATTTCCTTTAGGATTGACTAGTTTGATCTCCTTGCTGTCCAGGGGACTCTCAAGAGTCTTTTTCAGCACCACAATTCGAAAGCATCAATTCTTTGGTGCTCAGCCTTCTTTATGGTCCAACTCTCTCATTTGTACACGACTACTGGAAAAACCATAGCTTTGACTATATGGATCTTTGTCAGCAAATTGATGTCTCTGCTTTATAATATGCTATCTAGGTTTGTCATAGCTTTGCTTCCAAGGGGAAAGCATCTTTTAATTTTGTGGCTGCAGTCACTACCCGCAGTGATTTTGGAGCCCAAAACGATGATGTAGATGGATCAGGACTTTCATTAGCCTGCCTACTCATCAAAGTGAAAGTGTTAGTCGCTCAGTCATATCTGACTCTTTGCGACCCCATGAACTGTAGCCTTCCAGGTTCCTCTATCCACGGGATTTCCCAGGCAAGAATACTGGAGTAGGTTGCCATTCCCTTCTCCAGGGGATCTTCCCAGGTCTTCTGCATTGTAGGTGAATTCTTTACCATCTGAGCTCCCAGGGAAGCCCAGAAGCCACCCTACTTGTCAAAGGATGGTTATTAGCCAACATCCTTTCAAAGAAGACTTTCCCACCTTGACCCTCTGGCATGAGGCTTCATGTGTGTACATACTTGTTCAGCACTGTGTCTCCCTTTTGACTCTGCAGAAAGGCAGGGCCCACGATATCCATAGTGCTTGGCACTCGGTGGCTCTTGCATGGGTGAATGATGGGTTCCCCCACTGCACAGTCGTTTTCAAAGAGCTGCTGACCTGAGCTGTTATTATCATTCCTCTCCCTGTCTACTTAAGCGCACCCATCCCCTCTCATCAGGGCGTCTCCTAACTGGGCTTCCTGCCCTCTACTGGGCCCGGCTGCCTGTGACTCACAACCTATAGCCCCAGCAAACTTCCAAAGCTCCACTCTGCTCTCTGTCAACATCTTCGCATTGGAAACTTTCATGGCTCTCTTTAACTTAAAGAAGGAAATTCACAGCCCTTGCCTTGATACCTCAGGTCTCCCCTCCCCTGTCTCTTCTCCCCACTCACATTCGTTACCTTGTTGCTTCTTCCTGGCTTCTTTGCCCTACTGTATCCTGTTTTCTTCCTCTGGCAAGTGATTATCTTGATTCTTTTATCTATACGTCCAAGTCCTGCCCATTTTACGCAGTATTATGTCATTTGAGCCACACAAAATCTCATAAAAATTATTCTTGCAAGATGATTCTTTTTATTATTTATTTTTAAAACTATTGTTTGTTTATCTTTGGCTGCACTGGGTCTTCGTTGCTAAACACGGACTTTCTCTACTTGTGGCCAGTGAGGGCTACACTCTAGTTGCGGTGCGTGGGTTTCTCATTGTGGTAGCTTCTTTTGTTTCAGAGCATGGGCTCTAGGGCACTCAGGCTCAGTAGCGGTGGTGCCCAGGCTTAGTTGCTCTGAAGCATATGGGATCTTCCTGGATCAGGGATGAAATCTGTGTCCCCTACATTCACAGGAGGATTTTTAACCACTGGACCACCAGGGAAGTACAATGATTCTTTTAAAAATGTATTCCACGGTGAGCTTAGCTTGAGGAATGCCATACGTATCATCTTTTTATGGGTTTATAATGAGCATCATTACATTCAAGGCTCTGACAAGGACTGCAATAAGGTGCCTGTTTAACCCACCATTTCTCAAATTGATCTACAAGAGAACTCTTTCCCTCTCCATATCTGTTAACACACATAGCATATTTTGGAAATGCTTCTTAAAGAATTATCTGTAAAATTATCCTTCACTCGTTTTTATTGATGAAGATGCTAAGGCCCAGAGACGAAAATAGTTGCATAAACTGAGTGAAAGAAGTGTCAACTCCATTTTTAAATTTAGGACACTATGATGACTTACAATGTGTCTTGTCCAATGAGGACTTGAAAACTTATTTTCAGCCGCCTGGAAGTTACTTGTTTCTAAGACGATAACTCTCATTTCTCTTTCTCAGTATCTGAACTTTATCCTACTTTTCCTTTCTAAAAATGATCCTGTCCAAGGATTTCTTTGGCTTTTCTCATCCTGCCAGATGTCTCACAAGCAAGTAACAAAAGGCTCCAATTAATTTTTTCCAAGAGCCTCATCAAATCATGAAAAAAAATAGCAAATGAGTTTTCCAATATATACCTGGTTTATGTCAAAATTATAATATTTCTAAAAGGGAGGGAATGGTGGCTTAATTTAAACAAATACTTATGGCTACATAATGAACTGAGTAAATGACTCAGAGACTAGCAATGTATGTGCACAATCCTGGTCTCATTGTAGCTCTGAGGGGTTTTGAAGAATGTAAATTTAAAGTGCTCTGTAATTGCCATAAAATAAAGGTTTTATAAATTTTCCAAATTAAAAGTAAAAATTAGTCAAAAGCTCTTTCCAAAAACTCCTTATATGTTTGTTTATAGTTTTGTTACTGTCACCTGGCTTTTATTTATTTCTTTTGAAAATTTTATTTATTTATTTGACTACATTGGGTTTTAGTTGCAGCACAAGGGATCTGCGTTGTGTCATGTGAGCTCTCTCTCTCTCTCTTTTTTTTAAAGATTTATTTATTTATTTTATTTTTTGGCTGTGGTGGGTCTTCATTGCTGCACCCAGGCTTTCTCCAGTTGCGGAGCTACGGTGAGCGGGGGCTGCTCTTTGTTGCGATGCGGGGGCTTCTCATTGCCAGGGCTTCTGTTGTTGCGGAGCATGGACTCTAGGCGTTCGGGCTTCAGTCGTTGCGGCACACAGGCTTAGTTGCTCCGTGGCGTGTGGGATCTTCCTGGGACAGGGATCAAACTAGTGTCCCCTGCATTGAAAGGTGGATTCTTTATCACTGGACCACCAGGAAAGCCTCCATGTGGGATCTTTCTCATGCAGCGCACAGACTCTCTAGTTGTGGAGTGTGGGCTTAGTTGCCCCGAGTCAGGTGGGATCCTAGTTCCCTGATGGGGGATTGAACCTGAACCCCCTGGATTGTAAGGCGGATTCTTTACCACTGGAGCTACGGAAGTCCCATCACCTGACTTTTAAATCCACCGGTTAAATCCTCAGTTGAGATGCTTCTTTATGTTACTTTATCATTTTAAGATTTATTTAGGGGATCGGGGGAACTTGCGTACGTTCAGGACTATACCCTAAAGAGTGACATCAGAGGGCTGCACACCGTTGGGGAATAGACCTCACTAACTAGTCTAGCCAGAGTCACTAAATAGATACACAAGTGGATAAGCAAACAGCAACCACAGGCACTGGGGTTGGGGAACCAGAATACAGAGTTCCTACAATATGTTACCTAAAATGTTCAGATTTCACAACAAATTCTGAGACCTGCAGATAAGCAGGAACATGTGACCCAGATACAGGGAAAATAACAGGCTTTGAGAGAGGGCCCAAATATTGGACTTAATAAACAAAGACTTCAAAGCAGTTATAAATATGCACAAAGAACTAAGAGAAACCAAAGTTACAGAGTTTAAGGAGAGTCTGATGACAATGCCTCCTCAGATATAGAATATCAAAAAAGAAATGATTTAAAAAAGAGCCAAGTGGAGACTCTGGAGCTAAGTATCATGAAAGTGAAAGTCACACAGTTGTGTCCGACACTTTGTGATCCCATGGACTGTAGCTTGCCTGGCTCCTCTGTCCTTGGAATTCTCCAGGCAAGAGTATTGGAGTGGGTTGCTGTTTTCCTTCTCCAGGGGATCTTCCTGACCCAGGGATCGAACCCAGATCTCCTGCACTGCAGACAGATCCTTTACCAACTGAGCCACTAGGGAAGCCCAAGGAGATTCTGGAGTTAAGTATCATAACCAAAATGAAAAACTCACCAGATAGATGGAATAGTAGATTTGAGCTGGCAGAAGAAGAAATAAGCAAGTGTGTGTGTGTTAGTCACTCAATTGTGTCTGACTCTCTATGACCCCAATGGACCCTAGCCCACCAGGCTCCTCTGTCCATGGAATTCTCCATGCAAGATTACTGGCATGGGTTGCCATTCTCTTCTCCAGGGGATCTTCCCAACCCAGGGATCAAACGTGGGTCTCCTTTATTTACTGTCTGAGCCACCAGGGAAGCCCAAAGTGAAAGTGTTAGTTGCTCAGTGATGTCCATTCTTTGTGACCCCATGGACTATAGCCTGCCAGGCTCTGTCCGTGGAATTCTCCAGACAAAAATAAACTTGAAGATAAATCGATAGAAATTTTATGCAGTTTTAAGAACATAAAGAAAAAACAAGGAAGAGAAGTGAACACAGCCTTAGGGAAAAGAAATTCTGCTTTATAAGAAATCTCAACAGAAATTCTTCAGGTTGAAATCAGGTGATACCAAGCTGTAATTGGTATACACTTGAAAAAATAAAGAGCACCAGTAAAGATAATCATGGGCTTCCCAGGTGGCACAGTGGTAAAGAATCTGCCTGTCAATACAGGAGGAGATGCAAGAGACATGGGTTCAATCCCTGAGTCAAGAAGATCCCCTGGAGAAGGGAATGACAACCTGCTCCAGTATTCTTGCCTGGAAAATTCCATGGACAGAGGAACTTGGTGGGCTACAATCCATAGGCTCTCAAAGAGTCAGACACACAAAGATAATTATGTATGTAATTTACAAAAGAGTATAATTGAACATTTTAAATCCTGGCTGATTTAAGAAGCAATTGCATAAAGCAACATGTATATAACTGTACTGCTGAGCCTGTAAAATAGAGAAGTGTATTGCATTTGATCATAATAGCACAAAGAAAACAGGTGAAAGCTGTCTTGAGTTAAGCAAATAACTGAATCATCAGAAACTTAATAAGTAATATGGATTTATTAAGTAGTCTTATCAAACTCCCAATTTTACAAGAAATTTGCAGACAAAGAAAAAACATGGACTTTGGATTTAGAAAATCTGAGTTAAGTCCTTGCTTTGAGCAACTGTTAGCAGTTTAAACTTGGATGAGCCATAGCATTTTCGAGTCTCAGTTCTTTGATTTATCAAGTGCAGTTAGTGGTATGATGTCTGACCTACCTTCTTTGTCCCATTTATCCTTTCAAAGGATCCTAGCATGTGACGCTGTATTCACAAAGCTCGTGGATTCCCATTTGTATCCCAGGCTGCAACCTGCCAGTTCAAATCCAAGTTCATCTCCAAAGTCCCTCTTCCTTCAGTCACCCCCCATAGAGCCTGACTCCCATTCTCACCATCTCCCAAGGCAGAAATGAATCTTTCTTTAGGCTACTATGGCCCTTCATGGTATATCTTAAAAAAACTATTGGAGTATAATTGCTTCACAATGTTGTGTTAGTTTCTGCTGTACAACGAAGTGAATCAGCTTTATGTATACATATATCCCCTCCCTCTTGGGCCTGCCTTCCATCCCCATCCCACCCCTCTAGGCCTTCACAGAGTACTGAGCTGAACTCTCTGTGCAATACAGCAGCTTTCCACTAGCTATCTATTTTATATACGGTAGTGTGTATATATGGAGAAGGCAATGGCACCCCACTCCAGTACTCTTGCCTGGAAAATCCCATGGGCGGACGAGCCTGGTAGGCTGCAGTCCATGGGGTCGCTAAGAGTTGGATATGACTGAGCGACTTCATTTTCACTTTTCGCTTTCATGCATTGGAGAAGGAAATGACAGCCCACTCCAGTGTTCTTGCCTGGAGAATCCCAGGCACGAGGGAGCCAGGTGGGCTGCCGTCTATGGGGTCGCACAAAGTTGGACGGGACTGAAGTGACTTAGCAGCTTAGCAGCAGTGTGTATATATGTCAAAGCTAATCTCCCAGTTCGTCCCCACCCACTCCTTCCCCCATCCCACCTTGTCCACATGTCTGTTCTTTATGTCTGCATCTCTATTCCTGCCCTGCAAATAGGTTCATCTATATAATTTTTCTAGATTCCACATATATGCATTAATATGCAATATTTGTTTTCTCTTTCTGACCATTGGCACATCTTTAACTGCATTCATTCCATTCCTCAGAAGTCATTTTTTCCCCCATGAATTCTTTTCTTTTTTAGTCTGGGGCTGCTGAAGAGAAGGAAGATCCCTGTGTCTTTTGTCCTGTCTTAGTAGACAGTAAATAAAGGTGAATTACTGAATGCATTCGATCAGCATCAGGTCCCAGGGAGTCCGGCAGCAATTGTTTCCCCCTCCTACTTACAAAAATTATATTTTGTGTAAAAATACTGGCTCTAGTATATTTCGGTTTTATCAAGAGTTATTGCAAATCATCAGCTTCTTCTTGCACTTGGTATTTGGGGGAAGGAGGAGGAATGCTGTAAAGCCTGTGAAAATAAGAACCACCTCAGAAACAAATCCACAAATAGGCTAACATGATATATTTCTTACTCTGGAGGAGGTGAAAATTGTGAGTAATTTTCCCTTCCTCCTTTTTTCTATGTTATTTTGGTTTCCAAATTTCTACATCAAGTCTGTATTGTTTTATGATTATGATGAAATGGCTGCTTGCTGATTATAAAAACAGACTGCAAGCAAGCTCGGCTCCCATTTCAAAGCTCCTCTTTGCTGCCCCCCATCCCGAAGCTAAGCGATACCCTTCTTAAAAGCAGTTTCTTTTAGATTCTAACAGAAAAAAAAAAAAAAAAGAAGAAGTTTGCGAGCATTTAGGACAAAACGGGGTCTGTAAGCTCGAGTTTTATCTCTCTTTTGCTTAGCCATTAAACTCAAGAAAAACCCAAAGATGGAAGTGAGGCGGAATGAGGTTGGAGGTGGAGGTGGGTGACAGCCCGTGGGGTGCGGCAGCGCTCAGCCCAGCGCGACTAGCGTGTGGTCATTTATTGGCTAGCAGGGGCCCTGCCCTTGGCCAATCGCTGGGCGCTGGGTCGTCATGGCGACGAGGAATCTAACACAGGCGCCGTGCCCCAAGCTTGTTGGTGGGAGAGCTGGGGACGATGGCGCAGAACCTGTATGGTCCACGAGTCCGAATTGGCAACTGGAATGAGGACGTCTACCTGGAGGAGGTACGAAGGGTGTGGCCCGGCACAGCCCACCCATGGCCCGGGGACTCCCACCCTTGGCCCAAGTTTCGGCCCCTTCTTTGAGCATCCCAAGCCTCCTTTCTCACCCAGCTCATATCCAATGTCCCTAAAACCCCATCTCCCTGTGAACTCCCTGAGACTGTCATGGGCTGTCCCACAAGTTCACGCCATTCTACTCTCTTTTTAGTTTTTAACTTTTATTTGCTTTTATTGGAGTCTAACTTCCATGTGTAAAACAGAGAGCTAGTGGGAAGCTTCTGCACAGCACAGGGAGCTCAGCTGGGTGCTCTGTGGTGACCTAGAGGGTGGGATGGGTGTGGGGAGGGAGGGAGGTCCAAGAGGGAGGGGACATATATGTCCTTATAGTTGATTCACATTGTTGTACAGCAGAAACTAACACAGCATTGTAAGGCAATTGTGATGTTGGTGGTGCTGTCACTGTCATGTCAGACTCTGCAGCCTCCTGCTACAGTCTATGAGGTCCAGGTACAGCTTCTGCTGTACAGCAAAGTGAATCAGCTGTATGTGTGTATGTATATATATATATCTCCCCTCCTTGTTGGATTTCCCTCCCATCTCCCCATTCTGCCCCTCCCCCCAGGTCATCACAGAGCACCAGCTGAGCTCCCTTTGCTGCACAGCAGCTTCCCATTAGCGATCTATTTTTCACGTGATAGTGTATATATGCCAATGCTACTTTCTCGATTCGTCCCACTGTTCCCTTCCACACCCCCACTGTGTTCACAAGTCCACTTTCTATGTCTGCATCTCTATTCCTGTCCTGCAAATAGGTCTATCAGTACCATTTTTCTAGATTCCATATGTATATGTTAATATATGATATTTTTCTTTCTCTTTCTGACTTACTTCACTCTGTATAACAGACTCTAGGTTCACTGCATCTCTAGGCCTCCCAAACTCTCAACATCCCTGTCTGTGTCTCTCCCTTAGTCCGGAGCCCCACTAAATTCCCTCTGTTCCTTAGAGACCTACAGACTCGAAGCTTCAGTCCAGGTGAGAAGGCAGGCCCTAAGCAATATTACTGCCCCGATCCTCATCACGTATCACCTCCTAAGGGTCCCAGTGGAGAAGACAATGGCACTCCACTCCAGTACTCTTGCCTGGAAAATCCCATGGGCGGAGGAGCCTGGAAGGCTGCAGTCCATGGGGTTGCTGAGGGTCGGACACGACTGAGCGACTTCACTTTCACTTTTCACTTTCATGCATTGGAGAAGGAAATGGCAACCCACTCCAGGGTTCTTGCCTGGAGAATCCCAGGGACGGCGGAGCCTGATGTGCTGCCGTCTATGGTGTCACACAGAGTCGGACACAACTGAAGTGACTTAGCAACAGCAGCAGCAGCAGCAGCAGCAGCAAGGGTCCCAGTAGCATGCCTTTTACTAATCTTATACTCATTGCCCTGAGTTTCTCCTATGGTAGTCTTAACTAGACCCTGGGCCATCAGGAAGGACCTCTAGTGTTCATCATCACAGAACTAGCAGAGACCTCAGGAGGGGGAGCAGATGACCTTCAAATATTACTCATGTTTCTCACTGGTTGAAGTAATTACAGGTGATTATTCTTTTCCCTGTCTTTCTTCTTTTTCTAAACATTCCAAATGAAATTTTAAAAGTAATGCTAAAATGTAATGCTGAAAATTCTACTACTTCCTTTATCCTCACATTTCTTTTTTCCTTCTAAAATTTTGCTTTTTCAACTTGATGTTCTTTTGACCTAAAATCTCTAAGTGTGTGTATTATTCAGGACTCCTGTGGACTGTTTGGATTTCATTCATTTTTTTCTTTAACCAGGAGATCATGAAAGACTTCTTAGCAAAGAGGGATAAAGGACAACTTCTCATACAGAGAAACAGAAGACTAAAAGAGAATCTTTTGAGACCGGTAATTGTAAATTCAAACAATGTTTTCAAAACTTTATCAAATTAAGTGTGAGAATATGTTTAAAAGCACATATTCCATAAGTGAGTGATCATTTGGAAATTTCCCATTTTTCTCTTTACATAATCACAATGTTTAAAATTCCCTAAGATTTTAGAAGAGCTTCCTTTGTAGCTCAGCAGTAAAGAATTCACCTGCCAATGCAGGAGACCTGGGTTTGATCCCTCCGTCAGGAAAATCTCCTGGAGAAGGAAATGGCACCCACTTCAGTATTCTTGCTTGAGAAATCCCATGAACAGAGGAGCCTGGAGGGCTACAGTCCATGCAGTGGCAAAAGAGTCAGATGTGACTGAGTGACTAAACAACAAAAACAAGATTTTAGAAACATGAGAAGTTTACTATTAATTATGTTTATCTATATTTTCCAAATTAGTCATGTCGGACTCTTGTGACCCCATGGACTGTGGCTTGCCAGGCTCCTCTGTCCATAGGATTTTCCAGGGAAGAATACTGGAATGGGTGGTCATTTCCTTCTCCAGGGGGTCTTTTCAACCCGGGGATCGAACCTGAGTCTCCTGCATTGCAGGCAGATTCTTTACCAACTGTGCTACCAGGGAAGCCTCTCCAAATTAAGAAATGAATAGGTTGATGCATTCATAAGTAAAATGCCCTTTTGTTGGTGCTCAAGAAATTTTCAAGGAATGTAATGGAATAGTAATTTTCCTGGAATAGTAATGGAATCAATCCATGTGATTTCTCATGAGCTTTGTTTTACTTCATTTGGGATTATCAGGGATTTCAGCTTGGCAAATTGGGAGCAGATTGGTGGCGCGAAAAGAAAGAATAAGGATCTGAGGAAATTCAAGTCCATTCCTTATTTAAATAGGGTAGGGACATCCCCAGTGGTCCAGTGGTTAAGACTCTGCCTTCCAATGCAGGGGGCGTGGGTTCCATCCATGGTCAGGGAACTGTATCCCACATGCCACGGGGTGCAGCCAAAAATTAAGATAAAATAAAATGGGGTACATCTGCGGTGGCAGAAGGAATTGCACAGTTTATTTGAAAAACTCCTATTTCAATTGCAGATGCAGCTTTCCGTATCTGAAGACGGATACATTCACTATGGCGACAAAGTGATGCTTGTGAGTCCTGACCATCCTGAGACAGAGGCTGATCTGTTTCTGCGCGGGGACCTCAGCCTGTGTATGACTCCAGATGAGATTAAAGCCCATCTGAGCAATGAATTAGAGGTACCCTGTGGCCTGAGTGCAGCTCAAACCAAGATCCCAGTTGGCAGAAACACTTTTACTATTTTGTGGTAAAGAAACTTGAATTGTATAATAGGCTCCTTTGCATCACAAATCTCTTTTCACTTGCAGTTTAAGGATCTCCTGGAATGAGAGCACTGCTGATTGGAGTCAGAGGTTATATGAACATTCATTCTCTGTGATTCTCATCCTGTTTTCTTATCTTGAGAATGATCGTCAAGGGATCTTTACAATCCCTTTTGCATAAACATCAGGATAATGGGTAACTTGAGTTCAATTCTAGACGCTTCATTTGAAAGTATTGATCCAGGGAATAAAATTCAAATTCTGCCTGAGAAGCCAAGTGGGGTTTTCCTAATATCATTTCCCAATGCTTTGAGCTCATCCAAGTGCTTTCATTATTTTTAATGTTGCTATGCTATTTCTGCATCAGAAATATATAGTTAAATGTAAGACAGTACACAGAGATTTGCTCTTTTAAAATTAATTATCCACTTAAAATGTGCTTGAGTTTTTGTAGATGAGCATTTAAGTCCTTGGAGAATAGATATATAATAACAATTAAAAGTTATTGCTTTCAGTTTGTTACTAATGATAGCAAGTTTATATGATAGGCATATAGTCAGTCCTTTAAGTCTTTAGATTTTTTAAAATGCAGACTATTTATGTTAAAACAACTAAAAATTGATCACAATTTCTGTTTCTTGGAAGATTAAAAGGGAAGAGTATACCAAATGTCTGCAAATTTGTTACCTTGCTTCTCTCTAAAGATGTCAGTGTTTGGAAATGTCATGTATAGGCTAGGGAATATAGTCAGTAATATCATAATAATTTTAAATGTCATCAAGTGGTAACTAGATTTATCGTGGTGATCATCTCATGATGTATATAAATGTTGAATTATGTTGTATATACTTAAAACTAAATGTAGCATTATATATTAATCGTACTTCAGTTAAAAAAAGATGTCAGTGAACTTGGGCCAGTTCATTAGTGTAGGACAATATGATGTGCTCGGTCCAACCTAAGCTCACAGAGTGGGAATGTTCTGTGTTCTGACTGTGTTGGAAGGTGGTGAATAAGGTGCCAGCAAGATTTGAAGGTCAAAAGAAAAGATCTTTTAGTTAGTGACTTATTTCAGTTACTGTACACGAGTAGGCATCATCTCAGTTTGGTTCAACTCTTTGGGACCCCATAGGCTGTAGCCTGAGAAGTACAATTTCTCAGGCAAGAATACTGGAGCAGGTTGCCATTTTCCTATTCCAGGGACTCTTCCGTGATCTAGGGATTGAACCCAAATCTCTTGCATCTCCTGCACTGGCAGGCAGATTCTTTACCACTAGCACTACCTGGTTCGGTCTCTGGGTTGGAGAGATCCCCTGGAAAAGGAAATGGCAACCCACTCAGTATTCTGTATGCCTGGAAAATTCCGCAGATAGCAGAGCCTGGTCTCTGGTGTCTATGGGATTGCACGACTTAGCGACTGAACAACAACATGGTATATAGAGAGTCCGTGGGGTTGTAAGAGTTGGACATGACTTAGGGACTAAACCACCAAGAAAATTATAAACAAAACTGCATACACACAAAAATAAAGCTGTAGAGCGATCCTAATACAAAGAATTGACATTGTATTCATTCTCCACCGACAGTGCGGCTGGAGAGGTCATCGGTCAAGTCCTCAGATACGGGCAGAACTTCCGCCTTGGGATAACAGGAGGATTTGACGACAGAATGGTGAGTCATCATGTTGCATGTCTACTGGGACCAGTCACTTTTGTTTCCAGGTGGGCTACTGGCTACTTACTGAAGTGGACAGAGAACTCTACAGGTATGGGCTCCATCTCTGGTCTCATTGTAGTATCAGACTGCAGCTTTTCCAAGGCAGTTTTGGGCCAATTCTTTGCTTCCAACCTCATGGATTACAAAAATACATCCTTAAAAGCTAAAGAGTAAGGGGGAAAAAACCCTTTTTGCAATACATCTGGTAAAAAGCAAAAATTCATACCACCTCCACTTGTAAGTTAAATGATCAGGTTATATAATAATAATCTGACAGCTTCTTTTTTAAGTGAAAAAAGGTTTATTCAGGGAGATACACACTCCATAGGCAGAATGTAGGCCATCTCAGAAGGTGAGAGGCTCTGACAGCTGTTTAATGTCACCCGTGCTAACATATTTGCATAAATCAGGGAGCAAGAGTCTTTGATCTTTACCTCCACCTTGGGGATTCAGACAAATATGAATTCCAGCTGAGATGCATACCTATGGGATGGGACTTTGGGATAAGTTATTTAACCTTTTTGTATCCTGTCTATAAAAATGGAGGTTATACCATGTCGTTGTTGTTTAGTCACTAAGTCGTGTCCGACTCTTGGTGACCTCATGAACTGCAGCATGCCAAGCCTTCCTTCCCTGTCTTTCACTGTCTCCCAGAGTTTGCTCAAATTCATTTCCATTGAGGTTGTGATGCCAGCCACCCATCTCATCCTCCGTCGCTCCTTTCTCCTCCTGCCTTCAGTATTTCCCAGCATCAGAGTCTTTTCCAGTTTTACCTTACTACATGTATAGTGCTTCACATGCATTAACTCATTTATTCCTCCCAACAAGTCTTTAAAAATAAGGACTATTTTACCACAGTTTTACTGATGGGAAAACTGAGGCACAGCAAGTTAATTGATTTTGTTCCAAGTCACATGTCTACCAGATGGCAGAGCTGGTGTTAATGTAACATTTTTCATTGAATCAAAGATTCCTTTATTGTTTGATGTGGCATCATCAGCATCATTATTATTTTTGTACCACTAAGAAATTAATGCTGGCAGTTACACTCTGAACCACCATAGATGGTAAACTGCAGCCTGATTTTAACTTTTTGTTTCATATTGGAGTATAGCTGATTAACAGTGCTGTGATAGCATACAGGTGATGGTCAGAGGGACTCAGACATACATAAATATGTATCCTCTGTCCCCTAAACTCCCCTCCCATCCAGGTTGCCACATAACACTGAGTGGAGCTCCCTGAACTATGCAGTAGGTCCTTATTGGTTATCCATTTTAAATAGAGCAGTGTGTACATGTCCATCCCAAACTCTCTTAACTATCCCTTCCCCCATCCTTTCCCCCACCTCACCTCCCCCAGCAACCAGAAGTTCATTGTCTAAGTCTGTGAGTCTGTTTTGTAAATAAGTTCATTTGTACCGTTTCTTTTTAGATTCTGCCTATGAGTGATATCATATAATATTTCTCCTTCTCTGTCTGAATTTACTCAGTATGACAATATGTAAGTCTACCCATAATGTGCAGCTGAATTTTTTTTGTATTAGTTTACTTTTAGTAATAAAATTCATTGATGTAATTAAATTCAATCTAATCTTAATCAATCCTGACCACACATAAAATTCTTTTCTCAAGCTTCCTTTTTCACAAACTTCCCCATGTGCAGCCTGATTTTAAATGTGAAAATTAGAGGAAATATCTCATCAGAGAGAGGACAGTAAATCATCACTGTTTTATCGAGAGAGGAACCCTACTAACATTTTGGCTTACTTTATAAAGGGAAGATCTTAAAATATAGGGAAGATCACAAGCACTACAACATTTAGATATCATTTTATTCTTTTCTTTTCCCTTTCTCTCTCTTTTCCTGCTCCGTCTTTTGCTACCTCCCCCTTCCATCTCATCTCTCTGTCTCTTTCCTGTAAATCGTCTATTCTTTGCCTGTTCGTTGCTTTAGGCTTTAATATCTGCTGTTTCACAGATGATAAAAATGTGTCATGTGTGTTGCTAGTATTTCCTCTCTTTTGTTGCTTGGCTCTTAAATTGTATCTGTTCTAATCTGTGTTTGAGTCAAACCTATCAGTGCTTTTCTTTGTAATTCCTTTCATGGCTCAGAGCCTTTGAAGTCTGTTCCAAAGATGTGATAAAAAGAGTAACTTGTATTAATTTTTAGATGTCTGAACTTAAAGTATTGCTTAAGTTTATTCTTTCATCCACTTGGGATTTATTTTGATCAAGGGCTTAATGTGAACATCTAAATTTCCCCCAAATGACTTGTTGGTTGTATCTGTGTTATTTCTTGAGTAATTATCCCTTTCTTCACTGAAATGTGCTGCGTACATGATTACATATGGCTGTTTCTGAGCTTCTTATTTGGGACTGTTGAACTGAAGTTGTCTATTTTTTTTATTCCCCGACTGTAGCTTTATAATACAACTTAGAGGCCTTGTAGGGCTAATTCCTTCTTTGAATTATGTTAGGAATTAATCTTTCAGTTAAATGTAGTAATAATTTTTTCAAGTCCCTCTGCCCCTGTAGGGGGAAAATCACTTGGTGTTTTGACTGACATTGTAAAATTAAGTACATTCACCTGTTTAGTAGCTTTACAGTATTTGTCTTCTGAGATGTCTGTTTCTTCAATTATTCTTTTCTTTCTTTGTTTCTTTGTCTTTTTTTGTTGGCCACATTGTGAGGCATGTGGGATCTTCCCCAAACTGGAATTGAACCTGCACCCCCTGTAGTGTGAGTGGAGACTCCTAACCACTGGACCACCAGGGAAGTCCCTATCCAATTATTCCCTTCTACATCTCAGTAAAGTTTTGTGCTCTCCTGCCCATAGATCTGACACTGATCTCATCAAGGTTATTATTTGATATCTTCTATTTTGGGAGCTATTAAGGCAGGTCCTTTTGACAGTTGCAGTAAAAAAATAGAAGAAAATCATTGATTTTTTTTTCTTCTCATCTTTGATGAAATCACTTACTCATGAATTCTAGTTGCTTCTCTTGTGACTTCTAGGTATACAGTCATCTCATGGTCAAATTATGACAATTTTATCTCATCCCAAGTTCTCATAACTCTTATTTCTATTTCTCATCTTTTAATTAGCAAGCCCTTTCAAGGTATTTATGAAAAATCTGGTGATGGTGGCCATCTAGATTTGTTCCTGATTGTATTAATATTTTTCTTTATATGAAAAAAGCAACATTCGTAGCTTGAGATGTATATTATTTTCCATTAGCTCGGAGTGGCATGGCCATTCTCCCCATCAGCCAGGCTGAAGCCACAGTACATCTTGGACCTATCTTTCTTTCCCACCCACATACAGCTCCAGTTGTTAGGTCCTATGGCTCTTCCTTCATAATGCAGTCTGATCCATCTTTGCATTCCTGATGCCACTTCCCCATAGCTTGATTCCTTCAGTCTATCCTGACTTTATCCCATACTGGCGGGATGCTGTCGGGTTGATCATTTAAAAGATCAGCTCTTCTCACCTCCCATCTCCAATGAAAAGTCGGTAGTGCTCCCTCTTCCCACCTCCCAACTGCCCTCTGCATTAAGTGTTGGCTATTGACTGGCATTTAAAGCCCTCTGTAATATGTCCCTGTAATATGGCTTCAGTGGTGGCTCAGTGGTAAAAAAAACCCGCCTGCCAATGTAGGGGATGAGGGTTCCATCCCTGGGTTGGGAAGATCCCCTGGAGAAGGAAATGGCCACCCACTCCAGTTTTCTTGTCTGGGAAGTCCCATGGACAGAGAAGCCTGGCTTGCTGCAGCCTATGGGGTCATAAAAGAGTCAGACACAACTGAGCGACTGAACAACAACAATATATCCCCTCTGTCCTGGCCCATGCTCATCCCCTCTGGCTCCCTGGCAAAACATCACCTCCTATTTGGGGTCTTTCCTGAGCCCCTGGGAGAACAAATGTTCCCATCTGTCCCCTCCTGTAGCTCTTGGCATCCCTGCTGGACACCATACCTTACAGATGCTCCCATTTCAATCCTCTCTCCTGTTAGTCAGGAAACTTCTAGAGGGCAGTAACTCATTTCCACCTTCCCCAGAGTGCTTCATGCCACAGCTTTGCATAGAAAAGATGTTTAATGAACAGTAATTAAAATATGCAGAAACAACTGCCAGGGGCAGGGTGGAAGGTGTATTGGTAAACAGCTGACCAGGAACTAAGTTAGGGACTTTTCAGCAAAATGGGGTGCTGCAACGTTAAAAAGTCAGCCAGAGAGCTGACAGAAGTCTCAAGTGTGGACATCAATTCCAGAGGGGCTGAGGCCCCCTTGAAGGCTTACATATGAATATCAGCTGTGCTGGTGCTGGTTTTAAGAGCATTCACTTCACACAGTACATTTCATGCAACATTATTCATAATGAATGAAATGCTGATCCAAACCCGATGCCCTGAACAAGAGGAGGAGTGCAGAAGAAGGAGAAGGAGGCTGGGTTTGGTATTCAAAAAAGGGAAAGCAGTTGGAGGTGATGCGAGGGTGAGTAGTCTCAGCCTCTGAGACGGCCTTTTTGAGATAAAGTTGACTGTCCTCATACTATCAGTAAGAGCAGGGCTTTTGAAAACTGCTTTTGAACACACTGGGCTTCCCTGGTGGCTCAGACGGTAAAGAATCTGCCTGCCAGTATAAGAGACCCAGGTTCAATCCCTGGGGTGGGAAGATCCCTGGAGAAGGGAATGGCAACCCACTCCAGTGTTTTTGCCTGGAGAATCCCATGGGCAGAGGAGCCTGGCAGGCTATAGCCCATGGAGTAGCACAGAGTCGGCCACGACTGAGCGACTAACACTTTCATTTTTTGAACACACTGGCCATCCAGCTAGTGAACTGCTGCTTGCATAGATGTGACAGAAAACATCTGCTTGTTGTCCTTTCCAGTTATATTTATCAAGTGACCACAGGACCCTTCTGAAGTCATCCAAGAGGTCCTGGCTCCAGGAAGTGTCCCTGACGCATGAGGATTCCTACCTGAACTGCTGGCAGGCCGCCTTCCCTCATCCCCAGCTCCGTCTGGAGTACGAGGGCTCCCCTGTCCCGGTGAGCGCAGCTGTATGTGCCGATGCTGTGAAGTGGCTGCGAAGCCGCTGCAAAGCCTTCCTGCATGTAAGACGGAGGCTTGTCAGGGCTCTGATGGCTCCTGTGCCTTGTGGACTTTCACTCTGTTTTTTCATTTCTTTTAAAAACATATATTATTTATTTATTTTTATTAAAATTTTTTTATGCTGCACTGCATGGGATGTGGGATCTTATAAACAGTTCCCTGACCAGGGAGTGAACCTGCACCCCCTTCAGTGGAAGCACAGTCTATTTCTTTTTTAATTTAAATTAGAGGATAATTACTTTACAATATTGTGATGATTTCTGCCACGTATCAGCATGAATCAGCCATAGGTATACATATGTCCCCTCCCTCTTAAACGTCCCACCCCATCCCACCCCTCTAGGTTGCCACAGAGCACTGGGTTTGAGCTCTCTGCGTCATACAGCAACTTTCCATTAGCTCTCTATTTCACATATGGTAATGTATATGTTTCAGTACTACTCTCTCACATCATCCCACCCTCTTCTTCCCCCACTGTGTCCACAAGTCTGTTCTCTTTGTCTGTGTGTCCTTTGCTGCCCTACAAGGAGGATCACCAGTGTCATCTTTCTAGATTCCATATATGTGTGTTAATATCTAATATTTGTCTTTCTCTTTCTGACTTACTTCAGTCTGTATAGCAGCCTCTAGGTTCATCCACCTCATTAGAGCTGACTCAAATGGGAAGCACAGTCTTAGCCACTGGACCACCAGGGCAGTCCCTTGTTTTCATTCCTAACTCAAGTTTGGGAAGTACTGTTTTCCCCGGTGGCAGCATCCTGCCTCAGTGCTTCTCCATGCTGACCGCACATAGAGTCACCCACACAGCTTCATATAAATGCGGAGGCCCAGGCCCTGCCCCTGCAATGAGGCTGACAGCCACTCCCCTGACACTGCAAAGATGCTGCTGCTGCTTTCTTTCAGGCTTCTGTTAAGTCCTCATTTCTACTAAGTCAGATAGATTTATCCATTTTATTCTTAATGGATTATGCAGTTGGTATTGTAGCTAAAAAATCTTTTTTTTTTTTTTCTTGGCTACATGGCTTGTAGGATCACAGTTCCCTGAACAGGGACTGAACTTAGGTCATGGCGGTGAAAGCCTGGAATCCTAACAACTAGGCAACCAGGGAGCTCCCTAAGTCCTCACTTCTAAAGAGCCTGGGTAATCTGGAGGAGTGAAGGACAGGGCAGGACAGCTGCCAGGTGAGCACAAGGCTGGCTGTTTTCTCAGGAGTCTGGGCCTTGCGGATGCCAGCAGAGTTCTGGATGGAGAGGCAGGTGCAGAGGTGCAGAGCTGTTTCAAGTACCAGAGGCTGTGCTTTTTGCTCATGTGGCATCAGGCAGGTGAAGACCGTGGGGTCTTTAGAGGTTATTGGGAGAGTGCAGACTTATAGCCAAGAAGGACTTAAAAAGCTGGCCATCCAGGGATTTCCAGTTACCAGCCACTCTGGATCTACCCAATGCAGTGGGGTTCTCTCTCAAGCTCCACAGCTGGACCCAGGTTTGCAAGGGTCTTTTTTTTAAAATATTTATTTCCCTGCACCAGATCTTAGCTGTGAAATATGGGATCTAATTCCCTGACCAGGGATCGAACTGGAACCCCCTTGACTGAGAGTGCAGAGTATTAGCCAGTGGGCCACCAGGGAGGTCCCTGCAAGGGTGTTTCTCCCAGCATGGAGAATATGCACGTGGTCCACAATGATGCATGCTTGACAGAGTTCTGCTGGCCTTTGCCAAGCTTTGTTCTCCTTGAAATTGCCTCTCATCTCCACAGTTTAAACTGTGAGTATATCAGCTTCAGTATCTATAAAATGAGGACATATGATGATGTCTAACTTATGAGGTTTTATGAGGATTAAACAGTTAGTACATTTACCATGCTTATAAGAAAATTGAAAGAGACTTCCCTGGTTGACAAACTAAGATCCCATATGTTGCATAGCATGGACAAATCTTTTTTTTAAAGTGCAAAAAAAGAAGAGTGGAGATATATATATTATAAAACTGATTCGCTTTGCTTGTGCCTGAAACTAGTGCAGTATTGTAGGCAAATCAGCTATGTTGTTGTTCAGTCTCTAAGTCACGTCTGACTCTTTGCCAGCCCATGGATTGCAGCATGCCAGGCTTTCTTGTCCTTCACTACCTCCTGGAGTTTATACTCTGATAAAAATGTTAAAAAAGGAAAGTGCCTGGCTCAGAGGGCACTCCCAAGCGTTAATTGTTGTTCATTTAATGGTGGTGGTGGTTCTGTTGCTGTTGTTAAGTTAGATAGGTTGTCAGGCACCAGAAGTTTGTTTCTCCATCGCTAACTCAAGCCACAGCCTGAGGCAGGTCTTCGAGCCTCACTCAGACACCTCTGCAAAATGAAACACTTCATACCTGTCCAACTTCCATCCACTTGTCAATGCCCTTCAGTCAGGAGCACCTGGGGTTGAATGAGTCAGCTTTATTTCTTGTCTCAGTGATGGAGAACACGCACCACAGGAAACGGTGGGGCATCTCAGTAAAAGACTGTCAGGAAGGACAAGCTACAGAACTGGGGCTGTGGTGGGAGAGTTCAGGGAGGGTCTCAGGAAGTGGGGCTGGGTGCCATCAGGAAGCAGGTGTGTCTCAATGCATCTTATCTATAGAGGGCAGGCCAGCGCACAGCCAAAGCTGTCCTGAGTAAGGAAGCTGCGTCACTCCTGTTCTCTGGGAGAGGAGAACATCTGGTATTTTGTGGTTTGGACAATGCTCATGGTTTTGTGTTCAGACACAGTTACACAGTGGTCTTCTTTCTGTCTTGACCAATCGTGGTCATAGCACGGCCTTGTCTGATGTGGACATTGTATGAAATTGATTATATTCCACAAGGGAACACTAAGGCATAGCTGGGGGTGCCAGCCCAGCTCCTGGGTGTCAGAGCTGCTTTCTCACATCTCACACTGCCTTTAGCTTACATGAGTCAGGATTTTGAAATAATATGTCTTTTATTTTCTAATTATAGACAATGTATGTTCACTTATGGAAAGTCAGAAAAGGACAAAAAATAATAAGAAAATTACCAGTAGTTCCACCTTCCAGAGAAAGCCACTGCTATCTTTTCTTTTTCCATGTCTATGTTTTCTGAAAATTTAATTTTAATATTTAAAAAAAATTAGGGCATCAGGAATATTCTTATTTTTTCCACTTAAAAACACCACTGACCCTATTTCCAATTGTCAAGGATCTTCTCCAAATTGACTCTAAATGATTATGTAATGTTCCATCATATATGTATTTATACTAATGTGTTTACTAATCTATAAAGGTTTGACTTCTAGGTTATTCCATCTCTCTCTCTTGCTCGCTCTCTCTATCTATATCTATATCTATATCTAGGGGGAGTGTGTAATTTACTCAGTTCTGTCTTGCTGTAGCAAAAATTTGAAGCGATGGACAGACCAGTGTTACAGCTCAGTTTCATTTAGAAAGCAAAGGAAAATACATCCTTGTGGCATGAGGGTGGATTGACCCAAAAGACTCAAAGAGAAGAGAAGTCCCTGGTCAAGTTTGGCTCCTCTTTTTACATGTTTCTTTCTTCTCCCCCTGGGCCTGCCCTATGTAAACTGAGCTGGCCAGGAGGGCTGTTTGTTTTACCTGAGGTCCTCACTCAAGTCCTGGACCTTCCTTTGTTCTATTTTTGGGGGCTTTTCCCTTGTTTGTCTTTCAGCCACTGCCATTTTAGACTCTTTTTCCCTATTCTAACTACCTAACATTGCCCCCTCAAGAGATGGGAGGCCCAGTTCTTTGGGAATAGGGGCATCGAGGTCTCTTTGGCTACTTCCTGCTGAATTGGGATCTCAGGGGCATTGGGCCTCCCCCTCTTTCTAGTCTCAAGCTTCAGAGTCCTTATAGTATTGTCCATCTAAGGGTGAGTGATATTTCCTATGGTCAGCTGTAGTTTTATATATCCTTGTTGAACTGGCACTGCATGTTATAGCTTGTTGACCTGGGCAGAGACAAAACGGGTTAGACAATTGATAATACATGGAGCAATCATAAGCAGCATCAATATGGTGATGACAGGGATTGGTAAGGGCATTAGCCAACTCCAAATTCCCCATCACCAGAAGGATCCCCCAAAGAGAGATTGTAGTCACCCTAACTCTCTAGCTCGTTCTTTGAGATCCTGTAGGATCTGAATGTTTTTCTTGAGGACTGTGAGACTTTCTTTTAACTTAGCTGGAGGTATTTACCCAGAAATAACACGTCTCATTCAAGATGGCTCAAGTCCCTCCTTGTTCAAGGATCAGGAGATCTATCTCCTGTCTGCTTTGGAATACAACCCCTACCAAGCTGTATTGGCTCTTTAGCTCTATCCTGAGAAATCTTATCCCCAGAAACTTAGTTTTGGGGGTGTTCATTAGAATGGCACTCGTTTGCATTTCTGAATAGGTATCTGAGATCTCCCAGGGACTCACAGGTGTAGGGAGTGTCCTCTTCTGTTTTCTTCCATGGCTTGATTCATGAGTAGTGAATCCAGGATCATGGTACCTTGACTGCTGTGGGGGTAGAAAGTATTACAGGGTGGGGGCCCTTCCATGTGGGCTGGAGTTGAGCCTTTGGGGAACCCATCTTTCCAGACTTAATTAGGACTTGAGTCCCTGGAGCATATAGTGGTGACTCCTTAGAATCTTTTGGGTCCTGGTTGACACCCCAAAAGCGTATGTCCTGTTGGAATTGCCCAATGGCCATGGTATAAAACTGGAGGGACTGAGCCTCTGGATTGAGGAAGAGGTCATTGACATAAGCAAAGGTCTCCCATATAGCATCTCATAAAGACGAAGACCAGCCTGTTCCTTAGGGGCAATGCGGGTGCAGAGGAGAGCTATTGGTAAAGCCTCCTTCCATCCCAGGGAGGTCTCCTGGGTTATCTTTTGTATCACTGATTTTAAGAATTGGTTGGCTCTTTCTACTTTTCCTGAAGACTGAGGCCTCCAGGCACAATGGAGATAATAAGTAATGCCCAATGCTTTAAAGACCCCTTAGGTGACCTTAGAAGTAAATGATGTCTCATTGTCACTTTGTAATGATCGGGGCAGACCAAATCTCAGAATGATTTCATGGAGCAGTTTTTTTTTCTTTTCTTTTTTTTTTTTACCACTCATCAGCCTTCTCAGTCCAGGTGGGAAAGCCTTCAATCCATCCTATGAATGTATCTATCATGACTAATAGGTATTTATACCTTTGAGAAACTGGCATCTGGGTGAAGTTCATCAGTCAGCCCTCTCCTGGGTAGATCCCATGTCATTGGATGGGCTGGGCCAGCTGGGGTCTTTGAGCTCCTTGGGAGTTGTTTAATTGGCGAGTGGGACAAGAGGAGACCACTTGCCTTATGGTCGTTTGGAGGCCTGTTCCTCTGAAGGACCTTTCTAGCAATCTTTGGAGGGTCTTCTCCCCTAAATGAGTGGTGGCATGTAAGGAGTTAACCAGCTTCCATTGGCGGTTCCCAGGGAGAAAAAGGAGTCCCTCCTTTTGCAAGCACCCCATATGATCTTGAAAGCCCTCACTCTTAGCTTTAAGAGTCTCACCTTCAGTATATGAAGGAGTTTTTGGCAAATTAGTCTGAGGAACTAAGGTGGCAACCCCTATTAGGTCATGGTTCTGTAATGCTGTTCTCTTAGCTGCCTGATCGGCTGCTTGGTTCCCTCCTGCCACTTCTGCGCTCCCTTTTTGGTGTTCTTTACAGTGGGAGACTGAAACCTCGGTGGGCAGATGAACTGCCTCCAAGAGCCTAAGAATCTGATCACCATATTTGATGGGGACCCTCGGGTGGTCAAGCGGCCCCTTTCCCAAGAGCAGCATGTGCATGTAGCACCAGAAAGGCATACCTGGAGTCAGTGTAGATGGCTACTCTTTTTCCTTTTCCAGCTCTAAAGCTTGAGTCAGGGCTATGAGCTCAGCGGATTGGGCTGAAGTACCTGGTGGCAAAGGTTTAGTCTCTATGGTCTCAAGATTGGAGACTACTGCATATCCAGCTCTTCTTTTTCCATCCAAAACAAAGCTGCTTCCATCAGCGTACCAGATTTCCTCAGGATTGGTCAGTGGATCTTCTGACAGTCCCTCTTGGGGTTTTGTCCAGTGGTCCAAGGTTTCTAGGCAAGACTGAAAGGGGAGAGGAGCCCTCGGGGGCAGGCAGGAGGGTGGCAGGGTTAAGAACCTCACAAGGGGACATAGTCAGGCCTGGATTTTCCATCAGCATTACCTGATATCTGAGGATTCTTTGATCAGGCATCCATAAATAGCCTCTCCTATTTAGGAGTTGTTTCACTTGGTGGCTGGTAAAAATAGTTAATTTGCCCCCATAAGAGAGTTTTAAAGGATCTTCTATCAAGATTGTAATAGCTGCAAACTTTCAAAGGCAGGGAGGCCAGCCTCAGGTGGTTGGGTTGAGCCTCTTGCATGAGTAAGCTATAGGCTAGGGCTCAGGTCCCAACCTTTGAGTTAACACTCCCGAGGCTATTCCTTCTTTTTTTGTGGACATAAAGTTGGAATGCTTTTTCTGGGTCTGGCAACCTCAAGGCAGGTGCTTGAGTTAAGGCTTGTTTTAGTGTAGTCTATGCCTTCTTTTAAGGAGTTCCCCACATCAGTGGGATTGAATAATCCCGTCCCTTCAAGATTTCATATAAGAGCTGGGCAATTAGACCATAGTTGGGTATCCAGATTCTATAATACCCAATTAGCCCCAGGAAAACTTGCAGTTGTTTTTGAGTCGTGGGGGAGGGCAACTGGAGGATTCCTTGTATTTGATCAGAGGACAGCCTCCTGGACCTGTGTGTAATCTGAACTCCCAGGTAAGTGACCTTTGTCTTGACCATCTGTGCCTTAGCATGGGAGACATTATATCCTCTCTTTGCCAAAAAGTTTAGAACCTGAGTTGCATGTTGTTGGGCATGTTGTAGGAAACATGGAAGATGAAGGCCTGAATATCTAGAGATTGGATATTACACAGCATTTCTCTCCCTAAGGCCAGCTGTTTTATGGTTGTCCCTCCAGAAGATTGTAGAGGCAACATTGTGGGCCTGGACGGGGCTTAGGAAAAGACCATGAAACAGGAGGGAAGGGGGTAGGGTGCAACTTCTGAAAAAATGACATAATCCAAGGGAATAACATAAACCAATTAAAATAAAATGGATCAAAGATGACAAGTCAAATTCAACTAAACCTAAACCTTGATCCTCAGTCTGTAAGCTAAATGACACACCCAGAGGTGCCAGGATAGTTCCAAGGCACTGTCAAAAGACCGAGGAGTGGGTGGTTCCACAACTGTTGGAATGATTGTCCCACTCATTAGCATATGAAATCACCCAGCTTGAGAAAACTAACCACACCACATTCCATGGCCTCTGCACTTGCCCTTTGCAATGGTCCACACGCTGTGGAGTGTGCTTCTCTCTAAATCCAAACAAATCCACCTCTTACCTATCACTGTGTCTCTCACTAAATTTTTTGCAATGAGACATCAAGAGCCTGAGCTTCATTAGGTCGTAAAACCAGGCACCGTGGATTTTGGTCAGACTCAAGTCCCAGTCGGATATAACTGAGTGACTAAGCATAGCACAGAGTCCCTGCCACATGGGTTTGAGTCCCAATCTTAGGTAAATGGTTTCTAACACAACTTTCAGAAATGGGAAGATGACCTGCCCAATGCTTTGTAAGCAGTGGCATAGATGGAGAGAGGAGCTGAAGGATGGGAGAAAAAAGCAATGGGAAAAATGTGCCGAGGAATCCCCTTCATAACCTGCCAGAAAATCTGCTAAATACCTGACCTGTGCTCACAGTTTTCATTTGCCTGATCCTTGGCACAAAGAAGATTAAGGACAGAAGAATCCCCATCCACTTGGGCAACATCTACTAAGGCACAGCAGATAGTAGAGCCTTTGGGACACCCTGGGGCACCCACTGCCACTCACCTGTTCATGGCGGGGGTGGTGGGGGGTGTTGAGGAAAAAAGAAATGAGAGATTGTAAAGGACTTAAGATTTTGTTAGCCAAATGTCCTTCCAGCCATAGGGGCGAGGACTTCCTACCCTAACCAAAGGTCTCCTGGAATCTGAGACTGAGCCGCGTGAGCTTTCTGCTGAGTTTGTTTTTGCTGTCCTGGTTTCCAGCACGTTGGGCTTCTTGTCACTTCCCCTGTGCTGGGTTTTCTTCACATTCAGCTGCCAACGCAGGAGCTTTTGCCGAGTTGGGCTTCTGCTGTGCTTGGCTTCTGCCTCATGGGGACCAAGCTGAAATTGTTTGAGACAGGTTAAATCCGAGTCACGGCACCATCTATGTCGGGGGAGTGTGTAATTCCCTTGGTTCTGTCTCGCTGCAGCAAAAATTTGAAGCGACAGACAGACCAGTGTTACAGCTCCGTGTTACAGCTCAGTTTTATTTAGAAAGCAAAGGGAAGTACAACCTTGAGGTGTGAGGGTGGGTTGACCCAAAAGACTTGAAGAAAAGAGAACCCCCTGATCTCTTTTGGCTCCTCTTTTTATATGTTTTTTTCTCCTCCCCCTGGGCCTGCCCTGTGTAAATTGAGCTAGCCAGGAGGGCTGTTTGTTTTACCTGAGGTCCTCACTCCGGTCCTTGCTTTGTTCTATTTTTGTGGGCTTTTCCCTCTGTCTTTTAGCCACTGCCATCTGGACTGCTTTTTCCTATTCTACCTACCTAATATATATATATGATTTTGAAATAATATGTCTTTTTTGTTTATATATTATAAACAATATATGTTCATTTATGAAAAGTCAGAAAAGTACAAAAATAATATGAAGATTATCAGTTGATATATATATATATATCTATAAAACCACTGGGCTTCCCTGATGGCTCAGTGGTAAAGTATCCGCCTTAAATGCAAGACACGCAGGAAACGCAGGTTTGATCCCTGGGCCGGGAAGACCTCTTGGAAAGGAGGGCAACCCACTCCAGTAATCTTGCCTGGAGAATCCCATGGACAGAGGGCTACAGTCCCTAGGGTCACAAAGAGTCGGATATGACTGAAGCAACTGAGCATGTGCACTGGCATATAACTACTATATATATATATATATATATATAGCATATATACTAAATATAGTATACAGTATTATATATGTATATAATATATAAATAACTACTGGTAATCTTCATGTTATTTTATTTATTCCATTATTTATTTATATTATTTATTCCATTGTTTGGTAGTGATTTTAATATATACAATATATAGATACTTTATATAAATATATTATATATATAATATATTGAGTATATATATATATATAGTGTGTGTGTATATATATATATACACACAATATTTCCAAAGTCTTGCCTTTAGGAAACTGAAAGCCTTGATTCATAATTCAAATAACACACTTTCTTTATCTTTAAAGGCAAACACAAAGATTCTTATCACTCATTGCCACACGAATCGCGGGCTGGTGGCCCACCGGCATCTTTTCCTAAGGTACTGTATAGCAGGGTACAGCAAAATGCCATGCTGGAGGGTGGAGGCTGTGAATATAGGCAAAGAAGTTCAATTTAAAGAGGATGGCCATGCACACAAGTCCTTTGATGACGAAAAAAATATTACCACCTAGAACTTTGATGGTGTGAAAACTTCCCTTAGAACCCCTTCTATTATGCAAGTCCTTCCCCACAGAGGATTTTTAGCTATCATGGGGTCCTATACACCTCGTCCTTGCCCAAATCTGGTGAGTCTTGCTGGCAAACACGTCCTATTTTAGAGAAACTTCTTTCCTGCAAGGGCTTCATGTAGCACTCTGCTGAACTAGGTGTCTTGAGATGAACATAACAGCTTACTGAGGGTTGTAATTCCATTTCCAACCTGTGTTAATTCTTTCCTGCCTCAGAACCTATTTTGGAAAGGAAGCAGAGGTCGCTGCTCACACCTATCTGGATTCGCACAGAGTTGAAAAGCCAAAGAACCACTGGATGTTGGTGACTGGGGTTCCCAGGAAGGACTTGTCCACCATGTTGGACCTGCCCAAGCCTCCAGCAGAGGACACCCGAGCGCTAGAGCAAGTGAGAGAGCAGGCTTCGGACCCAGGGGCGGGAGACACACCCGATGCGCCCAGCTGCGTGCCTCAGTGCGCACTTCCAATGTAGCTGTATGGGAAATCAACCTTGCATGCCTCAGGCTATTAAGAAAGGCAGCGAACTCTCCGAACATTGTATTAAAACAAAGACTCTATTCAGACTATTGAATTAACAGTGGAGGTCTAGGACACAGGAAAAAAAATTGCCGTGGGCAATAGCTCAGAAATTGCATTTGAAGGTTACCGGATGACATTCCTTTGTTGATGAGCAAATTCTGAAGACTCAGCTTCCTATATTTAGCTCCTCTGTAGCAGCAGCTTCTACGAGGGCTGTGTTACTTTTTAAAGCTATGTCTTTGCAATAAAGTTATCAGAACTTTACTGAATTTTTGGTTCCACTCTCTTTATCCCAACCCTGCACAGTGTAGTAAGAAATAAAAAAATGGGTAGCTGTGGACTGCTGTGGCATTACATTAAACATTTTCCCGCTTGTATTTCTGTGTCTTCTTATGGCGTAGGGAAATCAAGACCACTATTTGACCAGTCCTTTATTTTGTAGTGATTTTCATATTGCAGAATCTCCTTATTTCTGCCTTATCTTTGAAACCAGCAATTAGTTGTGGCATTCACGTCATCAGACAAAATAAATACATATCTTTCCATGTGTTTGTCCATCTACTACTCATTCTTTGTGGAGTACTGAGTACCTGTGATGTGTAACGCATTATAATGGGTTGAAGAGATGCCCAATGCAGGAGGTTAAGATGAGGGTTATGGCTGGTTAGCATAAAAATCCTGTCGTCCCTCCCTATCTGCAGTTTCACATCCGCAAATTCAACCAACCGCCCAACGTGTAGCATTGATACTATGTTTATGATACGCAGGTGGTTGAATCTGTGGATGCAGAACCTGCAGATAGGGAAGCTGGCTCAAGGAACTTGAGCGTCCTAGGATTTTGGTGTCCGTGGGGGCCCTGGAACCAGTCCTCAAGGATACCAAGTAGACTGTGTGCCCATAGGCAGAAAGTAAATCACAGGTTATATAAATGCATTTTAAATAAATGCAGCTTCAAGCCAACGAGGCTTGACTGTTTTCCAGGAGGCAGGCATTACCCTGTCTATTGCAATACAATAGGCTGTGCACTGGATTCATCTGTAGAACTTTAGTAATAAATGATGCCTGGCCCTTGCCCAGAAATTCAGAGTGAACGTCTGGCTCAGCAGGGAGCCTGGAGGACCTGACCCCAGGGTGGCTGGAGTGTGTTTTGTTTGGTTGGTGCCCAGTGGAAAAAAAAACTGTACAGAAAAAACTGTGCAGGTTGTTTAATCATTTGCGTATCATTCGTGGCTGCATGTATCAAGTTATTTGAATTTTATTTGGAAGGTAATGGCCAGCATTCAAAGGGTTTGAGGAGGAAAGTGGCATGATTTTGCTTTAGAAAGATATTAAGGAAGCAGCAGGGAGTAAAGGGGTCCCTGGGGAGAGATGAGGCTCTGAACTGAGGTAGTGTCAGAGAAGGTGGAGAGAAGGGGATGGGTTGGAGCAGGGATCCCCAACTTCAGGATCTAATGCCTGAGGATCTGAGGTGGGGCTGATATAATAGCAATAGAAATAAAGTGCACAATAAATGTAACGTACTTGAGTGCAGTAGAAGACTCTGTGCTTCTGTTGCAGGAAAAAGGACCCCTTCCAGGGCCCGAAACTGGGCTCTTGTCTAACACTCAGAAATGAATTGTCCAAGGAGACAGATGTGCTGACAAAGCAAGAGATTTTATTGGGAAAGGGCACCTGGGTAGAGAGCAGTAAGGTAAGGAAACCCAGGAGAACTGCTCTGCCCTGTGGCTTGAAGTCTCGGGTTTTATGGTGATGGGATTAGTTTCTAGGTGGTCTTTGGCCAATCATTCTAATTCAGAGTCTTTTCTGGTGGCGCATGCATCGCTCAGCCAAGATGGATGCTAGCGAGAGGGATTCCGGGAAGTGGACGGACACGCAGTGTCTCCTTTAGACCTTTCCCGAACTCTTCCGGTTGGTGGTGGCTTATTAATTCTGTATTCCTGGCTGAAACAACCTCTGCGGAAGAGGCCAAGCACAGCAGGAGCCCAGCTCAGCGAAGCTCTCGCGGTAGAGGCGGAAGACAAAGAAAATCCAGCACAGGGGAAGGCCCATTGTGCTGGAAACCAGGACAGCGGAAAGCCCATGCAGCCCAGTCTCAGATCCCAGAAGACCTCCAGTTAAGGTAAGAGGTCCTCGTTCCTATGGCTGGAGGGACATGCCTAACGAAATCTTAATTCCTTTACAATCTCTTGTTTCTTATTTCCTCTAACCTCCCTCGAACAGGCAGGTGGCGGGGGACACAACTGAGGGACTCTGGAGAGGTTACTCCTCAGCATGTCCCAAAGGCGCTATCTGCTGAGCCCCAGTAGCTGTTACACAAGCTGGTGGGGGGGTCTTCCGTCCTTTCTCTTCTCTGTGCCAAGGATCAGACCAATGAAACTAAGCACTGGTCAGATATTTAGCAAATTTTCCAGCGGACTATGAAGGGGACTCCTTGCCACGTTTTTCCCACTGCTTTTTCCTCCTGTCCTTCAGCTCTCTCCTGGGACTCAAGCTCAGCCAAAACTACTGAAACGCAGACCCTGATGTCTCATTGCAAAAATTCATTGAGAGACAAAGCGATAAGAGGTGGATTTGTTAGGATTCAGAGAGAAGCCACTCTTCAGGGTGTGAACCATTGACAAGGGCAAGGGCTGGGGCCACGGAATTAGGCCTGGCTAGAGAGAAGACTCTACACATGGACATCACCAGATGGTCAACACCGAAATCAGATTGATTATATGCAGATTATATCTATGCAGCCAAAGATGGAGAAGCTCTATACAGTCAACAAAAACAAGACCAGGAGCTGACTGTGGCTCAGATCATGAACTCCTTATTACCCATTCAGACTCAAATTGAAGAAAGTAGGGAAAACCACTAGACCATTCAGGTATGACCTAAATCAAATCCCTTATGATTATACAGTGGAAGTGAGAAATAGATTTAAGGGCCTAGATCTGATAGATAGAGTGCCTGATGAACTATGGAATGAGGTTCGTGACATTGTACAGGAGACAGGGATCAAGACCATCCCCATGGGAAAGAAATGCAAACAAGCAAAATGGCTGCCTGGGGAGGCCTTACAAATAGCTGTGAAAAGAAGAGAAGCAAAAAGCAAAGGAGAAAAGGAAAGATATACGCATCTGAATGCAGAGTTCCAGAGAATAGCAAGAAGAGATAAGAAAGCCTTCTTCAGCTATCAATGCAAAGAAATAGAGGAAAAAAAACAGAATGGGAAAGACTAGAGATCTCTTCAAGAAAATTAGAGATACCAAGGGAACATTTCATGCAAAGATGGGCTTGATAAAGGACAGAAATGGTCTGGACCTAACAGAAGCAGAAGACATTAAGAAGAGGTGGCAAGAATACACAGAAGAACTGTACAAAAAAGATCTTCACGACCCGGATAATCACGATGGTGTGATCACTCATCTAGAGCCAGACATCCTGAAATGTAAAGTCAAGTGGGCCTTAGAAAGCATCACTACGAACAAAGCTAGTGGAGGTGATGGAATTCCAGTTGAGCTATTTCAACTCCTGAAAGATGATGCTGTCAAAGTGCTGCACTCAATATGCCAGCAAATTTGGAAAACTCAGCAATGGCCACAGGACTGGAAAAGGTCAGTTTTCATTCCAATCCCAAAGAAAGGCAATGCAGAAGAATTCTCAAACTACCACACAATTGCACTCATCTCACATGCTAGTAAAGTAATGCTCAAAATTCTCCAAGCCAGGCTTCAGCAATACATGAACCATGAACTTCCTGATGTTCAAGCTGGTTTTAGAAAAGGCAGAGGAACCAGAGATCAAATTGGCAACATCCACTGGATCATGGAAAAAGTAAGAGAGTTCCAGAAAAACATCTATTTCTGCTTTATTGACTATGCCAAATCCTTTGACTGTGTAGATCACAATAAAAAATTTGAAAAATTCTGAAAGAGATGGGAATATCAGACCACCTGACCTGCCTCTTGAGAAATCTGTATGCAGGTCAGGAAGCAACAGTTAGAACTGGACATGGAACAACAGACTGGTTCCAAATGGGAAAAGGAATACGTCAAGGCTGTATATTGTCACCCTGCTTATTTAACTTATATGCAGAGTACATCATAAGAAACGCTGGGCTGGAAGAAGCACAAGCTGGAATCAAGATTGCCGGGAGAAATATCAATAACCTCAGATATGCAGATGACACCACCCTTATGGCAGAAAGTGAAGAGGAACTAAAAGCCTCTTGATGAAAGTGAAAGAGGAAAGTGAAAAAGTTGTCTTGAGGCTCAACATTCAGAAAATGAAGATCATGGCATCTGGTCCCATCACTTCATGGGAAATAGATGGGGCAACAGTGGAAACAGTGTCAGCCTTTATTTTTGGGGGCTCCAAAATCACTGCAGATGGTGACTGCAGCCATGAAATTAAAAGAAGTACTCCTTAGAAGAAAAGTTATGACCAACCTAGATAACATATTGAAAAGCAGAGACACTACTTTGCTGACTAAGGTCCGTCTAGTCAAGGCTATGGTTTTTCCTGTGGTCATGTATGGATGTGAGAGTTGGACTGTGAAGAAGGCTGAGCACTGAAGAATTGATGCTTTTGAACTGTGGTGTTGGAGAAGACTCTTGAGAGTCCCTTGGACTGCAAGGAGATCCAACCAGTCCATTCTGAAGGAGATCAGTCCTGGGTGTTCTTTGGAAGGAATGATGCTAAAGCTGAAGCTCCGGTACTTTGGCTACCTCATGCGAAGAGTTGACTCACTGGAAAAGACTCTGATGCTGGGAGGGATTGGGGGCAGGAGGAGAAGGGGACGACAGAGGATGAGATGGCTGGATGGCATCACTGACTCGATGGACGTGAATCTGAGTGAACTCCAGGAGTTGGTGATGGATAGGGAGGCCTAGCATGCTGCGATTCTTGGGGTTGCAAAGAGTTGGACACGACTGAGCGACTGAACTGAACGGAGGTTTTGTGAGGGGGTGGAATTCATATGCTAATTGGGGAACCACCCACTCCATCTTTGACAGTGCCTTGGAGCTGTTCTGCCACCTCTGGGTGTGTCTGTTGGTTTATAGATTGGGGATTAACGTTTACTTGAATTTGACTTGTCATCTTGGACCCAACTGATTTTAATTCGTTTACATTATACCCTTGTGCTATGCCATTCTTTCAAAGGTTGTGCTCTGCCCTCTTCTGTCCTGTTTCATGCTCTTTTCCTGAGCCCCATCCAGACCCACAAGGTTGCCTCTACAATCTTCTGGAGAGACAACCAGAAAATAGCTGGCCTTGGGAGGGAAATACTCTATAATATCCAATCCCCTAATCCTACCCAGTCGGAGAAGGCAATGGCACCCCACTCCAGTACTGTTGCCTGGAGAACCCCAGGGACAGGGGAGCCTGGTGGGCTGCCGTCTATGGGGTTGTACAGAGTCGGACACGACTGAAGCGACTTAGCAGCATTCCTTATCAGGCTCTCCTGTCATAAAACAACTCATGCAAATGGTTACTATGGTGCCTGGCCAAGGTGGGCGGTCTCAATCAGTGTGCTTCCCCTAACACTTTCAGTGCAGAGGTTGTGGGTTCAATCCGTGGTTGGGGAACTAAGATCCCACCCGCCGCATGGCAAAAGAAAAAGTATGTAAAGAACTCTAAGTGAAAGAGAAAACCACCATCATGCCATTAGAAAAATAAGGCAAAAGGCGTTAACTTGAAATTATATGAGAAATAATTCAAGCCTGCAGTAAACATTTCAAAGTAAGTTCCAGTGAAGATAATGAGATGCTTTTTTTTCTTCTCCTGAAGAAAAGCAGTGACAGAACCAGAGTGTCAGAGCCCACAGGGACCAAAGCTGATTAGTCTCACAATCAGTTAAGTCCTTTGGAGAATGGAAGTAACTGGGGTAAGATTCATTCGGATGCTGAAATCTCCTGGATGGATCTAGAAGGAATTATGCAAAGTGAAATCAGTCAGACAAAGACAAATGCAGTATGATCCACTTCCACGTAGAATCTAAAAAACAAATTGGAAACAGATTCCTAGATACAGAGAAAAATGGGTGGTTGCCAGATGGCAGGGGAATGGGGAACTGGGTGAAATAGGTTTTGGGGAGTAAAAGGTACAAACCTCCTGTTATGAAATAAACAAGCCACGAGGATGTCATGTACAGCATAAAGGTCAAGAATATTGTAATAACTTTGTATAGGGACGGGTGGTGATCATTACATAATGCCTGCAAATGTTAAGTTGTGATATAGTACACCTGAAACTAACATAATATTACGCATCAACTATATTTCAATTAAAAGGAAGGAAGAGAAAGAAAGGAAGGAAGGAAGAAAACAAAGAGAGAGAAAGGGACCAGTTTCTCCCCTGCATATTTAGTCTTGCAGTTTTCCAAAGCGGCCACAAGATGTCAGTGTTAAAAACGCTAAGAAGTCGGCTGCCCGGGCTCAGCGGCTGCTTCTGCGGCTAAGTCGCTTCAGTCGTGTCCGACTCTGTGCGACCCCATAGACGGCAGCCCACCAGGCTCCACCATCCCTCGGATTCTCCAGGCAAGAATACTGGAGTGGGTTGCCATTTCCTTCTCCAATGCATGAAAGTGAAAAGTGAAAGTGAAGTCGCTCAATCAGTTGAGCTTAATTTCAAAATATGAGGGAGTTTCCAGTTTTCAAAAATGTAGATTTAAAGAGGGGAGAAACCATAAAAGCACTGCAGTTAGGGTATCAGTTCATTTTTTCCCCTTGTAAAAGAAACAGTATACTAGGTGAATGTAAAGGCTTCTTTTAAAAAACAGCATTCCAAGGGGTTGTGCCAGGGGATGTTCAGGTTTGAATATGGCCCCTCTGGGACTCTATATAGACATTCCGTCTGAAATCTGGTCTTCTCCCCAGGAAACTGTGCTAAGCACACAGGCCTGGAACCCTGGGGTCTGAAGCTTCCCTGAGTGGCAGCAGTGTGATGTCCGGTCATTCAAAGCCCTTTCTGCTTTTCTCTGGTCCTCCTCCTTGCCAAGCCTCAGTGTTCTCTGCTGGACTGCTGACTTCCTCTCAGACTTGTTTATAAGATTAAATGAATTGACATAATGTATGCTTATGAATGGCAGGAGGATAATAAGTTACAAGACTCGCTCTGGGGTCAGACAACTCAGGGAGGAGATCGGTTACTTCAGGCTTCCCAGGTGGCTCAGGGATGAAGGATCTGCCTGCGGGTGCAGGAGACACAGGGTCAACACCTGGGCAAGAAAGATCCTCTGGAAAAGGAAATGGCAGTCCACTCCAGCGTTCTTGCCTGGGGAATCCCATGGACAGAGGAACTTGGCGGGCTACGGTCCAGGGGGTCACAAAGAGTCAGACACAACTGAGCACGCACGCATGCACTGGTCACTTCCTAGGTGTGTGACCTTGGAGGTCTCAGTACTTCTTTGAGGCTCCATTCACTCATAGGTGAAAGAATGGCTAAAATGCCCCCCATCTCATAGGCTTGCTGTGTGGTTGCACATCCTGAGCGTCCAGTGTCCCATCCAGTACCGTGTCAGTCATCGTATCAGTTACCATGGAGGCCTGTGCCTCTCCTGCATCTCCGTGCTCTTTGTGTGCTGCCTGTCATTGCTGCATCCTCATTTTTAAATCTCTCTCCTCCATGTGACTGGGAACTCTTCAAATACAGAAACTGCACATATGCATACGTAATTTTCATCTCTGTATCCTCAGTGTTCATGCTAAGATCTTCCCCCCTCTCTTCTCCCCAGTTTACAGGTGAAAACTTGGAGAGGTAAACTGAGTTGCCCGGTGTGCGTGCTCAGTCATCAGTCACTAGGTTATGTCTGACTGTGACCCCATGGACTGTAGCCCATCAGGCTCCTCTGCCCATGGTATTTCCCAGGCAAGAATGCTGGAGTGGGTTGCCATTTCCTTCTCTAGAGCTGCCCAGTATTGCACACAAATTGGCATTCGCTCTGCCTTCGAGTTTGCATTCTGAGTTGCTTTAAAGGTGTCCTCTGAAGGGGGCCAGGAGGACCAAGGCTGCAGGGCATGATTGAATGAATTAGAGGGTGAGTGTAAGTCAGAGCTCATTGCTCCAGAGTTGTTCAGTCCTGGCAGCAGGAGGCAGTGGCGGGGTGTGGAAAAGACTGGGAGCTGCCATGAGCCGTGGTGGGACTACACGGGGACTTTTCTCAGCAGAGGGCAGTGCTCAGTTTCCTGGGCACCCCTGTCTGCCTTGGCATACCTGGGGGTTCAGCCCCCAGCTGCATTTCACAAGCCTGGAGGGGTGATATGTGGGCTTCATCTTGGGTACTAGCTCTGGGGATGCGTCAAGTCTCTCTGGAGCCCTGTGCTGAGCAGGATGGGGGATGTGTCCAGTCTCAGTGGAGAGAGCCCTACAGATGTCCCAATCTGTATAGGAGGGGACCGTGGGCCATGCTGGGAAACCTGCCATCTGATAGACCAGAATTCCTGCGTCTTCTCCCGGTCTCCCAGGGCAGCCAGGCTGCCTGTCATTGGTTTGGGGGGTTCTGTTGGGGGCACTAAGTGCAATAGGCTGATCCACCCAGGATTCTGCCCCGAGCACAGACACCAAGGGCTCCAAACTCTTAATTCACTGCAGCCAGGTCACAAACAGATCCCCACCCCCCACCCCAACTCCTCCCTCAGAGGGAGGGGAGACAGTGTCTCCATGGCCGTATCCCCAGCTGTGGGGCCCCAGAGCCACCTCCCTTCCTCCCCCTGCAGCGTCGTCTCTCAGCTCTGTTATTGTTGGCTGGTGCGAACAAGGCTGAACATCTGCCAGACATCTGCTCACGTCTCCTGTGAGTGCTCCCAACAGACAGGCAGGAAGCGGTGCTGCCCTAGACCAAGGTGCCAGGGGCGACGTGTGAGCCGCTCTGGGATGCTGCCTGGCCTGCCTGGGGCTGGTGGGACCCCTGGGGTCTCTGGGGGCTGGCCAGATGATGGGAGAACTCGGGGATCTGCGTTCTTCCTCTTTTCCCCAGAAGGGACGGTACTCTGGTCAGTCAATAGAAAAGAGGTGAGGAGAGGGCAGATATGTTAGAAACTGTCTCTGCCATCCTGGGGAGGCAAAGACAAGAGGAACAAGTTTCTACTCCTGGGATGAGTGTGGGAAGGAGAATGGCTTTCTCAGTGCCCCAGGAAATAGACCTTGAGAGAAAGATGTGAGTGCAGGTAGTTTATTTGATGGGAATCTGTTTGAGATGATGGGAAACAAGGAAGTCAATAGAAAGTGCTTTATTAAGCAAGTGTCCTTGGGGCACCTAAAACACCATCCACGGAGGAGCCAGAAAGGCAGCCTCATCTCCTCTGTGGGAGGCGAGCACAGGGGGAGATTTCTTCTTCACCTTCCCTCGGCCATTGTTGAGGGCTGCCCCGAGGCCATCAGCTTCCTGACTTTTCTGCCTGCAGCAGGGAGTGGGCTGGGAGCAAGCCTGCAGGCGCAGGGGCTTCAGTGCTGGCAGTGGGAAGCCACCAAGGGGGTGGGCAGGACGTAGATGGTCCCTGCCACTAGGGCAGAATGAAGGTCAAGGATGAGGCTAGCTGGGCATTGACGTAGCAGTGGTTCCTCTTCCCTCTCCTCTCTTTTTCTAAGTTTTTTTTTTTTTTTTTTTTAATGTGGACCATTTTAAAGCCTTTATAGAATCTGTTACAGTATTGCTTCTGTTTTATGTTTCGGTTTCTTTGGTCGTGAGGCATGTGGGATCTCAGCTCCCTGACCAGGGTTCGAACCCACACTCCCTGCATTGAAAGGACAAGTCTTAACCACTGGACCACCAAGGAAAAGCCCCCCCCCCACCTCTTTCTCTCTCATTTTCTCTGCCGCTGTCGCTGTGAGCTGCCCATCTCCTCCCTCCCTGCTTCTCCGCTCTCTCTCTTATAATCCCCTCCCCTCTCCCTCTCTCTGACTCTCACCGGTCCGTTTGTATCCACCTATCCTCTGTTTTACTTGTTGTTTATGGTTCAGTCGCTAAGTCACGTCTGCTTCTTTGCGACCCCATGGACTGTGGCACAGCAGGCCTCCCTTGTCCCTCACTATCTCCCAAAGTCACCCCAAGTTCATATCCATTGACTTGGTGATGCTATCTAACCATGTTACCCTCTGCCGCCCTCTTCTTCTGCCTTCAATCTTTCCCAGCATCAGGGTCTTTGCCAGTGAGTAGATTGTACGCAGGTCAGGAAGCAACAGTTAGAACTGGACATGGAACAACAGACTGGTTCCAAATGGGAAAAGGAGTATGTCAAGGCTGTATATTGCCACCCAGCTTATTTAAGTTATATGCAGAGTACATCATGAGAAATGCTGGGCTGGAAGAAGTACAAGCTGGAATCAAGATTGCCGGGAGAAATATCAATAACCTCAGATATGCAGATGACACCACCCTTATGGCAGAAAGTGAAGAGGAACTAAAAAGCCTCTTGATGAAAGTGAAAGAGGAGAGTGAAAAAGTTGTCTTGAGGCTCAACATTCAAAAAATGTAGATCATAGCATCTGGTCCCATCACTTCATGGGAAATAGATGGGGCAACAGTGGAAACAGTGTCAGACTTTATTTTTTTGGGCTCCAAAATCACTGCAGATGGTGACTGCAGCCATGAAATTAAAAGATGATTACTCCTTGGAAGGAAAGTTATGACCAGCCTAGATAGCATATTCAAAAGCAGAGACATTACTTTGCCAATAAAGGCCCGTCTAGTCAAGGCTATGGTTTTTTCAGTAGTCATGTATGGATATGAGAGTTGGACTGTGAAGAAAGCTGAGCACTGAAGAATTGATGCTTTTGAACTATGGTGTTGGAGAAGACTCTTTAGAGTCCCTTGGACTGCAAGGAGATCCAACCAGTCCATCCTAAAGGAGATCAGTCCTGGGTGTTCTTTGGAAGGAATGATGCTAAAGCTGAAACTCCAATACTTTGGCCACCTCATGCGAAGGGTTGACTCACTGGAAAAGACTCTGATGCTGGGAGGGATTGGGGGCAGGAGGAGAAGGGGACGACAGAGGATGAGATGGCTGGATGGCATCACCTACTCTATGGATGTCAGTTTGAGTGAACTCCTGGAGTTGGTGATGGACAGGGAGGCCTGGCGTGCTGCGATTCACAGGGTCGCAAAGAGTCGGACATGACAGAGCGACTGAACTGAACTGAATCCTGAACAGAGAAGGGATGGGATCATAAAGGGACTTCATCCTGTCTTTCAAGGACTGGCCCTTCTTCCTGTTCTAGGGGACTAAGTATTTCCTCCCTGTCCCCTGGATGAATACTCAATGAGTCTCTTCAGTTCTAAAGTGTCCTTTAGCTACTTTGTGTTGCTGAACACTTAAACATGGACTCCAGTTAGCAATTAAAAAGTCATTTTTCCCAGGTAATAATCAAATTCTGGACTTAATGTAAAATTGAGCCTGCCTTCCTCTCCAGCTTGGCTCCTTGCTGGCAGGAGGTCCCTTGCTAGGTCTTCTCTCCCATCTTACCCACTGCACTTTCTGACCCTTTGGGGGTAAGAGCTTGGGAGGAGAAAAAGAGATCAGGACATGAGAAAACTTCTTTCCTGATAGTAAGTGCTAAGAGACCCAGCTTCTTTGTTCTCCCATCTTGGCCAATGGCCATGATGAGTGTTTTTCTTTTCTTTCTTTCTTCTTTTTTTCTGACCACACCAAGAAGCACCTGGAATCTTATTTCCAGGGATGGAACCCATGCCCCCGGTGGTGAAAGGGTGGAGTTTTAACCCTGGACCGCTAGGGAAGTCCCAGTGAGCATCTGTCTTGAGGATGTTATCTCCGGGCATATCTCCCACTCCTTGGATCTTTTCTAGAGGTTTCCGTGGAAGACAAATGCTCTCAGTCCCTGGGAATCCCCCATGTTTCTGAGTCTATCCTGCTGAGGTCTGTTTCCTCTTCCAAGACACCTTCTGGACAGGACTAAGATGCCCATGTTCTTTCTCTGGTGTGATTGGCTTCTAGTTCATAGGATCAGTCATGGATTCTTCGAGTCCCAGCAAATTCTAGGCACACAGACCTGTCCCAGTGCAGCCACCTATGTTTAGTGGTCATGACAGCTTCCCTTGGCCTTCTAGGCAGAGGTAGTCCTTTGCTCTCCCCTTAGCACAGCAGATGGTCTTCCCTGGGGGTGCTCGTGGTAAAGAACCTGCCTGCCAATGCAGGTAGATGTAAGAGTTGTGGGTTTGATCCCAGGGTTAGGAAGAGCCCCTGAAGGAGGGCCCCAAAACCCACTCCAGTATCCTTGCCTGGAGAATCCCATGAACAGAGGAGCCTGGTGGACTACAGTCCACGGGGTTGCAAAGAGTTGGACATAACTGAAGTGACTTAGCATGCAGGCAAATTTAAAGTATTACTACCTTATCCCAATGTGACCATTAAATACATAGGACTATTGGGAGAACAGACTCCAGGATGCTTTGGAGATTAGAAACACTTTTCATAAAGCAAGTATTATATATTAACCCATATATATGGAATCTAGAAAAGTAGGTACAGATGAACCAGGGAAAGGGGAGGGTGGGACGAACTGGGAGAGCAGCACTGACGTATATGTGGGGCCATGTGTAAAATAGATAGCTAGTATAATATAATACAGGGAAGCTGCTGTATAGCACAGGGAACTCAGCTCAGTGCGCTGTGATGACCTAGAGGGGTGGGATGGGGCTTGGGAGGGAGGCTTAGGAAGGAGGGGATATACGTATTCATATAGCTGATTCACTGTTGTACAGCAGGAGCTAACACAACATTGTAAAGCAATTATCTCCAATAAAAAGAATAATGATTAAATAAAAACAGAAAGACTTCTCATAGGAAAGGCCATCCCAGGAGAAGGAAGGGCCAATACACCAGAGCATCATTTTTTTTTCCTTTTATTTGAATCACTTTATTTTTACTTGGTTACCTGGATGTGGCTTTCAAAACCAAATAAGACATATCTGTATGATTAACAAAATTATAATGCTCATTAATTTATGGAATATATTCAGAATATATAGGATAAGACTAGCAAAAGTAGATAACTAAAGAATTCATCTATACAACATTAGAAAAATAAAACAGGTCAATGACAAAGCTGTATGAAATTATTCTTTCCTGTTTTTCAGAATCCATCTGAGAACATGCTGCCACAAATAGTCCTTTTGCTGCTAGTGTCCGTGAACTTGGTTCATGGAATGTTTTACACTGAACAAACATATACAGGCATAAAAGGCTCGCCATCCAACACCAAGACACAGTTCTTCATCCCTTGTGCCATGAAGAGTAAAGGTAAACTCAAGTATATATTTTGCTCTTTTAACTGGTGGGTTGTTTCTTTTCATAATCTTTTTTAAAAAACTTTTTATTTTGTTTTGGAATATAGCCGATTAACAATGTTGTGATAATTTCAGGGGTAAGAGATTCTTCAAAGGCCCATATAGAGAACGCAGTTTTCAAAGGATCAAATTAGCTGAACTGTTAAGAAGTGTCTCTCCCAAGTAGCTGAATACCCTGATGATTTAAGTATTTGTAATCTTCTTCTGATTGTTGTTGTTTAGTTGCTCAGTTATGTCTGACTATCTATGACCCCGTGGACTGGAGCCCACCAGGCTCCTCTATCCATGGGATTTGCCTGGCAAGGATACCAGAATAGGTTGCCATTTCCATCTCCAAGGGTCTCCCCAACCCAGGGATCAAAGCTGTGTCTCCTGCATTGGCAGGCAGATTCTCAGATTCCACTGAGTCACGTGGGAAGTCCATATTCTGATTACAAAGTAATAAATACTCAGTGTGGATGACTGAGGAAAAAAAAGTGTTTCCCTAATTTTTGGTGTGTTTCCTTAATATATATATCTTATTTTTATATTTTTTCCTGATCGATTCTTTTTTTTTATTATTTAAAAAGTGGAAAACCCAAGGTATAATTTTCATTCAGTACTTGTCATTTGATCCTTAGGCTGTTTTGTTGCAGAAAGTGAAGTCCATTTTTTTTTTTTAATTAGTGGTAGTTTTTTTTAATTTTAATTTTTTTTTGAATGTGGACCATTTTTAAAGTCTTTATTGATTTTGTTACAATATTGCTTCTGTTTTATGCTTTGTTTCTTTTTTGGCTACAAGGCATGTGGGGTCCTAGCTCCCTGACCAGGGATCAAACCCACACCCCCTGCATTGAAAGGAGACGTCCTAACTGGACCGCCAGGGAAGCCCCATGAAGTCCACGATTTTAGAACGATGGTAGCAATTCACCAACCAAGAAATCAGTTTTCACATAGTTTCAATAATTACAGCAACTTCCTTGAACAGTCTGTAGAAACTCAGAAAAGGTGGAATTGTCATTTCAGAAAAACTTGTTCTTTACTTGACCTCAATGATCTGCCACTTTGAAACATAAGGACATCTAAGTGATCTGCAGCTGTCTAAGCTCACAGCCATCCCCAGTTTCCCTGAAAATCTCTGAGCCGGCTGGTGACTGTGGCCTTAGCATCTAGCTGTGGCTCGCTGGACCCCTCCATGGCAGGGTCCAGTGGCTTCCATCACCCACTTGGGTGGAAACCTTAATGTATATTGTATATGCCACAGAATGCAGCCAGATTTATCTGTGACTTTATGTGAGCAAGCAAGTGTTAAACCACTGAATTAGAGGGTGCCCATAGTTCACCCTAGCTTATGCGGACTAATTTAGAAGTTGATAGTAAAAGTAAGAAGCTGCTGTAACAAAAACCTGCAGTGCGTATCGATAAATCGGTTAGGTAAATGGCAGTAAGGAAATGGGACTGGGGGAACACTCAGCCCCTCTTATGCAGTGGTGAAATATTTATGATTACTCTCCTGTGATCACCTGGAAGGCACATTTGGTTCTTAATGAACTTGTAACTCTGGGGAAAGTGGTTGGAAAATCGGAATTGTGGTAATCGCATTCATTGTTGCTGGCTATGTTTAACAAGGTGTTACAAGGAAAAGATGCACACAGCAAAGAACCGACTCATTTCCAAGAGTAATAACAGGGAATGGAGAAAGGCCAGAAACGAAGGTTGGAAAAATGAACCTCCTTGAGATGATAGCGTCAGAAATGGGATTGAGAAAGACTTCAGAGTGGCCAAAGGCAAATTCAGATTCAGGGTGTGGTACCCAGTGCCGTGTCCAGTTGGAAGCAGGGCAAAAATCAAATGAAAGGCGGGGTCTGACACCTATAATTAAAATTTCCCTCTGATTTTTATGTCTCAGAGCAAACAGAGGAAGGGTAGGAATTTCGTGCTTGTGGCTGTAGGTGGCCTGGAGGCAGCCACTGTTGTATTGAGTGAAAGAGGATTGGGGACATGAAATAAACAAATACAGCAGCTCTAGGAACCAAGTCTTGAAAGAACAGTGGGTGTGGTTCCTGGAAGATGGAACTGGAAAATGACTACTGAGTTGTCTGAGAGTCAGACTGCCAAAAAAAAAAACAGCCCTGGCCTTAGAAAGCCTATGATTGTTTGAGACTTTTAACCTTCTAAGCACCCTGAAACTCCAACCATGCACAGGCATCAAAAAGGCTGAGGAAAGCAGCCCCCAAGGGACATAGGCTTTCCAATATCTACTGCACAGGTGGCCAAGGAGACAATGGAAAATGGAGAACTTTCCAAAAGGTGTTCTTGACGAGTAGTAGATAATTGCAGTGCCCTCTGAGAGCAGTTGTTGTTGTTCAGTCACTCAGTCATGTCTAACTCTTCATGACCCCATGGACCGCAGCACACCAGCCTTTCCTGTCCTTCACTGTCTCCCAAAGTTTCTCAAACTCATGTCCATTGAGTCGGTGATGCCATTCCAACCATCTCCTTCTCTGCCATGCCTGTTCATTTACAGAGTGTCAGTGACTGTTTTTGCATTACAATGGCAGGGTTGAATAGCTGTAGCAGAGACCTCATGGCCCCCAAGCCTAACATATTTACTTTCTGGCCCTGAAGAAGTTTGCCGACACCTGCTCTAGAAAGATGCTTCTCAGAACCGAGAGCAGCCACTTCTGGCTTGATTCAAGGACCCGTGTGTCTGCTGGAGATTCTGATCTTTTGAGCCGGGAGCTATAAATTGATGGGGTGATGGGTCATCGCTCATGGGCTGGAAGTGTTTTTGTTTTTTGTGTGTGTGGGAAAAGGGAGAAAAGGAATATTTGGTGACTAGACTGTAGCTGAGACATTGAGTGCTCACTGAACATCCTTGTGGTCTTTCTAGCTGCCCGCCGGTTGGGCATGGTCAGAGGGTAAGTTCTAGACAGTTGATCATGAATGGAAATGACACGTGGCAGATCTGGCCTGAGGCCTGGAAAAGGCCATGCATAAGTCTCTATATTCTCTTGTCCTCTGTTCTGGAACTCTGAATTCAGCTAGTGTTGAGATGGTGGAGACACAGGAAGGAGACAGCCTGGGTCCCTGAGTCACCACCTGGAAAGGGCTGCCTTGGAGAGTGGCCTGGGTTGTATCAGATTTTGTGCTGATGAGAAATAAACTTCTGTTGGGATTAAAATGCTGAGAGTTGAGAATTGATTTTGTTATTGCAGCTGAAGCTGATATTCTTTAAGAAAAAAATTTTTTATTGAATTACAGTTGACATACAACATTAATTTCAGGTGTACAACACAGTGATTCAATATTTGGTATATCGTGATATGAGCACCACATTAAGTCTAGTTGACGTTCATCATCAGGCATAGTTACAGAATTGTTTTTCTTGTGTTGAGGACTTTTAAAATCTATTCTTAGTAACTTTCAAATATGCAAGGCAGTATTATTAACCTTGGGCTTCCCCGGTGGCTCAGAGGTAAAGAATCTGCCTGCCAATGCAGAAGACATGAGCTTGATCCCTCAGTTGGGAAAATCCCCTGGAGAAGGAAATGGCAGCCCACTCCGGTATGTTTGCCTGGGAAATTCCACGGACAGAGGAACCTGGCAGGCTACCATCCGTGAAGTCATAAGGAGTCGGACACGACTAAGCACACTCACACACATGACTTATTTATAACTGGAAGTTTATATCTCTTAACTCCCTTCACTCATTTTGCCCACACCCCTTCCACCAACCCACCCTGGCTGCTCACCTCTAGCAACCACTAATCTGTTGTCTGTATCTATGAGCTTAGGGGTTCTTTTGCGTTGTTTTTTCAGGTTCCACACATAAGAGAAATCATACTCTATTTTTCTCTGACTTCTTTCGCTAAGCATCCTGCTCTCAAGGACCATCCATGTTGTCACAAGTAGCCAGATTTCATTCTTTTTATGGGTAAATAATATTCCACTGTGTGTGTGTACATAGCAACAAGTGAGTGGGTGAAAGTTGCTCATTTGAGTCCAACTCTTTGCGACACCATGGATTGTAGCCCACCAGGCTCCTCTATCCATGGAATTTTCCAGGCAAGAATACTGGAGTGGGTAGCAGTTCCCTTCACCAGGGGATCTTTCCAACCCAGGGATGGAACCAAGGTCTCCTGCACTGCAGGCAGATTCTTTACCATCTGAGCCACCAGGGAAGCCCCTAAATAAATGAAATATATATGTGTTATATATGTATGCATGTGTATATATATAAACATAAAGTTTTTTGTCTTTATCCGTTCATCCGTTGATGGACACCTAACTGGTTGCCATGTCTTCACTATTGTGAAAAATGCTGCAGTGAGCATAAGGGTGTATAATCTTTTCAAACTAGTGTTTCTGTTTCCTTCGGGTAAATCTCAGAAGTGGAATTGTTGGATCATGTGGTAGTTCTAGTTTTGATTTCTTGAGGAACCTCCATACTGTTTTCCACGCTGGCTGCACCAACTTACATTCCCACACGTAGTGCACAAGGGTTCCCTTCTCTCCACATCCTCACCAACACCTGCTGCTTATCTCTTTGGTACCAGCCATTCTTGCAGGTGTGAGGTGACACACTGTTGTGGTTTTGACTTGCATTTGTCTCCTGATTAGTGGTGCTGAGCACCTTTTCATATACTGAAACTGCTGTTCTGTGTGATAGAATATACATCACACTATGGGATAATTTAAATAAAATTGAGTTTGTACTTGTATATAGTTATTATTCAGTCATGCAGTTTTGTATTTACATAATTAATAGCTTTGCATGCTATGTAAAATAGTCTTTGAAACACAACTTTTAATGACTTTCTAATACATCATTGATTATTTCTTTGATAATGCACAGAGCTTAAAAAAGCATGGTGAGAAAGACAAGTTCATCCATTGTGTGTAAAAGGGTGCATACATGTGTGCTAAGTTGCTTCAGTGGTGTCCAGCTCTTTATGACCCTATGGACCATAGCCTTCCAGGCTTCCCTGTCCCTGGGATTCTCCAGGTTAAGAACACTGGAATGTATTGCCATGCCCTCCTCCAGTGAATCTTCCCGACCCAGGGATCAAACCTGCGTCTCTTATGTCTCCTGCATTGGCAGGTGGGTTCTTACCACTAGCGCCACCTGGGAAGCCCAGTATAAAAGGGTAACTTTGCAATTTTCCTGAAATACAATTTAACACTTTGTGTCTTTCCTGTGATCCAGTAATTCTATTATCTGGAAACTTATCATCAGGCAATAATAAGAGATGTGGACAAAAACAGATACACAAAAGATTTTTGTTTTAGCTTTATAATATCAGAGTTGGAAGTCATCTAAAATGTTCAACAGGAACCAAACAGTTACATCACCGACAGCATCTCTGCAGGCGCTGCCTGTTTGTTGGTGTGGCTTGTTTAGCATCAGATGCTTGCAGCTTGAAGCACAGAACATATATCTGATCTATAAGTACATATCGGATGCTCCCCCCTTCACACTGTGCCTCTTCATTCCCTGCTTACTGCTTTACGATTAAGGATGCGGCTGGCCAAGGCTTGTCTCCTTTTCAATTCTCTGGCAACTCATGACTTCTGGCTGCAAAGATTCTTCAGATGGTGTCTTGGACATCAAACAGCGACAGCCCAACATTTGGTTACATAAAGTGCAAATGAATCATGAACACGTGGATTATATTTCCGTTCAAATACACAGGGATTTCAATTTATGGGAAATGGACTGTGGGCTGCACGAATTAGCACTAGGTTTGGGAAATTGGTTGAAACCCTGACCAGATCCTCAGTTTAGTTATATCCATCTGCTCTCCCCACCCCTCCTCCCGTCCCAATCCCCCTCCTTAGCACCCTAGAAATGACAGCTGTTTTGTTCCAGGGGATGCTAAAAGCTAGTCTCTTCTCCAAGAAAGACGGGAGGCCAACTTGATTTGCCAGAGGTTCCTGAAGTTTATTTCTTTTGTCCCAAAGCCAACAACGACTAAACAAAATACAAAACGGACCCTCCCTTCCCCTTGGCTTCTGTGTTGGAACTTTCTTAATTTTTATTTCTTTCTTTAGTTTCTTCTCTGCCTTGATGTTGCATGTCTCTTCCACTGCTGATCCCTTAAATGTTGGAATTTCCTGAGGCTCCCTCCTGAGCCCATTGTCCTTATTGTATTTTGTGCGTGCTCAGATGTGTCCAACTCTGTGCAGTCTCAAGGACTGTAGCATGCCAGGCTCCTCTGTCCATGGGATTTTCCCTGCAAGAATGCTGGAGTGGGTTGCCCTGCCCTCTTCCAGGGGATCTTCCCGACCCAGGGATTGAACCCATGTCTCTTGTGTCTCCTGCATTGGCAGGTACGTTCCTTACCACTGGTGTCACCTGGGAAGCCCCAGTTGCTTAGCTGCAAACGGAATCCTGCAGAGAACAAGGACAGCAGCTGTTTAAGGTATGGAGGACAGGGGTTAGGGAGGATCAGAGACTAGAACAGAGGAAGGAAGAGAAAAGGGGACCCATGGCCCTAGAGGAAGAGCTGCTGTGTCCCTCACAGACAGCACAGACTCGGAGACAACCACCAAGAGAGCTCCAGGCCGGCAGGGAGGCTGACGGCTCCCTGGTGTTTCTCCTGACTCTGGGGCCAGTGTCAGGGGAAGGAGGTGTGAAGTAGCCTGGAAGTGAGACTGCCTTCAAGATCAAACTTAATGCCATCTCCTCCATGAAGTCTAGTCTACAGCAGGGGTCCTCAACCTCCAGGTCATGGACCGGTGGGTACCTCCTGTCAGATCACCAGCAGCATTATATTAGAAATAAAGAGCGCAACAAATGTAATGTGCTCCGTGTACCCCAATGTTCGTGTAGCACTATTTACAACAGCCAGGACGTGGAAGCAACCTAGATGTCCATTGGCAGATGACTGAATAAAGGATCTGCGGTACATACATGCAGTGGAATATTACTCAGCCATCAAAAGGAATGCACCTGACTTAGTTCGAATAAGGTGGATGAAGCTAGAGCCTATTATCTAGAGTGAAGTAAGCCAGAAATACAGATCTTGTTCGTTAATGCATATATATGGAATCCAGAAAGATGGTACTGAAGACTGCCGTCTTCACAGCAGTGAAGACACAGACAGAGAACAGATTTGTGGACCCAGGTTGACGGGGGTGGGGGGAGGGAAGGAGAGGGAGGGACAGATGGAGAGAGCAGCAGAGAGACATGTACACTACCACACATAAAATAGACAGCCAGTGGGAATTTGCTGTGTGACGCAGGGAGCTCAAACCAGCGCTCTGTGACAACCCAGAGGGGTGGGAAGGGGAGGGAGGCGGGAAGGAGGTTCAGGAAGGAGGGGACCTATATATACCTATGGCTGATTCATGTCGATGGATGGCAGAAACCAACACAATATTGTAAAGCAGTTATCCTCCAATAAAAAATTAATTAATTAAAAATACATAATGTGCTTGAATCAACCCCAAACCATCCCTGGCATTTTCAGTCTGTGGAAAAACTATCTTCCACAAAATCCATCCATAGTGCCCAAAGGTTTGAGACCGCTGTGTGTTCTCATCACTGGGGTTCCTGTCCCTCCTTAAGCATGCTCCGGACCCCTTAAGCCAGTCCAGTCCTCCCCCGCTCTGCATCCTCAGCTCCCCAGTGTCCTCCCACTCTGCCTTTTGGACACTGGACTGGATCTAGGCTTCGCAGCTTGGCTCTTGGACTTCCCTTGAGAATAAGCTCTGGCCTTCGGTGCTGCCTCCCTGTGCGTCAGACTGCCTCGGAAAGGACGCCTGGCCTTGGGTGGACCCTGGGCCTTTTTTGAGTTGGCATCTATCCAGGCATATCCAGTTCCCCCTGGAGAGGTGGGATTCAGACAGTGGTCCTTTGTCTCCCTGGCTTAGTACTCAGTCAGCGTCCATTTCAGTATCCCTGCTGAGTCTCTCCCAGGTCTCCTCAGCTGGACCGCTGAGTAATCTCTCCATTGCAAGACTGAACTCACACGACCTTCCAAATAGTGGGCTTGTTACCTATCCATCACCTCCAGGGAGAGCAAAGACAGGACACCCCAGGGCTTACCATGAGGCTTTCGTGTTTGTTCTGGTTCCCAAGTAATCTCTGTGTCCCACTGGTCCCCTGATGCTCCTGCATCCCAGCCTGGGCTGGTGCTGCTGTTTCTGTCCCTCTTGCTCCCTGCGCTGCAGCACACAGCCTGGCTGGAGCTCATGGTCAGCCAGCCAGCCAGAGGGTGGCCTCTAGAATCTGTGGACAACTTGTTAGTTCCTTCCCTACCTTCTTGTCTAGGCTGGAGGAGGTAACCACTTTTTTTTTTTTTTAATTTTATTGGAGCGTAGTTGCTCACAGTGTTGTGATAGTTTCTGCTATACTGCAAAGTGAATCAGCTATGATGTAGTTTAGTTACTAAGTCGTGTCCGACTCTGTGGCTCCATGGACTGTAGCCCACCAGTCTCCTCTGTCCATGGGAATTCCCAGGCAGGAATGCTGGAATGGGCTGTTCTTTCCTCCTCCAGGGGATCTTGCTGAGTTAAGGACTGAGTGTCTCCTGCATTGGCAGGAGTGTTCTTTTACCACTGAGACACCTGGGAAACCCCATATTCTCTTATATTCTGTGTTTATAATTGAGATTGTATCATTTGACCCCATCTTCATTCACTTGGGTTGGGGTGTCTTCAGAGAGGGAGGAGCTGTCGTTCAGTCGCTGAGTCATGTCTGACTCTTTGTGGCCCCATGGACTGCAGCACACCAGGCCTCCCTGTTCCTCACCATCTCCCAGAGTTTGCCCAAGTTCATGTCCAATGAATCGATGATGCCATCCAACCATCTCATCCTCTGTCGTCCCCTTCTCCTCTTGCCTTCATCCCTTCTCCTCTTGCCTTCAATCTTTCCCAGTGTCAGGGTCTTTTCCAATGAGTCGGCTCTTCACATCAGGTGGCCAAAGCGTTGGAGCTTCAGCTTCAGCATCAGTCCTTTCAATGAATATTCAGGGTTGATTTCCTTTAGGATTGACTGTTTCGATTTCCTTGCCTTCCAGGGGACTCTCAAGAGTCTTCTCCAGGACCATAGTTCGAAAGCATCACTTCTTCAGCACTCTGCCTTCTTTATTGTTCAGCTCTAACACCCATCCATACATAAACATGTTCCTTTTGGAAAAGTAGGAAATGCAGAGAAAAAGAAATGAAAAGCACTTATAATCTCTCTTACTAGCCAGAGATAATCTCTGTTTATGTTGTGGCATATACTATAAATAATAATCTATTTTCAGAAAAAAATGTAATTTTCCATATTTCTCTGTTATTGAACTTAACTCTTTAACCCCTACTTTTCTGGACAGTGAGTTTTTCAAAATATTTATTTACCTGGCTGCAGTGGGTCTTAGTTGCAGCACTTGGGACTTCTAGCTGTGGCATGTGGGATCTAGTTCCCCAACCAGGGATTGAACCCAGGCCCCTGGCATTGGGAGTGTGGAGTCTTTGACACTGAACCACCAGGCAAATCTTGATGATGGAAAATGGATTTTGCTAATCCAGAGTAAATTCAGTCATTCCTTGTTTACCCCCGATCTTAGTCAGGTCTACTCTGGGTTCCTGCTCAGCCAGTTGAGGGTCTCCCTGCCTGGTTGTTATGTGAGATGGTGGCACTGGGGAAGGTGTACAGAGCCTGTGGTCCCCTCTTTGAGGCATTCTCTGTGGAGGGAGCTGCCAGCTTCTCCTTTGTCCGAGATGTTCCATCCCCTCTGTGTTAGCCATCGAGGGGTCTTATTCTCTCACCACAAAGGTCACCCTGCTTTGTCCACATCCAGTCGTCTGGGGCTCCTGGGTCAGCTGGAGCCTTCAGGTATTCTGGGCATCTCTTCCAAGTTCACCTCTTCAGGGAGCTTTCAGCTCCTCTCTCCTAACCTACTTCCATCCTCCCATGGGAACTCAGGGGGCTGTTCCAGGATCTTGGTCTAACCATCCCACGTGGACATTTCCAATCCGAGTTGGCTCAGGACACTCAAATGAGGCTCTTTCCTCCCAGTATTTCAGGTAGAAAGTGGGACCCAGGTCTCCATGTTATGTCTCATCCCCAATATGTACTATCTGTGTGTCTTGGTGCCAACCACAAAGGGGCAGAAGTGAGGAGTTCCTCTGCAACCATGTGCTCTTTGAAACTCATCTTCCCTTCAGCTGGGCAGACTTTTATCTTCGTTCAAATAAGAAAATAGCCTCTCTTATATCATCAAGTGTTTTTCCCAAATCTGTGGGTTTATGGTATAAATTTTGTGCTCTGCATCCTCCAGACTTTGCTCTTTGTAGTCCAGGCCAAGCTTTCATCATTGAAGAAACAAACAAAATACACACAAATTCAAATGTGTCAGTGTCCTATTGCTGCGGTAACAAATTGCCACAAAATGAGTAGCTTAAAACAATACATAGTGGGACTTCCCTGGTGGTCCAGTGGCTGAGACTCTGCCTGCCAATGCAGGGGACATGGGTTCGATCCCTGCTCCGGGAAGACCACGTGCCACAGGGTAACTAAGCCTGTGCACCACAGCTACTGAGCACTTGCTCTAGTCTGTGAGCTATAACTACTGAAGCCTGCACACCCTAGAGTCCGTGCTGTACCGTAAGAGAAGCCCCCGCAGTGAGAAGCCTGAGTACCGCAGCTCGAGAGCAGCCCTTGCTCATTGCGCTAGAGAAAGCTCAGCGCAGCAGTGAAGACCCAGCACAGCCACAAATAAATAAATTGATTTAAAAATACCAGCACAAACTATCTTAGAGTGCTGGAAGTCAAAAGTCCAAATTAGGTCTCCATGGGCTAGAATGAAAAGTGTTGGTGGAGTTAGCATTCTTATCTGGGCACTGGAGGGGAGAATCCTTCTCTTGCTTTTTCTGGCTCCTGGAGGCCGTCTCCATCCTTGGCTTATGGCCCTCATCTGCATCATCAAAGACAGCAGTGTTGCTTCTTCAAGACTCTCTCTAACTCTGACCTCCTCTGTCCCACTTTTCAGGACACTTCTGACTTTATTGGGCCCACCTGGGCCATCTAGGATAATCCCTTTGTTTTATTTTAATTGGAATATAGTTGCTTTACATTGTTGTATTAGTTTCTGCTGTACCACAAAGTTAATCAGCTATATACATATAGCCCGTCTCTCTTGAACCTCCCTCCCACACTGTCCAGCCACCCCTCTAGGTCATCACAGAGCACTGAGCTGAGCTCCTTGCGCTATAGAGCAGCTTCCTGCTAGCCATCTATTTGCACATGGTAGTGTATAAAGGTCAGTGCTACTCTCTCAGTTTGTCCCACTATTTTAAAGTCAGCTGATTAGCAACTTTAATCCCTTCTTGCATATAACATAGCATGTTCACAGGTCCCTGAAAATAGCATGCAGACATCTTTGGAGGGGCCACTCTTCTGCCTACTAATCAGATAATAATTCCTTTGTCAAAGGCTTAATTCATATGATCAAAAGCTATGACCTTCAGAAGTATAGTCTTTGTTATTGATTTAACAAAGTTTACTTTGGAGTCCCAAAGCCAGTGATTTAACTTATTATTTTTTTAATTTAGAAATGTTTCTACCATCCTATAAATGTTATGAATTGAAAGCTATTGCTATTCTCTGACTTTGAGAATAACCTAATGGATATTGGAAAACAATAGATACTGGGAAGCCCATGAAGAAAAAGAAAAATCCCTCTTTTTTTTTTTGGCCATGCCTTGACATGTGTGATCTTGGTTCTTCACCAGGATGGAATCTGTGGCCCCTGCACTGGAAGTGGAGAGTCTTAACCACTGAACCACCAGGGAAGTCCCCCCCCCCACCCCTGCCCATCCCTCAATTTTAGTTCTCCAAATTTAATTTTGCTTCGTGCATATGGATCACACTACACACTCTGTGTTTGTTACCTGATTTAATTCGCTTAGTGATGTAATACATTTCTGACAATGTTGTTGTTGTTTAGTCACTCATTTGTGTCTGACTCTTTTGTGAGCCCATGGACTGTAGCCCACCAGGCTCCTCTGTCCATGAAATTCTTCAGGCAAGAATACTGGAGCGGAATGCCATTTTCTTCTCCAGGGGATCTTCCTGACCCAGGGATCAAACCCAACTCTCTTGCCACTAGCAAGCGGGTTCATTACCCCTGAGCCACCAGGAAAGCCCTTCTAGGACAATACATCTTTATTACCTCATTTTAATTTCTGCAGAGTATTCCCCTGTCTAGCTGGCTTCCCATTGTTGGCGCACCTGGGAACCACTAGAAGGCAAGGCCAGGATCTGGCCCTCGTGGTTCTTTCTGCATAGAGTGCCCGCAGCATGCTGCCGGCCCATGGCCTGGGCAGTCAGCTGGTTACTACGAGCAAGGTAGAGCAGACAGCAGGAAGTGCCAGCTCTGGATCCAAACCCTCATCCTGGGAGAAGGATGACCCTCAGGGAACTGTTCTGACTCCAGGTTCTGACAGAAGAGGTGTTTTTTTTGTTTTGTTTTTTTTTTTAATTTTTTCCCCCTGGCACCCTGCAGCACTGCCCAGAGAAATGATTATTGGAGGGAGGTGGGAGGTGGGGAAGTGGGGGAGAGGTGGCGTGGTCACAGTGACCTGGAGGTGGTTTAATTGAGTGATGGTGATTCAAGATTCTGAACAGTGGTGCTGAGTGAAGTTAGACAGAGAAGGAGGGACATTGTTTGACATCCCTTATGGGCAGAATCTTTAAAAAGAGGTGATAAGAATGAACTTATTTACAAAACAGACTCACAGGCTTAGAGAAGGATCTTATGGTTGCCAGAGGGAAGACTATGGGGGAGGGATAGTTATGGAGTTTGGGATGGACATGTGCATACTGTTATATTTAAAATGGATAACCAACAGGGATCTACTGTATAGCACAGGGAACTCTGCTCAATGTTACACCGCAGCCTGGACAGGAGGGGAGTTTGGGGGAGAATGGATACATGTATATGTATGGCTGAGTGAGTCCCTCTGCTGTTCATCTGAAACTATCACAGCATTGTTAATCGGCTACACCCCAATAAAAAATTTAAAAAGTTTTATTTTAAAAAGGCTATCAACGGGGTCTTCCCTGGTGGTCCAGTGGCTAAGACTCTATTCCCAAGGCAGGGGGCCCAGATTTGATCCCTGGTCAGGGAACTAGAACTCTCTTGCAACTAAGACCTGGTGCAGCCAAATAAATATTTTTGAAAAGGCTATGAATGGGAGGAGTGACATTGGTCAGGAGGCCAGAGGCATCCATGGCAGGGGCGCATCCCTAGGAGGCCTGGGCCACTTGGCAGGTGGCAGGTAGCCCAGGGGCTGACTCAGGGTGTCACTCCTGCTTCCCTGGTGGTGTTTTCTCTATCAGACACAGCAGGCTTTTCCTTGCGTCTGCCGTCACACTGCCATGTCCTGAAAACCATCACATTCTTCCCCAGCTTTCAGCCCCGACTCTTTGCCCACTTACTGTATATTCTTTTGGTTGTTCTGGTGGGGGGGAATCCAAGGATTTCTTTAACCCAGCAATCAAATCGGTCATTTAAAATAATAGTATGCCTTGTCCAAGTCTAAAAATAGATCCTCCAGGGTATGGGAAGGCTAACAAGGGGAAGTTGGGCAGAGAACACTGCGAAAGTTTCGGAGCCCAGTTCCCCAGGGCTTGTGTCCACTTTTCTTTCATCCCTCCTCCTCTTGACAAGGGCGAGAGTCAGGGCGCCTTCTGTTTGTCTTGATTCAAGTCAGCCTCCACCTTCCCCGGAGCCCAACTGCCCTTCTCAGGACACAGACTGCATTCACCCCGCCTCACTCCGCCCCAGCCCCGCGCGAATTTTATGAAAGCCGTTTTCACTGGGATTCAACAGGCTCTGTGTGTGTGTGTGGCGTGTGTGAAGGAGAAAATGAATCACTTCGACTTTGGGCAAGGACTGGAGGTGTCGTGTTTGTCCCTTGCAATGACATAAACGCACCAGAACTTATTAAAAAGAGAAAAAAAAAAAAAAAGACTGAGGGTGGGAACTTGGGGGGAACGGACTCCAGCCTTTGGGATGATCTGAAAAGTTCAGCACGTTTTCCATACATTAGACCTCAGAGAGCATCGTGTTCTGCCCGCTCGCAACGGACTCCCAGTCCAAGGGAAAGTCTGAGGTTTTACATTTCTGTTTGTGGTACAGGAAAAGGCTTGTGATCTGAGGGCTTGATTCAGTGAAATTACATCGCCTTCTACACATTCGCTTCACAAGGAGGGCAGGAGTTGGAAGTGACTGTTTTGAGACGTTAAAGGTTTGCTGGCAGAGGGAAAGGGATTTTTTTTTTTCCCTCCCTCCCTGCTGGCGGGGGGAGAAACAGTTCTAACGAGGAGTTACTTTGTAATTTTAACTCCCATTCAAATACTCCCAGCCCTAGAAGCTGCTGTTAATCCCCCAAGACTTCTCTATCCGGACTCAGAGGGACCAGTCACTGCTCTCCCACATCCTCAGAGCCCCCCGACATGAGTTTACAGAAGAGGGTCTTCCCACGGAAGGAGAATGGTGAGTGTGGCTAATCATGGGGAGGTGGAGATGGAGGGTTTGATTTGACACTCTCCCAGAGGGGTGGAAGCGTAGAAAAGCATCCTTGTGGTTATACTGTGTTGGGTTTGTGTGTGCGTGTGTGTGTGCGTGTGTGTGTGTGCGTGTGCGTGTGTGGTGCAGTCCCTCCCTGTCTGTCTGCGTTGTCCTCGCGGAGGCTGGCTGAGTGCTCACTAGGTTGCTTGTCAGAAGGGTGAAGGGTGGGCTTTATTGCAGGACCCCCCAAAGAGGATAAGAGAAAGCCCTGGCTAGGGCAGCCGGTTTCTACCTGTCCTTCCTTCCTCTGTGAGGGGTCCTGGCAACTTTCAGGGGCAAGGGCATCGGTGTCTAAATGTCCAAAGTTGTCAGAGTCCCCATGGCTGTGCTCTGCTTCTAACAGGATGCAGAACAGGAGGGGGTGCTGCTCAACGACTGGGGGAGACAGGAGAGCAAGTCCCTGGAGCAGGGACCCCTTCAGAGCCTTCTCGGATCTAAGTGCTAGGAGGGGCGCCAGGTACTCGGGCCAGACTCCCTGCCTTGCTGCAGGTACAGCCTCTGAAACGGATCAGATGGTTTCTTATAACAACCTCCTTCTTTCACTCCGGAAACATAAACAAACAGGCATCAGGGGAAAGGATTTTAACCCCTCAGCCCAGCTTTTAAAGTCAACACTGGCAAAGCTTCAGCTCTGTTGTAACTTTGGCAGAAGAGAATAAACACGTGGTTTTCTTTTAAAAAAGAAAGAGAAGCAAGTCAAAGGCACATTTCTGACTTTTCTAGCTCCAGAAGGAAGATACGGCCGAGAGGCTGGAACCCTGAGATCCATTTGGTTAGGTTCCATTAGAGTGTCTCTGACTTCAGAAGAAAGGCAGTGGAGCATAGGGACCAAGACCCCAGGGCTGCAGGCTCTGGCTACTGAGATGGAACCTTAGCTCTAAGATGAATGGGCTAGTTGGTTTGGGGAAAGGTAATTAACCTCTCAGGGCTTCCCTGTTGGCTCAGTGGTAAAGAATCTGCTTGCCAGTACAGGAGACACGGGTTCGATCTCCCTGGTTTGGGAAGATCCCCTGGAGGAGGTCATGACTACCCACTCCAGTATTCTTACCTGGAGAATCCCATGGACAAAGGAGCCTGGTGGGCTACAGTCCATGGGGTTGCAAAGAGTCGGACATGACTGAGCGAATAACACTTCACCCCACCGCCGATTTTCTATCTGTCAATCTACAGAGAGTGCAGTTGCTTTCTTACACACTTGGAATTCATTCTCAACAGATTATGTAGCGCAGTCTCTGCTTCAGGCACTGTGCTGGTCTCTGAGGATCTACTGGGAAACTGGAGATAAAAAGCACACATCACATCAATATGAAGACAAGAGGATCCGTCGCTATGAGAGGCTCTCCCTGGGGAGCTGGCCTAGTCTGGTGGTCAGGGTGGGCCCCCCTGAGAAGGCACCAGTTGAGTTGTGTGCGGAGCTTCGGGAGTTAGGTTGGGTGCAGAGGTAGAGAAGCAGTGAGAAATGAACTGTCTCAGATCTTATGAGCTTAACATCGCCTCTGTGTGCTTCGTAAACATCTGTCCATCCAGTCTGTTTTCCTCACAGCATCTTTCAAAAAATCATCCTGGTGGAACTTCGCTGGTGGTCCAGTACTTGAATATCTGCCTTGCAATGTGGGGGAAACGGGTTCAATGCCTGGTCTGGGAAGATCCCACATTCTTTGGGGCAACTAAGCCCTCAAGCCATAACAAAAGATTCTGCATGCTGCAACTAAGACTGAGGCAGTCAAGTAAAATTTAAAAAAAAATTTTTTTAAGCATCCTGGTGACTTGTCAGCAGAAGGAAAAAAGGGGTTTTGCTGGTGGGGCCAGGCCTCAAGAGCCCTTCTCTCTGTGTCAGCCCATTATCTCCCTTCCCCACACCTGCTGGCCAACCCTGGAGGGTGCCTCTTGGAAATCTGTCTGTAAATAGCAGCACCTCCCTCCACCTGGGGGCTTTCAGCATAGGTGCTGATTTAGGGCCCTGATTGGCATGGACTCACTGGAGCTGCCCCTGCATCCCTATGAGGCAGTGTGTGAATTAGTCACTCAGTCATGTCTGACTCTCTGTGACCCCATGGACTGTAGCCCACCAGATTACTCTGTCCATGGAATTCTCCAGGCAAGAATCCTGGAATGGGTTTCCATGCCCTTCTCCAGAGGATCTTCCTGACCCAGGGATCTAACCCAGGTCTCCCATACTGCAGGCCGATTCTTTACAGTCTGAGCGAGCCACTGGGGAAAGCCTTGTCTTTATTGTAAGGTGAGCAGAAATGGGGCCTGGGGAACTTATCCAAACAGTGAGCAGCAGGACTGAGGTTTGAACCCAGGTAGCTCTATTTCATGCTAAAGCGTGAATTCTTAGCATGTGATTGAAAAATAACTACAGCGATCCTTAGACACATAACAGACCAATTGCCATGCTGATGTTTCTACTTGGCGTTAGGCTTCTCAGTTCCTGTGAAGTTACCGGAACCATCACCATTATGGCCTCAGAAAACCACATCAGGGACACAATTGGTTTCATACCTCTCCCAGTTATCAACTTAGCTTGCTTTCGATTGTGTTCTTTCCAAAATATTATTATCAAAAATGTTCAAACATATAGGAAAGTGGAAAGAACTGTAGTCAACAAGCATATACCCAAAATTTGATTCTACAAGCAACGTTTCTTTGCCTTGTTACGTGACTATCCATCCCATCAACCCTCTATCCACCACCCATGCATCCATCTTATTTTTTTTAATTTTAAAAAGTATATTCATTTATTTTGACTGCACTGGGTCCTTGTTGCTCTGCACAGGCCTTCTCTAGTTGTGGTGAGTGGGGGCTACTCTCTAGTCGTGCACAGGCTTCTTGCAGTGGCTTCTTTTGTTGCAGAGCATGGACTCTAGGGCACAAGGCCTCAGTAGCTGTGCACGGGCTTAGTTGCCCCTCAGTACATGGGATCTTCCAGACCAGGGATGGAACTTATGTCCCCTGTCTTGCAAGGTGGATTCTTAACCACTGGACCACCAGGGAAGTTCCCGTCTTATATTTTTAATACATTTCCAAATAAGTTTCAGGCACCCCTACACTTCACTTCTAAACACTTCAGCATGTATATAATGAAAACAAGCTCAGTATTTGGTGACTGTTCTTTCAGGTAAAGTTTACGCACAGTGAAATATATGTACCATTCGATTAATCTTGAAAAACAGATACACCTGAGAAACTTACCTTGTTAGGAACATTACTCTCACCCCAGAAGGCTCTCCCATGTCCTTCCTCAGTTGCTTTCAGTTTTTACTAATATTAATAATATTTTATGTGCCACTAAATGTAAAGACCTAATTTAATAAAATACAGTGAGAGTTGGACCATAAAGAAGGCTGAGAGCCGAAGAACTGATGCTTTCAAGTTGTGTTGCTGAGAAGACTCTCAAGAGTCCCTTGGACTTCAAAGAGAGCAGACCAGTCCATCCTAAAAGAAATCAACCCTGAGTATTCCTTGGAAGGACTGATGCTGAAGCTGAAGCCGCCAATACTTTGGCCACCTAATGCAATGAACTGACTCATTAGAAAAGACCCTGATGCTGGGAAAGATTGGAGGTGGGAGAAGGGGATGACAGAAGATGAGATGGTGGGATGGCATCACCAACTCAATGGACATGAGTTTGAGCAAGCTCCAGGAGATGGTGAAGGGCAGGGAAGCTGGTGTGCTGCTGTCCATGGAGTGGCAGAGTCAGACACGACTGAGAGACGGAACAACAGCAATAAAACACAATACTGCTTCATCCTATGCTGGTCTTACGGGCAGAGCCCTTGGTGGCAAAAAATGCCCAGCTTCGCTGGGTAGACCTCACAGTGAGTTCAAGTGCAGATTTCGGCTGGGGTTTGAGGAGAAGGGAGCAGCATCAAGCCGATGGCTTTTGGGGGCAGAGGAGAAGCAGGTACAGATAATGGTGCAGGGCTGGGTGTGGGGTTGGAGTGGGGCTCCTGACTCTGCCAGCAAGGTTAAGAACAGGCCAGGGCGGAGGAGACAGAGCAGGTGCCCTTCATGGGAACTGAACGCTTGGGTGGCAAAGAGAACCATGTCAAGGCTCTGTATATACTCACATGTCCCAAGGCCTCACGTGGGGTCCCCTTGGAGGGTCCCCGCCCCAAGCTTTTTTCACAGGAGATGTCCTGTATGTCCTGCTGCAGACCAGGCTGGTCCAGGAATTGGAGCCAGTGCGAGCATCTGTCCCTGGGAATATGAACACGGAAGCAGTCAGAATGGGTATCATGCAGTGTGGGGTGTATGCATTTCAACGTCTGAATGGCTGAGATGCTATGAGATGAAAATGGACTTCTGCACTTCAACTTATGCTGAAGCTGAAACTCCAATACTTTGGCCACCTGATGCAAAGAACTGACTCATTTGAAAAGACCCTGATGCTGGGAAAGATTGAAGGTGGGAGAAGGGGACGACAGAGGATGAGATGGTTGGATGGCATCACTGACTCAATGGACATGAGTTTGGGTAGGCTCCAGGAGTTGGTGATGGACAGAGAAGCCTGGCGTGCTGCAGTCCATGGGGTTGCAAAGAGTCAGACACGACTGAGGGACTGAACTGAATTGAACTGAGCGTATGTTTCCATGTTACTCTCCGTACATCCCACTCTCTCCTTCCTCCACCCCCACCCCCACCTCGTGTCCCTAAGTCTGTTCTCTATGTCTGTGTCTCCACTGCTGCTGGCAGGTGGATTCTTTACCACTGAGCCACCAGGGAAGCCCTTAAAAGGCTTATAATAACGCATTTTACAAAGGAGATAGCTGAAGCTTAGAAGGGGGCCTGGCTTATCCCAGGCCGCACAGCCAGTCAGCAACAACCTGAGAATGAGTTCAGGCCTCTGAACTCCTGGACCATAGTGGACTTTTCCCACCATACCCTTCCTGTGACTGGAGCCTGTCTCTGTCTCTATTATATCTGACCTATGGGTATATCTCTCTATGCATCTGACCACAGAGACATCTGACCTCTCTCCCTCCTTCCTCCTGCCTTTTGTTCCTGTCTCTTTTTTTGCTCTTCTCATTCCTTCCTGCAACAGCTATTTAACATCCAGGGACTGTTCAGGGCTACAGAGAGAGAGAGAGAAGACACAGTCCCTGGCATCAGGGATCTCACAGTAAATGGATAAGACCCTGATGAGAGAGCTTTGAGATGACAGAAGAGTAGCCCCTAAGTCCATCGGTGAATTGGGATGGAGGTGTCATGGAAGACTTCCTGGAGGAGGTGGCTTTGAGCCAAACATGAGAGCCGGCTGGGAAGCAGGGGCTCTGTGAGTTAGAAAAGGGCAGCATGTGCATGTGCTGAGGTGCGGAAGTGGGAGAAGTCACGAAGCCTCTGGAGGAGTTTCCAGCCTGGGGGAGATGAGCCTGTGACCTCAGGCGGGAATTGAACATTTTTGCTTATTGAGTCAGTCATGTCATGATAATAACAAATTAAGAAAAGAAAGCAGGGATTTCTTCATCTTTAAAAACGTTGCTTTCTGAAGCAAGTCAGGAAGCGGCTTTCCTGCGATAACTGTGTGGGCAGGAGGACTGCAGGAAGGGCCCTGGCTGTTCCCTCCCAACCCTGGCTCACCCCTCGTCCTGTCTGAACACAGACTGAGCAGAGCCTGGCCCCTGGCTTGGAGAGCTCCAGCATCCTGTAAGAGCCAGAGAAGATGAAGGACTCGACTATCTCTACACCCTTATAAGAGGCAAGACCCCAGACTGAACACATGGTTCCTGCCTGAATCTTGTGGAATGGAAACATCCCCCACCTCCGTCCTGTCCTGGGTGCGTCAGTCATTCATGGAAACCTGGCCTTTTCTTGTGGCCGGGTGGAGGGCAAGCAAGCGCACCCTGTGCAAACCTTCCTGATCAGGGCCTTGAAAAAGCACCACCCAAACACCAACCTTTCCCTCTCTCTTGGGTGCTTAACCCTTTCTCAACCTCCAACCCCTGTGTCTGGGCTGCCAGGCAGGGTAGGAATTTCCAGATTGCTCAACTCCGCCTGGTTTATTTATTCAGTGTTTATTCAAAGGGCCAGAATGGCCTGGACTTTGTTGTCAGATAACCTTGGGCTCAAATGCTGGCTCCGTGCCTTGGGAAAGCCTGTTACCAGCTGGTGCCTCCTCTTTCTCCCTTCCTCATCCAGAAAATAGGAATAATGAATAGCACCAACCCTATAAGTTAAATTGTGGAGATGGATGCTGTGTCGACAGTACTTAGTAGGGTGGCTCAGAGCAAGTGCTTCGCGAATGACAGTTGTTGCTGTTATTATTATTTTTGGCCGCACCACACAGCGTGTAGGATCTTAGTTCCCTGAACAGGGATCGAACTCAGGCCCCTGCAGTGGAAGCTCACAGTCATAACCACTGGAATGCCAGGGAAGTCCCAGTTGTTACTGTTATTAACCAGTCAAGCTTTTGTACCTCCAAGTATTCTTCATCCTGTGTCTGTGAATTAAACCAAGTGATTCTGCCTGTCCAATCCAAAGGGCCACTTATGCCCTCAGAAGTAAACTCTCTTCTCTGAGAGAACTTGCTCGCTTTTCTCATCTGTGGCCTTGAGAAACTAGGAGAGAGGGTCGAATAGGTTAAGTTCCATCTAAACCTGAGCATAGTCACCTATATTAGATTAAGAAAATGTCTTCCAGAACTCTCTGTAGACTCTAAAATACAAACAAATGTAGATGCTCGTTACATGGTATTAGTCATTTATTTATTCATTCAGTTTGGGGTTGATTCATTCGGCAAGTGTTTACTGAGCTCTTGTGGACCAGCCGTGCCCTAGGGCTGCAGACCCCGCATTGAACAACTCTGATGAATTCCTCCCGTCTGCGGTGTTTGCACTCTAAATGGGACGTAGAGATACAAACCACAGGCCAAATAGACTCCAGGACATCTTTGGATGGTGACGAGTTCTATGGGGGAAGTAAAGGAGACACACCACATCTGCTTTGTCCATTCCTCTGTCGATGGGCATCTAGGCGGCTTCCATGTCCTGGCTGCTGGAAACAGTGCAGCAGTGAACACTGAGGTGCCAGCGTCTTTTCTGAATTATGGTTTTCTCTGGGTTTATGCCCGCAAGCGGGATTGCTAGGTCATATGGTAGCTCTAGTTTTAGTGTTTTAAGAAATCTCTGTGCTGTTCTCCATAGTGGCTGTACCATCTTACATTCTCACCAACAATGTAGGAGAGTTCCTTTTTCTCCACACCCTCTCCAGCATTTATTGTTTGTAGATTTTTATTTTTTTTATGACGGCCATTCTGATGGGAGTGAGGTGATAGCTCATTGCAGTTTTGATTGTATTTTCCTAATAATCAGTGATGTTGAGCATCTCTTCATGTGTTTGTTGACCCTAGCGGTGGGAGTTTTTAATTCCATTTGGCAGCTGAGTGAACCAAGGCTGAGACGTGACCGACATCCCGCAGTAGGAGCTGGCCAAGCTTGGTGTGTGGTTCGGGGGCCCCCACTTCTCACCCAGGTGGGGCTCTCCAGCTGCATCCTCCCAGCTTTCTTCAGGCACAAGCTCACCTTTGGGGAGTGAGGGAGCAGAGGGGAGGTTCTTCCTTTCCTGGAAGAGTCCCAGGTGGCACGGATGTCTCTACTAGGAGAGAAACCGCACTGTCAGTGAAGGCCTGGGCCAGAATGAATTCACCCGCTGAGAGTGAGCAGGTGGGTGTCATCTGAAGATGGAGAAGCAGGACCTGGATTCAGACACAAGGACAAGGTGTGGGAGGGAGGCTGTAGGGCCCGCAGAGGCTGTGGGGCCTGGAAGGGCCAGGCTGGCCTCCTGGGCTGCCAGATCGCCCCCAGCCTTTCTCTGCCAGTGAGGCAGCCTTGGTGGTCTACCCCAGGCTTGAGCCCTGACTGCGTCGCAGGCTGAGCAGAGCAGGCGACACTGACCAAGGTTCCCTGCACTTTATACAGTTTTGTTTAGTGTTGGCTGTGCTGGGTCCTCACTGCTGCACAGGCTTTCTCCAGTTATGATGAGCAGGGGCTCCTCTCTAGTTGTGGTGCTGGGCTTCTCACTGTGGTGGCTTCTCTTGTTGTGGAGCACAGGCTCTAGGGCCCACGGGCTTCAGAGGCTGCTGCTCCCAGACTCTAGAACACAGGCTCAGCAGTTCTAGCGCTTAGTTGCTCCGTGGCATGGGAGATCTTCCCAACACAGGGATAAAACCAGCGTCTCCTGCATTGCAGGCAGATTCTTTACAACTGAACCACCAGGGAAGCCCTGCACTTGAAAATTTACTCCACTGCACCCTAGACTCAGCCCTGCCATGGGGAACTGCCCCCTACACCCGTTGACAAAGGCAGCTTTATCCCCAAAGCGTCTCCCTTGTGACCACGGGCCCCTGTCCCAGCGATAGCCAGATTTCCAAAGCCTTGCATGGCATTCCGGGGGCTTCCCACGGATTGCACCTACACCCTCATTAAAGCCCCCAGCCAGCCCTGAAACATTTGGTGGTGAGCGTCAGAAAGCATTCCATTTGTTAGAAAAGAGGGTCACACAAAAGTCCCAGCCTGGACCATACAAACAGCTCACAGAGCCCGTGCTTAGGACAGAAGTGTGGGATGGTCTTTAAGGGGCAGACGGGTTAAATGTCACCCTTAGATCAGGCTCTTCAGGGGGACATGCGGGGGAAAAGCCCTCTGCCCACGTGATGAGAATCCCGGTAGGACACACAGAAGTGCCTTGTCCCCTGATGCTGTGGTTCTCAACTTGCTCAACATAAGAGAAGTCCTTGGTTCTTGAACTTGCGCCTGTGTGCTCAGTCATGTCCAACTGTTTGCAACCCTGTGGACTGCAGCCTGCCAGGCTCCTCTGTCTATGGGATTCTCCAGGCAAGAATACTGGAGTGGTTTGCCATTTCCTTCTCCAGGGGATCTTCCCAATCCAGGAATCCAGTTTGTGTCTCCTGCATTGGCAGATGGATTCTTTACCACTGAGCCATCTGGGAAACTCCCTTGAACTTGAGCAGGCAACCAGGTGATCCTGGAGGGCTTATAAAAATGGAGTGCCAGACCAGGCCCCATGCTCAGAGATTCTGATTCTGGAGGACCAGGGGCAGCTTAAGAATTGGTATTTCTAGAAGAATCTTCCATGGGTTCAAACTTGTTACATAACTTATGTTTTCCATTGTTTTCCCTGAGGCATCCCTATTGATGCCCACAACTGGCTTGGGGACCAGACAGGCTCTCAAAAGCCAGTTCTTTCTCTCTCTCTCTCTTTTTAAAACATGTATTTGGCTATACCATGTCTTAGGGCTTCCCAGGCAGTGCTAGTGGTAAAGAATTTGTCTGCTACTACAGGAGACGCAAGAGACATGGGTTTGATCCCTAGGTTGGGAAGAATTCCATGGACAGAGGAACGTGGCAGTCTACAGTCCATGGAATCGCAAACAGTCGGACACAACTGAAGGGACTTAGCACGCATGCATGCACCACATCTTCGTTGTGCCGTGCAAACTCTTAGTTGTGGCATTTGGGATCTAGTTCTCCAACCAGGGATTGAATCTAGGCCCCCTGCAGTGGGAGCATGGAGTCTTACCCTCTGGACCACCAGGGAAGTCCAATACGATGCCATGAAGAGAGCCAGGGCTTTGGGGTTGGGTGGATCTTGATTAGACACCTGGCTTGACATCTTGCTAGCTACATGGCCTCTGGGAAGTCACTGGATTTTGCTGAACTAGTAACGGGCTATGACCCTGGGTGCCCAGGTCTGGCACTTACTAGGTGCTCAATGAATTTCTATGCAGTGACTTTTCACTTGTAAAATGAATGTAGTAATATTGAAAGATCCATGGCAGGATGGTGTGAGCTGACCTTATGCCAGGCTCTCTGAGACACTGGGTCATGTTCATGACCTTCCTGCCCTCCCAGCCACTTCTGGGTTACCCAGGGAAGCCAGGGGTCGCCTGGGACCACAGGAGGAGCCTCGCCAGGTTCTGGGCTTCTAGGTGGCACTGGCCTCCTGCGTGTTCTCTGCCAGCCCAGCAGATGGTAGACTTTGTTCTGAGTCCCGGCTTCCCAGCGCTGGCAGCCTGGCCCTTTTGGACCAAGCCTCTTCCCATGGAGAAGTCAGATGGCTCAGGTTGGGAGTCTCTGAGCTGGCCAATGACAGGTTGGCCACATTCGCCCAGAGTCACCTGTCCAGAGCAGGTGCTAAGAACGGTGTCAGATCTCAGGATCTGATTCAGAGAGCAGCCTCTGGGTGAAAAGGAGCATCCATTTCTCATTTCTTGCTGCCTCTGACCCCAGCCTGGGCCCTAGCTTTCCTGGGATAAATGATGCCGTGGTCCTGGCTGGGCAGTTGGAGAAGGAAGCCAAGGAGGGCACAGCCCCAGGGGCTGTGAGCAGAGAGGTAGGTGGGCCTGGGAGAGAAAATGTCCCTCGAGCAGCAGTTCTGACCAGGCGGCGGTTCACAGAGGCAGGAGGCTGGCTTCTCTGACCTGTGTGGGTGCGGGGCGTGGTTGCTGGATCTCGGTTTCCTCTTTGGCAGCTGTGCTGGGGTTGGGCAGGAGCAGAAGCCAGCCACTGGGGTGGGACTCATGGGCCACTTTTGCAGAGTGAGGGGAGGAGGAAGTCATCTGGGAGGTCAGATGTGTTGCGGGCAGTCGTTTGTCCTCACTTTGCAGCCCCAGGAGCTACTTGTTCAGGGATTTCTACCTTAACAGCCAAGACCTCATCTTGGGGCTGGAGATGTGCAAGGAAGCAGGAGGAAGGGTGGAGAGGAGGGGGTGGAGGCAGCTCAAAGGAGACTTCCCCTGCTGCCTGCCAAGCCTCCTCGCCCCCAGGTGGGCACGGTGCATGGACAGCTCTGACACTGGCCTTGGGAAGGCTGTCAGTCACTGCACTTGCTCTAGATGAGGGTCCACTTGCTTTGGACTAATTCCATGTGGTTTCACTCACACAGTTGGGTTGGTGCTTGTTGGTTGATAAATGTGCTTGCTCTCTGTTATCAGAAGACTCAGCAGATTTCTTGCTCCCTATGGATGCAAGGAAACATCCGCTTCCTTCTCATGCCAGGTGCAATCCTCCCATTTCTGGCTGAGCCCCTTGAAGGCTGCACCTTTGTCCCAAGAGCCCAACGCCAAGCCTTCCCCATTTCCCCAAGCAGCCCTTGGTCCAGGTTGCTGAGGAGGACAGGATGGCTCCATTCCTTGGCTCCATTCTTTCCTCTCTTCCATTCGCTCTCCTTCTAAAAGTGACTTATTTATCTTTGGTTGTACTGGGTCTTTGTTGCTGTGTGCAGGCTTTCTCTAGTTGAGGCAAGTGGCGGCTGCTCTTTAGTAGTGATGCACAGGCTTCTCCTTGCAATGACCTCTCTTGTTGCAGAGCACGGGCTCTAGGGCTCAGGATCAGTAGTTGTGGCGCACTGGTTAATTGCCCCATGGCATGTGGAATCTTCTGGACCAGGGAATGAACCCTTGTCCCCTGCATGGGCAGGCAGATTCTTAACCATTTGACCACCAGGGAAGTCCCTTCTGTTCTCTTTTATGTCCCCAAGTTAAGTGGCAGTCAACTTGTACGACCTCAGTTGAGTGCACCTCCTGTATTCCAAACATGATGAGGGCATGAGCTATCAGGGTGGGCCAGCCCCCTCCTCGAAGCCAGAGATATTCATTTATCCACCCCCACTGGTGTTTCTTATGGTTTCCAGTGGACAGAAAGAAGTACCCCGGCTCAGAAAATGGCATCCAGGTGGTGGTGATTGACGGGAGGCCCAGGCAGGTGCTGAACCACATCAGCTTCAGGAACATCATCCTGCAGGGCATCCCTTGGCAGCTCTTCAATTACATGGTGACCGTCCCTGACAAGTGAATCTGGCCAAGGCCCCCTCCCTGTCCCTGGGGCCTGCATCACAGTCCAGGCTGAGGAAGCTTAGGGAACCTTCACGCACTGCCAGTGGCTTCCCAGGTGGCTTGGCGGGTAAAGAATCCGGCTGCCAATGCAGGAGACACTGGTTCGATCCCTGGGTCCGTGGTGAGTCCACACAAAAGTTACTCCAGACAGTGGCACTTGATTCAAACCTTTATTATCAAACTTCCTGCACCAAGAATATTACCCAGATACACACCTGTCTTCTCCAGCTGGCTGGAGAGGACCGTGTCTTCATCCTTTACATCATCACCGCCTGGCACAGGATGAATCTCAGAAAATAGTGGTTGCAGAAATGAATGAACAACATCCACACACCTGTTCTTTGCGCCTTCATCTTTATTCCTGCCCTGGAACTAGGTTCACCCATTTTTCTAGCTTCCACATACATGCACTAATATACGATATCTGTTTCTCTCTTTCTGACCAAGTGAAGTATCCATATCTCTACAGATGACCCAATTTCGTTCCTGTAGAAAGCGAATGTGTGGACACGGGGTGGAGGGGGTGGCAGTGCGGGTGGGATGAGTTGGGAGATTGAGTCTGACATGTATACACTGCCATGTGTAAAACAGCTAGCTAGTGGGAAGCTGCTCTATAGCACAGGCAGAGGGGTGTGTGTATACATATGACTGATTCAATCTGCTGTACAGCAGAAACTAACACAACATTGTAAGGCAACCATATCCCAATAAAAAAAATCTTAAAAGATAAAAATTGAATGAACATTATCAACATAACAACAACCTTGACTCTGACAGTAGCACCTTATATGGCATTGTCCATTTGGGCTGGCAACCCATTTTAATATAGAAGATGTTTTTGATACTAAGACCCAAATCAGTGTGAATAACAACATGCTCGTATATGCAGGGAGGAAAATACCCCATGTGGCAAGATAAACTAAGAGCTTGGAGTCTGGTTATTAAGGCGACCTGAAATGAGGAATTTATTCAAGTTCTTCTTTTGGATCCCAGTTTAAATAAGAACAAATCTATGTTGGTGTTGTAAGCTCAGCAAGTTGTGGCAGAAAGATGGAGAGGTCTGCATGAAAGAGTGTAGAACAGACAGGGTGTTGGGGTGGCTTGTAGGGGAGGGAGCAGGGTGCCTGGGTGGGAGGGCGGAGCCCATTGGGAGCTGCTGTGCTGGCCACACTTGGAGATGCTGGAGGAGAGTGTGTGCATTGGGTGGGAGCAACTGGTAAGGCTGCTGGTGGCTCTGTGCAGTGCCCCAGACACTGGGGACCACCCAGGGGGGATCCCACTGCTTCTGCTTCTGGCTGAGACTAGGCATGCACATCTGGGCTAGAAATGCCTCTGGGTAGACAGCTGCAGCAACGAGGACAAGGCTGCCCTGCCTGGTGGATGGAAGGGGCCTCTACCATCCTGCCCCAGACACGCTCTCCAGATGATGCACAAGCTCTCTTCCCTGCTGATCCCTGCAGCTCTCATCTGATGAGAGTCAGCCTGAGCTCCTTCCTCAGGCTCCCATCTGCCTGCGAAAGATCTGAGCAATCTGAGCAGGAATTTCAGTGTCTGTGAAAGTGTTGGTCGCTCAGTCACGTCTGACTCTTTGTGACCCCATGAACTGTAGCCCGCCAGGCTCCTCTGTCCATGGGATTCTCCAGGCAAGAATACTGGAGCAGATTGCTGTGTCCTCCTCCAGGGGATCTTCCCGACATGGGGATTGAACTAGCGTCTCTTATGTCTCCTGCATTGGCAGGCAGGTTCTTACCACTAGCATCACCTGGGAAGCCCAGGTGCATAGGAAAGGGACTCAGTCATACATATACACGTATCCACTCTCCCCCAAACTCACCTTCCATCCAGGCCGCCACCTAACATTGAGCAGGGTTCCCTGTGCTGTACAGTAGGTCCTTGTTAGTTTTCCATTTAATTATAGCAGTGTATCACAACATTGTTAATCAGCTATACTCCAATATAAAATAAAAGTTGAACAAAAAGCAAACAGTAAAGGCATGTGTGTGTGTTGAGAGAAATAGAGAATAACATAAAAGAGATGATACATAATCTCTTAGCAAAAGCCCAACCCCAACCAATTGTTGTATACATACATATTTGGGTCACAAAAGGAGGCTAACTTTAAGTTAATCTCAGTCATTGACTGTTCTCAACAGGATTTTGAAATAATATCAATACAAATGATAAAAATAATTTTGAAAGATATAATACATAATGTCCTCCAAACCTCTAAACAGAGAGGTTGGTATCAGGAGGAAGTAAGAGGTTTCCCTGAACGTGTAGGAAGAGGTATCAGATAGTGTCTTTCTTGGGATGGATGAAGAAGAAACATCTGTGCTCAAGCATCACTTTCAAAAATTCTTTACAGAGCCATCAATAATACAAAAATAAAACGTAAAGCCTCTGATTCATTAAGGACAGGAGAGAGTGAATGGGTTGCCTGAAAAGCAAGAAAAGGAGACAATAAGAAGCTACAGAAAGACCAAACCAAAACAGATTGGAAGGAAGATGTCTCAAGATATAAGATACAAGATATAAGATTTGTCCGTTAAATGTGTATAAGATATATAAAACATAGTATCAAATATAAGGTTTATATTTAAAAAGGAAGTCTCCCAGATTCAACTTGAAAAAGGGAAATTAAAGTATTGAAAGAGGGCTTCCTTGGCAGTCCAGTGATTAAGAATACAACTTGCAGTGCGGGGCACATGGGTTCGATCCCTAGTCTTTGTTGCACAGAGCAACTACTGAGCCTGTGCTCTAGAGCCTGAGAACTACACCTACGGAGCCCATGTGGCCCATATGCCCTAGAACCTGTACTCCACACAAGAGAAGCCACTGCAACTAGAGAGTAGCCCCCGATCGCTCCAACTAGAAAAAGCCCAAGTGCAGCAATGAAAGACCCAGTGCAGTCAAAAATCAATAAACAGAAATATTAAAAGCTTGCATTTAAAAAAAAAAAGAAAGAAATGCTCTCTCTCATTCCAAATTATACCCCACTTGAAAGAGAAACATTTAAAATGAAATCGTATGAGGTTAAAAATAAAGTGATGGGTAAAAACCATGCAAATGCAGATTAAAAGAAAGTGGGGTAACAATGTTAATTCTGTCAGACAAAAGCTGAGGCAACTATTACGAGAAGTTTTCACAAAAGGATAAAAGAAGAGTACACCATGGAGATATGAAAATTGAGAACTTTATGGTGTACTCTTCCATCATTTCGTAAAAATTTCTTCTAATAAAGACATTGAAATATGTAAAGCAAAATTTTTGGAAATGTCTTACAGATATGGTACCAGATTTCAGTGAACACCACTCCAAGCTTTTACAGATTAGACCAAAATATAATCAGTTGATGATTTATAAGACGGAATATATACATATTTTAATATCACATTTGAGTATATCCGTATCTGAAACTCCAGAGTAATCATTCCTTTCAAATGGGCGCTGAACATTTAAAACATTAAGCTACATCACATTCTGGCTCACAAAATAAGCCTCAATAAATTCCAACAAATAAAAAGTGTCCAGGACACATCCTGTGGCCACGATGCAATGAAACTGGAATTTTCTAATAAAAAAAATTATAAGAACAACAAGGTTAAATCTTGGAAGTTTAACCACAAGAAACTAACAATAACAACAGCAGTCTTCTAAAAATCTGGGTTTAAATTGGAAATCAAAGCTGCAGTTACAGGCCATTTCTAAAATAACAACAATTAGATCATCATGTTTTAAAATCCATGGGTTGCAGCCAAAGGGTCATTCAGAGGAAAATTTCTAGCTTTTTATAATTATGGTGACGCTGACAGTGGTGGCTATAGTAACTGTACTAGCCAACCAACTGTGCTAAGGGATTCACATCTGGTGTTCCAGTTCATTGTCTGTCCCAGAACTGCTGCAAGGCGACTCCTATAGTCACCCCCATCTTCCAGATAAGGAGACTGGAGTCACAGAAAAGTTCAGTAGATTCGCCAAGTCAGACGTTTGGTAAATAATCGGACAGAGGTTTAAACTCAGATCTAGTTGGGCTCAAAGCTAAGCAGGTAACGACGGCATGATATGCTGTCATTTCTAAAATAGAAAGAGTGGGTTTGAAGGAACTAAATATTACACTCTAGCAGATGGACACAAGCGCAAAATAAATTTCAGAAAATCAAGAAGGAAAAAGAAATAAAACTAAAGCAGAAGTAAATACATCAGAAAGTAAACTGACAAGAGGAGATGTTTTTACTAACTCTGAGTCCTTTGAGAGGACCAGTGGAAGAGCTCACTTCAATCAGGTGAGTAAAACAGGAAGAAGGACCAGAGGACCGACTGAAATGCTCGTCAGTGGTCTCTATATAGTTCAGAGAAAAAATTTAAATTGTGAAATTGTAAAAGACATCTCTATACGAATAAATTTGAAATCTTGATGAAAAGTCATCCATCTTATCAACAATGTAAGGGAACAAAACTGTCAAAGGAAAATATTTTTTTAAAAACTGAATAGATCAGGGGACTTCCCGGGTGGTTCGGTGGTTAAGATTCTGCACTAATGATGCAGGGGACACGGGTTCCATGCCTGGTCAGGGAACGAAGCTCTCGCATGCTGCCCATGGTCTGGCCTAAAACATAAAATAAAAATTGTTTCTTTAAAAAAAATTAAATAGACAGCAACCAAAGAAACAATGGAAAGTTTCAAAGAACCACCTCAAACATGATGACAGGACCAAGAGATTTTCTGGAAAACTACTTGAAACTTTTACTGAGTATATTTTAAATTGTGTTGTGTATGTGTTAGTCGCTTAGTCACGTCCAACTCTTTTCGACTCCATGAACTGTAGCCCACCAGGCTCCTCTGTCCATGGGATTCTCCAAGCAAGAATACTGGAGTGGGTTGCCATTCCCTCCTGCAGGGGATCTTCCTGACCCAGAGATCAAGCCTGGGTCTCCTGCTTTGCAGGCGGTTTCTTCACCCTCTGAGCTACAAAAGAAGCCCTATTTTAAGTTAGTAAACTATTTCAGACCCTGGGCTTCAGCAGTGAAAGCGCAGAGTCCTAGCCATTGGACCTCCTTTTTTAATAATAACCTAACAGCAGAAAGTGAGGTGAAGGGTCATTTCTTTTTGCTTTGTTTGCTTTTTTAAAAAAAGAGTTTTTAATTAATTAATTTTTGGCCATGCTAGGTCTTCATTGCTGCTCGAAGGCTTTCTCAAGTTGCGGTGAGCAGGGACTGCTCTCCATTGCGGTGCACCAGCTTTTCATTGCTATGGCCTCTCGTTTCAGAGCATGGACTCTAGGCACTCAGGCCTTAGTAGTTGCAACACTAGAGCTCAGTAGTTGTGGCACATGGGTTTAGTTGCTCCGAGGCACGTGGGATCTTCCCAAACCAGTAATCAAACCTGTGTCCCCTGCATTGGTAAGCAAATTCTTATGCACTGTGCCATTAGGGAAGTCCACCATTTCTTTTTGTGAGCATAGATATAATGATCCTAAACAAAATATTAGCAAACTAAATTCAGTTCTCTATGAGAAGAATTGGGGTCCAGAAGGATAACAATATTAGGGGCTCAGTCTTAAAAAAGCCTGTGATATGTTTCTTCACACTGAGAACTCAGAAGAATGGTACACAATATGGCTGAGGAGCTGAGAAAGCGTTTAGCAGGCAACACCATTCTTGGAGAAAATACTTCCCAAATTGCAATTAGTAATTGGGACAATTTCTTTAATAAAAATAATTTTATCTCAGGATAGCCATCAATATTCTACTCAACTGTGAAAAGCTAGAGAATTTCCGTTAACATCTAGAAAAAGACATGGAACTCCTGTATTGTTACCATTGTTTATTAAAGTCCTGGAAACTTCAGTCAGTAGACTTAGAAAATAAAATGAAATAAATGGTAAAAATATTACAAGATGAAGCAAATTTGTTAATAGTTAGATATCAGACAGTTGGAAGCACAAGGGAAACTGTTGAATAGCTTCTGGATAGGAGAGATCTGTAAGATTGCTGGTTATGAAATAAATGTGTAAAAGTCATAACTTATAGATAAGTTATGAACAACTAGAAAAATATTTTAATAATGGTCTATTCAAAATAGAAAGGAAAGCACAGAGGGATAAATGTTATTAGAGATATTTAAACTCTATATGATGAAGAAAATAAAATTTGACTGAAGGTCTAAGAAAAAAAGCTGAGCAACTATAAAAACAAAGCAAAATCAAGGCCAAAAAAAAAAAAAAAATGTTCCTGGATGGGAAGATTCTCTCCCCAGATTCATCTATAAATCTCAGTAAAAATGTCAACCAGATATTTTCAAATCTGAGAAAATTATTATTCAAATTAATCAGAACTACTAGCTAACAGAAAGTAGCCAATAATTTCTATTTTATTTTTTAAAATAAAAACTTTTAATTTTTCTGGTTATAATTGTGATGGAAACTATAATTAAAATTTAATTTAAAATTAAAATTTATTGTAACTGTCATAAGAAATCAGAAATAAGAAATTAATAAGTAAAAGGGAAAAACTCGTTGTAAATTTTACCCCCTAGCATCTTCACCTGCCAAAAAACACTGTTCACAGTTTGATGTCTATTCAGGCAAGTACATTTTTATAACCCAGACTAGCCAGTATGACTATTTTTATGGTGTTTCTTAGCTTTACAACATACTGTGAACTTCTTTCCATATCCATATATTTTATTCTTGAGTTTGGTCACATAATGTTCCGTGTGTGAGTGTATCATAATATTTTTAATAAAAACCTCTCCTTGATGTACATTTAGGTTATCCCCACTGTTCTACTATTTTCTGTCTCTGTTTTAGTCCATGTATGTGTCAGGTACTCAGCCAAGACCTTCTCAGAACTATCTGCTCTCATTCCCACGTGGGAATTGTCATCTCCATTTTATGGGTGATCAGCTAAGTCATAAAGGAGTTCAGTCCCTGGTTTGAGGTTGCACAGATAAGGGGCAAACCTGGCATGCAAACTAAGGCCACCTCCAGAGTCTAAGCTCTCGGCCAGGTCGTTTCTGCACCTGCTTGTCATTCCTCCCAGTTACAAGCATTCTTGCGGCTAGTGCTAGGCAGCTGACTGCTTTTTTCATGGCAACAGTATTTATTGAGTGTCTCCTACCTGTGAAGCCTTCTTCCAAGCACTGGCATCTCTAAAAATATTTATCATTTATTATTTATTTGGCTGCATTGGGTCTCAGTTGCAGCACATGAGATCTTCATTGCCCCACACAAATCTTTAGTTGCAGCCACAGACTGTCTAGTTGTGGCCCGTGTGTCCAGTAGTTGTGACTGTGGCTTCTCTCTAATTGCAGAGTGGGGGCTTATTTGCTCTGCATCATGTGGGATCTTAGTTCCTCAACTAGGGATCAAACCCATGTCCCTGTCATTGCAAGTTGGATTCTTAACCACCGGACCACCAAGGAAGTCCCCAAGCACTGGGATTTAATGAGGAATCCATCGTAGGCAATCCCTTCAGAATAGTGGTGGGTGGAGATGCCTTTCTTGAATTTATCTAGATTCTTCTTGAGGTTAATTATATTTTCACCCTTTTCTCTCTTGGAGGGAATACATGCCAATGAGGTAATAGTCCTGTCCATCTTCATCTTTTGTCTCAGAGGCTTGCGCTTTTTGGAGGGCATCCTGGTGACCACACTTGTGCCTGCCTGTTCATGGATTCGATCACCTGCCAGGGTGCTTGAAAGTGCAACGTCCCCTGTGAGGGCCTTCTCTTGAGATCTCACATATGCCTTTAGAATTTTCCTGAGAGCAGACTTCAGAATGTCTTTCCAGTGACTGTGCGTGCGTGTTTGCATGCTCAGTGGTTCAGTTATGTCTGACTCTTTGTGACCCCGTGGACTGCAGCCTGCCAGGCTCCTCTGTCTGTGGAATTCTCCAGGTAAGAATATTGGAGTGGGTTGCCACTTCCTCCTCCAGGGGATCTTCCCAACCCAGGGATCGAGCCCACATCTCCAGCAGTGGCAGGCGATTCTTTACCACTTGAGCCACCTGGGAAGCCCAGCAACTATATGGGCACCCCTTAGCCCAGCGGAGTTGACACATAAAATTAACCATCACACCTAGGATCATTTCACCTTATATTGATGTGGGAAAGGTCCATTGAGGGCAAAGGAACCTTTGAGGTGCTTACCCACTATTCATTCATTCACTGGACATGCAGATGCCCCTACTCTGTGTGTGGCAAGCCTTGACAGAGCTCTGGGGACATAAAATGATGAAATATGGTCTCTTCCCTCTGGGAAGTAACAGTGCAGAGGAAGAAAGATCAAGTGTATAAAACTCATGTCAACACAGCCCGCTCACTTTACCAGTTGGGAAAGAGGCTGAGAGGCGTTGTGCCGTTCGTCTTGTCCGGTGACCGATGTATACAGACATACACCCCACTGATTCCAGCCGCAGGTCCCTGGAGTCCTATTAAAGACACTGTTTTAGAAAGAAAAGGAGCCATCAGTTTCCTCCCTTCATTTCTTATCTCTGAGTCACTCCTCAGCTGAAAACAAAAAAATTACCCCCGGGCTGGAGTGACCAAACTTTAAAAATTGCCTTTGATATAGAACACTGTCGGAGAACTCAGAAATTTGAAACACATTTTATCAGCTAGTTCTCCTCTCTCCATATGGTTATGCACCCTTGCAGAGTTCTCCAGTGAATTGAGTGTATTTTAACCAGATGGAAATAACATGGTTTCTTCTCTAGTGGGTTAGCTATGCCCAGCAGAGAGGCAAGCATGTAAGAGTTTTTCTCAGCAAGTGCTTGCAAAGTCAACAAGTGAAAAGGAAGGACGGAAAGAAGAAAGAAGACCAGAAAGAAGGAGAGAAAGGAGGACTTAACTGATGACACCCCGGCCCCCAGTCTGGAAATTCTTCAAGTCCCTTTAAAGGATGAACCATCTGTTTTTTTGCCCTTCAACTTTATACTTTTGACACTGCATTTTCTTTCGTAAAAAAAAAAAATTTATTTGGCTGTCCAGGTCTTAGCTGTGGCATACGAGATCTTTCATTGCCGTGTATGGATTCTCTAGTTGGAGCACCCGGACTCAGTAGTTGTGGCTCTCAGGCTTAGTGGCTCTGTGGCACGTAGTTCTCCGACCAGGAATCAAACCCATGATCTATGCAATGCGCGGCAGATTCTTAACCACTGGACCACCAGGAAGTCCCAGTTCTGCATTTTCTATGCAGATGACAGCTTAGCCAAGGCGAGTCTAAAGTTCACTGAGACTATGATGGTGAGTCAGTTTGCATCTCCTTTGGCCACGGGATCTCCTCGTGTGGGTCTTATGGAGACCCTTCCAGCCCGAGCATTCTATGGAAGCTCTAACTAAAGTGAATACGATCATGGTTTGGGAGGAAAGGCCTCCAAGGAGTAGGAGAGCTGATTCCTGGGGTGAAGTGGATGCTTCGGAGTTTTCTGTTGGGTAAGGGAAGCAGCTGGTCCTTTTTAGCACAGCCACATTGGAAGCCTCAGCTGTGCATCCTTGGGCAGCCTTGGAAGAGAACTGAAAGACAGCCTGGTGGAGGACCCACGCGGCTAGAGCAAGGCTGACAAGAGCTTGGCAAATGCTCCTACAGCCCTGGGGTAAAATCAGAGAAAGCTCGTTACTTCTGACCTTTTCAAGACTGGAATTGGGCAACGGCATGGGCTTGCCCACCAGCTCTGCTCACATTTGGTTCCATTAGGGAGCAGAAGCTGGTTCCAATGTCCTGAGCACAATTACCAAAGCTAAGTTGAACCGTGTGACCACGGCGCTGTGTTTTCAATTATTCTCTCTCTCTCCTCTCTTACTATGCCAGGCCTAGAGGGAACACAGGCTCCCACAGAAGTCCTATCCTGGCTTCTCCTCTACAGTCCTTTTGCAATTTTTCCCTCCCTTTTTTACATTTTCCACAGTAACAAGGCTCTTTTTGCAAACCCTCTTTGCTCTAGACTGAAGGGTTAATCCCTGGTCCCCAGTGCATCACCAGCCTCCCATCCCGGGGCTCCACTGGACATCCCACGTGACAGCCACAGCCGCAGAAGTCGCGGTTCTCTCTGGAAAAGCTTATTTTTAAAAACTGACTGTACTCATCAGACACTCCTACAACGGTCCTCTGGGATTAGCCCAGTTTCCACCAAGGAATTCAATCCTTCTGGTCTCCTAAACCCTACAGGCAGCTAACATTTCCACCACTGAGGGCAGGACATGCATTTTACGGGGTCTCAAAGGTCTCCACATGTTTGTGATCTGGAAAATGCTCACTGAGTGAGCTCACCTTTGCTGGGACAGCTCTTGTGGGCTGCGGAGGGTAGGGAGATAGAGGGGGGAAGGGAACTGGGTTTGCAGTCTAAGAATACACACAGATGGTGGTAATGCTTGGTGAAAAAGAAGGCAAGAGGCCTTTATTCCAGAGCCAAGCACTGAAGGGGAGAAGAATTTGGGCCTTGACTGGGGGTGACTGGCTCCTCTACTAGACTTGGATGGGATAAAAGACGGTTTCAAAAAGCTTCTCAGCCTTTGAATGTCACTATTTTCCATAACTTATGCCAGTGGCATCAGAAAGAACAACTATGCCAGGAGGATTTTTTAAGCAAAAAAAGAGGAAGTTTTATTCATTTGTCTAAGTGAATAGATAGTATGGTTTCAGGTATAGTATGGCTTCAGGCAAGGCTGTATCTAGGTGTTGGTATTATATCATCTAGGCTCATCCTTCTCTTTCTGTCTTCCTTTCTATCTTCATCTTCCTCTGTGAGTTCTGGACCTTCTGTGTTGGCTTCAGTCTCAGGCAGCCCTTTCCACGAGGTGGTATGGACAACTCCTTATTTATAGGTTCTCCGTACAGCACCAACGGAAGTCCAGAAGGATTTTAAACTTTGATTGTCTTTCAGTATTTCAAATGCCTAATGGACCAGTGTTGGCTGTGACACACACACACACGCACACACACACACTCACACTTCCTTCTCCATGAGTCCCAGGTGAACTACAGGAAATCCTCTGAAGTTGAACAAAATGCAACGAGGTTCGGATATATTAATCTTTACAGTGGTGCTGGTGTTGAGAGCTTATAGTTCTGGGATGTTGAATTGACAGAATGCAAAGGAATGCCTGTGTTGGGTTATGGTGAGAGGGAGGAGAGCATTTACAATTTGGATTTGAAAGATGACACCCAGAAGTAAAAGCTAGTAATGAGAAGATGGGGGGAAAAAAGAGCTACTCTAAAAGCTTGATTTCTGTGTATTCTTCAACCAATAGATATGAGCATTGATATTCAGATTAATGAATCCTCTAGAAATAAGGCAGGTTTTGAGCAAGCAGACCACGCCCTCTGGACTTGGGTTCATGACTTTGGTAAAATGTAGAAGTGATTAAAAAAAAGTTTCAGTGGTTTTGGGGGAGGAAGCTGACACTGTGGGCTGTAACTCAAAGAGGAGGTGAGCCGGAGGGCAGAAAGTACAGAGTGTAAAACATTGTGTTCAGGAAGTGGAAGGGCTGAAGAATGGTCCATTGTCAAAACCATGCTTGTTGTTAACAGTGTTGGTTAGTATGCTTTAAAATCTGCTAAGGAACTTTCCTGGTGGTCCAGTGGCTAAGACTCCATGCTCCCAATACAGGGAGCCGGAGCTTGACCCCTAATCAGGGAACTAGATTCCGCATGCTACAACTAAGAGCTCACATGGGGCAACTGAGATCCTGCATGTTACAACTAAGACCTGCTGCAGCCAAATAAATAATAAGTAAATATTTTTTAAATTAGTAAATAAGTATTTATATTTACTTACAAATAAGTAAAGTAAATCAGTGAATAAGTAAATATTTTTTAAAATAAATAAGTAAATATTTTAAAAATCTGTTAAGGTAGCAGTGAAAGTGAAAAATGAATCACTCAGTTGTGTCTGACTTTTTTGTGATGCTATGGACACACCAGGGTCCTGTGTCCATGCTATCTTCCAGGAAAGAATGCTCCCACTGCGGGAGGCAGTCATTCCTCTCTCCAGGGTGTTCTTCCCAACCCAGGGATCAAACCCAGGTCTCCCACATTGCAGGCAAATTCTTTACCATCTGAGCCAACAGAGAAGCCCAAGAAGACTGGAGGGGGTAGCCTATCCCTTCTCCAAGGGATCTTCCTGACCCAGGAATCAAACTGAGGTCTCCTGCATTGCAGGTGGATTCTTTAGCAACTGAGCTACCAGGGAAGTCTGGCAGATCTCATGTTAAATGTTCTTACCATAATTTTAAAAAGGTGAGGGGAAGATATGAAGGGGATAAAGAGAGACAGGTAACAAGAAGAGGATATAAATACAACATGTAATTTTTCAAAGATGGACAATTTGAGTATGTTTACATGCTGAGGATAAAACCCAGAAGAGAGGGAGAGATTGAGGTTAAAGAGAGACACTAATCAATGGCTGTGCAGAACCATGGCAAAGATGCAGGCCCCAGAGTCAGACTGCCTGCTTAAATTCCTGCTTTCACTGAGTTCTGGCTGTGCAGTCTTGGGAAACTGACCTAACCTCTCTGTGCCTCAGTTGTCTTTCTAAAAAAACTCTTGTTTATTTTTTAGCTGTACTGGGTCTTAATTGTGGCACGGAGGATCTTCGATCTTCATTTCAGTGTGTGGGATCTTCAGTTGAGGCATGCAAACTCTTAGTTGTGCCATGTGGGATCTAGTTCCCTGACCAAGAATTGAACCTAGGCCCACTTCACTGGGAGCACAGAGTCTTAGCCTCTAGACCACCAGGGAAATCCCCAGGAATTCCGTTTTTGTGTGTGTGTATGTGTGCAAAATTAGGATGTTGATGAAGAGCCTACAATAGATTTTACGAGAACTAAATGGTAAAGCAATTAGAACAGTACTAAATAAGTGTTGTTGTTGTTGTTGTTGTTCAGTCGCTCAGTCATGTCCGACTCTTTTCGACTCCATGGACTGTACCACACCAGGTTTCCCTGTTCTTCACCATGTCTCAGAGCTTGCTCAAACTCATGTCCTTTGAGTTGGTGATGCCATCAAACCATCTCTTCCTCTGTCGTCCCCTTCTCTTCCTGCCTTCGATCTTTCCCAGCAGCAGGGTCTTTTCTAATGAGTCAGCACTTCAAATCAGGTGGCCAAAGTATGGAGTTTCAGCTTCAGCATCAGTCCTTTCAATGAGTATTCAGGATTGATTTCCTTTAGGATTGACTGGTTTGATCTCTTTGCAGTCCAAGGGACTCTCAAGGGACTCTCAAGGGTCTTCTCCAACACCACAGTTCAAAAGCATCGATTCTTTGGCGTTCAGCCTTCTTTATCATCCACCTCTCACATCCATACATGACTACTGGAAAAACCGTAGCTTTGACTATATGGACCTTCGTTGGCAAAGTAATCTCTGCTTATTAATATGCTGTCACATGGTGTACTCTGCATATAAGTTAAATAATCAGGGTGACAATATACAGCCTTGATGTACTTCTTTCCCAATTTGGAACCAGTCCATAGTTCCATGTCTGATTCTAGCTGTTGCTTCTTGACCTGCATACAGGTTTCTCAGGAAGCAGGTAAGATGGTCTGGTATTCCCATCTCTTTAAGAATTTTCCACAGTTTGTGGTGATCCACACAGTCAAAGACTTTAGTATAGTCAATGAAGCAGAAGTAGATATTTTTCTTGAATTCTGTTGCTTTTTCGATGATCCAGCGGATGTTGGCAATTTGATCTCTGTTTCCTCTGCCTTTTCCAAATCCAACTTGAACATCTGGAAGTTCTCGGTTCACGTACTATTAAAGCCTAGCTTGGAGAATTTTCAGCATTACTTTTCTAGCATGTGAAATGAGTGTAGTTGTGTGGTAGTTTGAGCATTCTTTGGCATTGCCTTTCTTTGGTTGACCTTTTCCAGTCCTGTGGCCACTGCTGAGTTTTCCAAATTTGCTGGCATAATGAGTGCAACACTTTCACACTATCATCTTTTAGAATTTGAAATAGCTCAGCTGGAATTCTATCACCTACACTAGCTGTGTTCATAGTGATGCTTCCTAAGGCCCACTTGACTTCACATTCCAGGATGTCTGGCTCTAGGTGAGTGATCACACCATTGTGGTTATCTAGGTCTTTAAGATCTTTTTTGTATAGTTTTTCTGTGTATTCTTGCCACCTCTTCTTAATATATTCTGCTTCTGTTAGGTCCATACCATTTCTGTCCTTTATTGTGTCCATCTTAGCATGAAATGTTCCCTTGATATCTCTAATTTTCTTGAAGAGATTTCTAGTCTTTCCCGCTCTTTTGTTTTCCTCTATTTCTTTGCACTGATCACTTAAGAAGGCTTTCTTATCTTTCCTTGCTATTCTTGGGAGCTCTGCATTCAGATGAGTATATCTTTTCTCCTTTGCCTTTATCTTCTCTTCTTTTCTCAGCTATTTGTAAGGCCTCCTCAGACAACCATTTTGCCTTTTTGCATTTCTTTTTCTTGGGCATGGTTTTGATCACTGCCTCCTATACAATGTTAGGAACCTCTGTCCATAGTTCTTCAGACACTCTATCAGATCTAATCCTTTGAATCTATTTGTCACTTCTACTGTGTAATCATAAGGGATTTGATTTAGATCATACCTGAATGGCCTATTGGTTTTCCCTACTTTCTTCAATTTAAGTCTGAATTTTGCAGTAAGGAGTTCATGATTTGAGCCACAGTGAGCTCCTGATCTTGTTTTTGCTGACTGTGTAGAGCTTCTCCATCTTCGGCTGTAAAGAATATAATCAATCTGATTTCAATATTGACTATCTGGTGATATCCATGTGTAGAGTCTCTTGTGTTGTTGGAAGAAGGTGTTTGCTATGACTGTGAGTGAGTGAAAGTCACTCAGTTGTGCCCAACTCTTTACAACCCCATGGACTATACAGTGCATTGAATTCTCCAGCCCAGAATACTGGAGTGGGTAGCCTTTCCCTTTTCCAGGGGATCTTCCCAATCCAGGGATCGAACCCAGGTCTCACATTGCAGGAGGATTCTTTACCATCTGAGCCACCAGGGAAGTCCAAGAATACTGGAGTGATCACTCCATTGTGATTATCTAGGTCTATCCCTACTCCAGCAAATCTTCCCAACCCCAGAATCAAACCGGGGTCTCCTGCATCACAGGTGGATTCTTTACCAGCTGAGCTATGAGGGAAGCTATGACCATAGATAACCATCATTTTTATTGTTTTTAAGTCCGGAGAAACTGAGGCGTGGAATCCAGAAAACAGATGGGTGGATTGGATGTGCTCCATAGGAGGGCACATGTTTCACTATGAAGGGTATGGACAGGTAGGAAAAGACGGCAAATGGACTTGTGAACTCTGGCATACACTGTCACGTGTGTGAATCCTCTATACGTGGTTGTGCATACTTGTGTGTACTTTACCGTACAGTCCTGTGTAGAGGACAGCCATGCAGCATCTTTATTTCAAGCCCAGGATGTCCAGAAGCAAGCGTAAAAGCAGTGGTGATACAGCTGATCCTACTGTACTTTTCAAGGTATTGTGCTGTGAGATTAAAATTTTCTTTATTTTTTTTCTTTATATATTACTTGTGTGAAAAGTATTATAAACCTATTACAGTACAGTAGGGGCTTCTCAGGTGGCTCAGATGGTAAATAATCTGTCTGCAATGCAGGAGACCAGAGTTTATTCCATGGGTTGGGAGGATCCCTTGGAGAAGGGAATGGCAACCCATACCAGTATTCTTGCCTAGAGAATCCCATGGACAGAGGAGCCTGATGGGATGCGGTTCATGGGGTCACAAAGAGTCAGACACGACCTAGTGACTAACACTTTCTTCACACTACGGTACTCTATAGCCTATCGTGTTAGCTGGGTACCTCAGCTAACTTGGACTTACGAACAAATTGGACTTATGAACACATTCTCAGAACAGAATTGACTTGTATATATGGGACTCACTGTTTTCTAGATGGAAGGAAACAGAGTACAGGACTTTGGGATATTGGCAAGAGAGTGTTTGATAAAATGGGCCAATATTTAGTTGTGTTAATTGCTCAGTCATGTCTGACTGTTTTCAACCCCGTGGACTGTAGCCCACCAGGCTCCTCTCTCCATGGGATTCTCCAGGCAAGAATACTAGAATGGGTAGCCGTTCTGTTCTCCAGGGGATGGACAGGATTCATGCCTGAATCCATGAAAGGCACTTCTCAGTGAAGCGGAGCTGAGCTGTGCTGAGAGTGATGCTGTTGACCTGATGAGTAAAGCCAGGGATTAAACCCGAGTCTCCTGCATTGCAGGTGGTTTCTTTACTGGGCCTCACTTGTGGCTCAACTGGTAAAGAATCTGCCTGCAGTGCCAGAGACCTGGGTCTGATCCCTGGGTTGAGAAGGTCCCCTGGAGGAGAGAAAGGCTACCCACTCCAGCATTTTGGCCAAGAGAATTCCATGGACTGTATAATCCATGGGGTCACAAAGAGTCAGACACGACTGAGTGACTGACTTTGACTTTCACTTTGTTTACTGTCTGAGTCACCAGGGAAGCCCACTGAGTTAAGTTATATTAAAGCATCAAGAAGAGTGCCTGATATATAGGGTACACTCTCAAATAGTTATTCATTCATTCATTTTGATTCATTGTTATTGGTTGCTATAGACATGTACGTGTGTGTTCAGTCATGTCCGACTCTTTGTGACCCCATAGACTGTAGCCTCCACCCCACCCCCAGGCTCTTCTGGCCATGGGATTTGCCAGGCAAGAATACTGGAGGGCATTGCCATTTTCTCCTCCATGGGATCTTCCTGAACCAGGGATTGAACCTGCGACTACTGTGTTTCCTACATTGCAGGCAGATTCCTTATCACTGAGCCATTCAGGTTGGTAGATACATTGATAAAATTAAAATGCTAATAGAGAAAACAATACAATGCACCTGGGTATTGATAAACACTGTCTTCGTTCAAGAAGATGTTCTTGGGGAGATTATATAATATGAAAGGGTTTCTGCATGATGAAATGCTGGAAGACCTCTGCTTTTCCTTATTCAGTACTAGCTGTGCACCAACAGCAGTACCCGTGGGCCAAGAGCATCCCACAGTCTGTTATTCTGGCAACAGGCTTTATTTTGTGGCTTGGGCCTGAGTCAGAACTCTGCAGCATCAGAGCCCCTTTAACCACCTGCCTCATGGACAGGATTCATGCCTGAATCCATGACAGGCATTTCTCAGTGAAGCGGAGCTGAGCTGTGCTGAGAGTGATACTGTTGACCTGATGAGTAAAGCCAGTTTTTGACTCATCCCAGGGTTTGATCCCATAGGGAAAGATGACAAAGGAGACCCTCAGCCTGGCTGAGATACCAACCAGGTGTGACATTGGTGCTGGGGAAGCGCACACAGGTTTGCCAGGTACCTGTTGTGTGCTAAGCCCTTTGGCATGAACCATCTAAGATTCACCTTCTTTTATACTCAAAACAATCCTGGTGGGTTAACATTATGTGAGCCTCCCAAACCTCCTTGTAGACTCTTTATCTGGGAATTGGGCTTCCCAGGCAGCTCAGTGGTAAAGAATTCACCTGCCAAGCAGGAGACACAGGTTTGACCCCTGGGTCGGGATATCCCCTGGAGGAGGAAATGGCAACCCACGCCAGTATTCTTGTCTGGAGAATCCCATGGACAGAGGAGCTTGGTGGGCTACAGTTCACGGGGTCCAAAGAGTTAGGCATGACCGAGTAACTAAACAGCAGCAGCATCTGGAAATTGAGGGCATAGACATCATCAATCTTCAGCCTGGGCTCTGAATCCCAGGTTTACTTGGAGATGCTACAGGAGTGACCAGGGGTAGCAGAAGGGGACTGGCAGGTTCAACCCAGTCCTTTTCTCACTCTGACCTGCTCTATAGGCTGGAGTACCCCATACACTCTTGTCTGAAGAATGGCTTTTACATTTAAAAGTCTCACAGGTCTCTGTGATCTCTGAACTCCTATCTGTGATCTGATCACTGACTGTCCTGTGAATGCTCTTTGTGGCTTTGCATTTGAACCTCTTTCTCTCAGTGTCTCAGTGTCGCTGTGTGTAGAAGGAGGGTTTGGATAAGAGAAGCTCTGGGCTCTGTGACCCTCAGAGTGATTGTTGTTGTTCAGTTGCTAAGTTGTGTCTGACTCTTTGCGACCCTCATGGACTGTGGCACGCCAGGCTTCCCTGTCCCTCACTGTCTCCAGAGCTTGCTCAAACTCATGTTGGTTGAGTCAGTGATGCCATCCAACCATCTCATCCTCTGTTGTCCCCTTCTCCTCCTGCCTCCAACCTTTTCCAGATCAGGGCCTTTTCAAATGACTCAGCTCTTCACATTGGGTGGCCAAAGTATTGGAGCTTCAGGAGGGTGTGGTAAACACTTGATCCCTCCATGTGGCCGGCACCCTGGAAGGGCCGGGCAATCGAATGATGATCTCTCCATCTGTCCTGCTTCACGGACATCGTGGCTCAGTTCCAGGACTTGTGTCTCACTCCACTTGTCTGCAGCAAGTCCCATCGCCTCTTCCTATTTCCTTTCTCCTCCAGGGACCCACGAAGTGGTGGCTAAACCCAGTCCAGTCGCCACTCGTCAGCCGAAGGCCAGAGATCAGGAAAGGAAGAAGGGCAGCTTCCCCTCCTCCCTGAGGATGGAGCCGCACAGCCGTTCCGGAAAGAGCAGGAAATCCACCAAGCTGCGGTCTGTCTCCCGCTCCCTGATCCTCTGTAACGCCCGGACCAGCGACGACAGCTCAAGCCCCGACGAGAGATACCCTGACCCCTTCGAGAGTTCCCTGGGCCAGGGCAAGGAGGGAATTTTCCACTCATCTGTGCAGCTGGCAGACACGTCAGAGGTCGCGCCCCGCAGCATTCCTGACCTCACACTGTCCTCCGAGGCCACACAGCTCCAGGCAGCTGGGAACGATCGAGGCAAGGCCTGCAGGAGGATGTTCTTCATGAAGGTGTGCCCGGGTGTGTGGGGCGGGAGGAGTCCCCGGTGGCTCCTGGGGCCATGGATGAAAGTCAACACATCGTCCTAGTCCAAAGTCAGGGAGGCACAGAGTTCGCATTCTGAACAAGAGCAGGGAAAAGGTGATCATGAAGGCTTCTCTAAAGAAGGGACATTCAGGACCTGAATGAAGAGAGCAGAGAAGTGAGTCATATGAACATCTGGGGGAAGAGCATCCAGGCAGAGGGAACAGCATGTACAAAGACAGGAAGAGGAGAGTGTGCACAGGGTATCCAGGGAAGAGGGGAGTGGGGAGGATGGAGTCGGGCAGGGAGCCAGTGTCCACCAGACATGGAGCTTTACCCTCAGAAGAATGGGGAAACATGGGAAGATGGAGCAGGGGTGCTGGTGGTTTAATTGCTAAGTCATATCCAATTCTTTGCAACCCCAGGGACTGTAGCCCACCAGGCTCCTTTGTCCGTGGAATTTCCCAGGCAAGAATACTGGAGTGGGTTGCTGTTTCCTTCTCCAGGGGATAGTCCCAATCCCGCGATCAAACCTGCATCTCCTGCATTGCAGGTGGTCTCTCGCAGGCGGATTCTTTACCAACTGAGCCACCTCAATAATTTTAACAAGCCCTCTGGCTCCCGAGCAGGGAGTGGAGCCTAGGGAGGCCAGTGAGCAGAACTACGACCATAACCCAAGCCAGAAGTGATGTGGTTTTACTGAGGGGGTCATGGCAGTGGTACTGTGGATGGTCAGGGTAGTTATTTACTTTCAAGGCACAGCTAGCACCATTTGTCCATGGGAGGATGAAAGGTGGCAAGTTTAACTGCAATTTCTGCCTTGACCAACCCCAGGGAAGGAAGATGGTGTATTCTAAGATGGGAAATATTCAAAGCTGCAGAAATGACCAGTAAAAGGTGAGATGCCACCAGAAGGACATAGGATTTGACAACGCAGGGGTGGGTGGGAGAGACTCCCAGGTGGAGGGAACTGCATAAGCAGAGATGCAGCAATGAGGAGGCCCCAGTGCTGATGCATGGGCTCCGTGCACAGAATGGTATGTCTGGAGCTATGTTCTGGGAGCCTGTCTAGTGGCAGGATGCTGGAGACCTGGGGAGGCCAGATGAACAGGCAGAGGGCAAGAGACTGGCAAGGGGTCCGGGGCAAGCCTCACCTTCTCGTCTGTCTGTGAGTCATGTGTGCACTAAATACTTTGGTTTAGATGGTGTTTTCACAGTTCTTTCTCATTGACCCTTTCCAGGGGAGAAGGAGATCACAGCAGCATTTGTATTTCAGGGGCAGGGGGATGAAGTACGGCCTAAGGGCTGGAGGTGTGGGCTCATTAGTCTGATTGCTTGGGTTTGAGTCCAGCTTTGCCAATTAGTAAACTGTGTGTTCCTGAAAAATTCACTTTACCTTAAAAAAAATTTTTTTTTAATTTATATTGAAGTATAGCTGATAAACTGGAGGAGGGCATGGCAATCCACTCCCGTATTCATGCCTGGAGAATCACCATGGACAGAGCAGACTGGCAGACTTCAGTCCTTGGAGTTGCATAGAGTCAGACATGACTGAACGACTAAGCATATAGATGATAAACAGTGTTATGATATTGATAGTATCAGGTTTATGGCAAAGTGATTACACATACAGATGTATCTGCATGCTAAGTCTCTTTACTGGTGTCCTACTCTTTGCAGTCCTATGGACTGGAGCCTGCCGGGGTCCTCTGTCCATAGGATTCTCTAGGCAAGAATACTGGGGTGGGTTGCCCTTTCCTTCTCTAGGGGATCTTCGTGACTCAAGGATCAAACCTGTGTCTCATGTCACCTGCATTGGCATGTGGATTCTTTTACCACGGGTGCCACCTGGGAAGCCCCTATACATGTATCTATTCTTTTCCAAATTCTTTTCCCATCTAGGTTGTTACATAATATTGAGAAAGAGTTCCCTGTGCTGATTGCTTTAACTTTTTGTGTGTCTGGTTGCTCATCTATGAGATGGAGACTTCTAGTAATGATACATACGTCAGATGAGTTTTATGAGGATACAGTTATAAGTATTTACACAAGAAAATCCACCATGCAGTGCACTTGTTGTTGTTGTTGTTTAGTCGCTAAGCTGTGTCAGACTTTTTTGCAACCGGATGAAATGTAGACTCCTCTGTCCATGGGATTCTCCAGGAAAGGATACTAGAGTGAGTTGTCATTTCCTCCTCCAAGGGATCTTCCCGACCCAGGGATCAAACCCATGTCTCTTGCATTGCAGGCAGATTCTTTAACATCTGAGCCACCGTCCTATGTCAAAAGTGCCAGGGCAGAAAGGTACAAGTTGACAGCTGGTCCCAGTATCCTTTCCTGGAGGAGCCTCTGTGTCCTCAGGAGCACCCGCACCCTGTCCCTCCTCACAGGGACTCACTACTCCCCGCCCTGGCTCCTACCCTGCCTTGCACCCAGGCGTGACTCCATTGGCCCAGGAGGACTCCTCAGCCTCCAGCAATGCCATGGTTACACTGATTTCAAAACAACGTCTGGAAAGAGGCCCTATGACATCATGCCTGTTTCTAGAAACGCCTAATATGAAAATTAAAAAAGAGGAAGTTAGATAAATAGCCAACTGAAAAAAGGAATAAAAGCCTTATTGGATGTGTTGTGTTTGGCACCACCAGGACTAAGTCAGTCAACGCCCAGGGATGTTCCAGAGCTGGGCAGGGACGTATAGAATCTGAAGCAGACATTTGGATCTGCACTGTGCATTGAGGGTCCAAAGGGGCTTCTTCTTCAGGGTAGCATCCAGAGCCCTGGGGAAGAGTGTTCAAAGTCAGATTCCCCAACCTAGTAAATAGAAACTCAATGTATCAGACCTAGACTTTATTTTTAATTATTTTTTATGGACTTTTCTTAAAAAAATCTTTAATACATATTTTATTTAATCCAATATATCCAAAACATTATTTCATTAATATAAAATTATTATCAAATAATTATCCAAGTATTTTACATCTCTTTTTTTGTACTAAGTCTTTTGAAACCAGGCATATTACTTACATAACATCTCAGTTTGGACTAAAAACATTTCTTTTTTCTCTCTTTCTTATTTTTTAAATTATGAAAGTATGGTAACACATTTAAAAGTGACTTGGAAAGTACAGAGCAAAGTTACACATAGTCCTACTATATATTGCGATTATTTTTTTAAGTAGATAAATTAAGATTTTTAGTTGGGGTTTCCAGAGAAGGAAATGCCAACCCACTCCAGTACTCTTGCCTGGAAAATCCCATGGATGGAGGAGCCTGGTAGGCTGCAGTCCATGGGGTCGCTAAGGGTCAGACAGGACTGAGTGACTTCACTTTCACTTTTCACTTTCATGCATTGGGGAAGGAAATGGCAACCCACTCCAGTGGTCTTGCCTGGAGAATCCCAGGGACAGGGGAGCCTGGTGGGCTACCATCTATGGGGTCAGAGTCGGACATGACTGAAGCGACTTAGCAGCAGCAGCAGTTGGGGTTTCAGTATCAAACTCTGAAAAATTGATAGAATGAATATACAGAAAAGTAGAAGGATATGGTAGACCTGAAAATCACCCTGAACCAGTTCAACATAATTAAGATTTATGCAATTTTCACACAACAGTAGCATACAAATTCTATTCAAGTTCCCATGGATTATAAATAGGACACACTAGGACATACCCAGGGACATAAAACATGGTGCAAACTTTTCATAAACCTAGACTTTTCAAAGGAAGGAATGCACAATCTTCTTGGCTACTCCAGACTCACTGTCTTTTTCCAAACAGAAAGAGCGTTTTTTAATGCCCTTTAAGTAGAATGCATTGAGAGATTGGGATTGACATATATACACTACTGATACTATGTATAAAATAGATAACCAACTAATGAGAACCTACTGTGTAGCACAGGAAGCACTACTCAGTGCTCTGTGGTGACCTAAATGGAAAGGAAATCCAAAAAAAGGAAATCCATATGGACATGAATTTGAGCAAACTCCTGGAGATATTGAAGGAAGAGGAGCCTGACATGCTGTAGTCCATGGGATCCAAAAGATTCGGACATAACTTAGCAACTGAACAACACAATGTGAATGTATAGTTGATTCACTTTGTTGTACAGCAGAAAATGACACAACATTGTAAAACAGCTATACTCCAGTAAAAATTTTTTGAAATTAAAAACATTAAAGTTAAAAATCAAGGTAAAATATTTTTTAATATAAATTTATTTATTTTAATTGGAGGTTAATTACTTTACAATATTGTATTGGTTTTGCCATACATCAACGTGAATCCGCCACAGGTATACACGTGTTCCCCATCCTGAACCACCCTCCCTCCTCCATCCCCGTACCATCCCTCTGGATCGTCCCAGTGCACCAGCCCCAAGCATCCAGTATCATGCATCAAACCTGGACTGGGGATTCATTTCATATATGATATTATACATGTTTCAACGCCATTCTCCAAAATCATCCTACCCTCTCCCTCTCCCACAGAGTCCAAAAGACTGTTCTATACATCTGTATCTCTTTTGCTATCTCGCTTACAGGGTTATTATTACCATCTTTCTAAGTTCCATATATATGCGTTAGTGTACTGTATTGGTGTTTTTCTTTCTGGCTTACTTCACTCTGTATAATAGGCTCCAGTTTTATCCACCTCATTAGAACTGATCCAAATGTATTCTTTTTAATGGCTAAGTAATATTCCATTGTGTATATGTACTACAGCTTTCTTATCCATTCGTCTGCTGATGGACATCTAGGTTGCTTCCATGTCCTGGCTATTATAAACAGTGCTGCGATGAACATCGGGGTACACATGTCTCTTTCAATTTTGGTTTCCTCGGTGTGTATGCCCAGCAGTGGGATTGCTGGGTCATATGGCAGTTCTATTTCCAGTTTTTAAGGAATCTCCACACTGTTCTCCACAGTGGCTGTACTAGTTTGCATTCCCACCAACAGTGTAAGAGGGTTCCCTTTTCTCCACACCCTCTCCAGCATTTATTGCTTGTAGACTTTTGGATCGCAGCCATTCTGACTGGCATGAAATGGTACCTCATTGTGGTTTTGATTTGCATTTCTCTGATAATGAGTGATGTTGAGCATCTTTTCATGTGTTTGTTAGCCATCTGTATGTCTTCTTTGGAGAAATGTCTATTTAGTTCTTTGGACCATTTTTTGATTGGGTCATTTATTTTTCTGGAATTGAGCTGCATAAGTTGTTTGAGATAAGTTTTTGAGATTAGTTGTTTGTCAGTTGCTTCATTTGCTATTATTTTCTCCCATTCAGAAGGCTGTCTTTTCACCTTGCTTATAGTTTCCTTTGTTGTGCAGAAGCTTTTAAGTTTAATTAGGTCCCATTTGTATATTTTTGCTTTTATTTCCAATATTCTGGGAGGTGGGTCATAGAGGATCCTGCTGTGATTTATGTCGGAGAGTGTTTTGCCTATGTTCTCCTCTAGGAGTTTTATAGTTTCTGGTCTTAGGTTTAGATCTTTAATTCATTTTGTGTTTATTTTTGTGTATGGTGTTAGAAAGTGTTCTAGTTTCATTCTTTTACAAGTGGCTGACCAGTTTTCTGAGCACCACTTGTTAAAGAGATTGACTTTAATCCATTGTATATTCTTGCCTCCTTTGTCAAAGATAAGGTGTCCATAGGTGCGTGGATTTATCTCTGGGCTTTCTATCTTGTTCCATTGATCTATATTTCTGTCTTTGTGCCAGTACCATACTGTCTTGATGACTGTGGCTTTGTAGTAGAGCCTAAAGTCAGGCAGGTTGATTCCTCCAGTTTCATCTTCTTTCTCAAGATTGCTTTGGCTATTTGAGGTTTTTGTATTTCCATACAAATTGTGAAATTATTTGTTTTAGCTCTGTGAAAAATACCATTGGTAGCTTGATAGGGATTAATTGAATCTATAGATTGCTTTGAGTAGTATACTCATTTTCACTATATTGATTCTTCTGATCCAGGAACATGGTATATTTCTCCAGCTATTAGTGTCCTCTTTGATTTCTTTCACCAGTGTTTTATAGTTTTCTATATATAGGTCTTTAGTTTCTTTAGGTTGATATATTCCCAAGTATTTTATTCTTTTCATTGCAATGGTGAATGGGATTGTTTCCTTAATTTCTCTTTCTATTTTTTCATTATTAGTGTATAGGAATGCAAGGGATTTCTGTGTGTTGATTTTATATCCTGCAACTTTACTATATTAATTGATTATTAGCTCTAGTAATTTTCTGGTGGAGTCTTTAGGGTTTTCTATGTAGAGGATCATGTCATCTGCAAACAGTGAGAGTTTTACTTCTTCTTTTCCAGTTTGGATTCCTTTTATTTCTTTTTCTGCTCTGATTGCTGTGGCCAAAACTTCCAAAACTATGTTGAATAGTAGTGCTGAAAGTAGGCACCCTTGTCTTGTTCTTCACTTTAGGGGAAATGCTTTCAACTTTTCACCACTGAGGATAATGTTTGCTATGGGTTTGTCATATATAGCTTTTATTATGTTGAGGTATGTTCCTTCTATTCCTGCTTTCTGGAGAGTTTTTTATCATAAATGGATGTTGAATTTTGTCAAAGGCTTTCTTTGCATCTATTGAGATAATCATATGGCTTTTATTTTTCAATTTGTTAATGTGGTGTATTACATTGATTGATTTGTGGATATTGAAGAATCCTTGCATCCCTGGGATAAAGCCCACTTGGTCATGGTGCATGATCTTTTTAATGTGTTGTTGGATTCTGATTGCTAGAATTTTGTTAAGGATTTTTGCATCTATGTTCATCAGTGATGTTGGCCTGTAGTTTTCTTTTTTTGTGGCATCTTTGTCAGGTTTTGGTATTAGGGTGATGGTGGACTTCTCCCTCGACAAACACAAGTACTTGGACAACCAAGGTCAAATAAGTTCTTGGGTTTCTTTCTCTCTCTCTCTCTCTTTTTTAAAATATTGTTTTATTTGGCTGCTCCAGGTCTTAGTTGGGGCACATAGGGTCTTATAGTTATGGCATGTGGGGATCTAGTTCCCTGACCAGGGATCGAACCCAGGCCCCCTGCATTAAGAGCACAGAGTCTTAGCTACTGGACCACCAGAGCAGTCTCTGCTATTGGATTTCTCAGTGTTCTGCACTAGGATGTGGGGGCCCTGGCCCTTGGCCACCGGCCATGCTCCTCTTTCTCCTTCTACCCCCTGCACTGCCCAGTACCACAAGAGGTCTTACCTGCAAGCACGTGGACACCTACAATTCTCTAATCTAGGAAGTAACCACCCTGGCATCTCTCCAGCCTCAGACTATACACAGATTGGTATTATTTGCTCTTGATCCGATAGATCCAGGGGAGAGAGATTATGTAGTTGGGGACACAAAGGTCTCTGGATGCAGTCTGACCCTTCCCATCTCATTTGTTTCTCAGTTTCTCTCTAGCTAAGTATTAGCAGATCACCAAAGAGGCCTGAAGCAGTCTTTATCCATCTGAGAGCTGGCGCTCTTCATGGCACTGGATGAGATTGGGTACTGGCACATGCTAGTGACTCTATAAATATTGTGGAAAGAATGGTTGCATAAATGAACATAATGAGGCCACCCTTGACGTCGAGCTTCTATTGACATAGCCTGAGCTTGCATTGGTTGTTGTTGTTTTTTTTTTTTTTTGTGGGGGGGCCAACCCATGGGTTTACATTGGACATTGCTTTTGGCATTCCCACTGGTTGGGGTCTGGAGTCACTGGACACTCCTTCTGGGAACAGGGCGGCAGCAGATGAGACCAGACCTGGGGCAGGTCCTGCCTTTTGGGCCCCTTCCTAAGAGGACTCAGGATGCTTTGATCCACATGGGAACAGCCTTCATTTTGTGGAAGACCCTGCTTCTCTTTATGAATTCAAATTACTGGTTAGGGCAAGTCATCACTCGCACAGAGTGACTCAGGAGGCACTGAGGTCGGAGCAGCCGTCTCAGTCTCTGGCATGTGCTGTTGGGTGGAGAGAGGGCGGTCAGGGCCCTCTGGGAGCAGACGGGTCCCCTCATTTAGCTGCCTGCGAGCCCGCTCAGCCTGTGGCTTTGAGGCCCAGGCTTCCTTGGCAAGTGGGAAACCCAATCCTTTGGCCGCCTGCCCCTTCCTGCCACAGAAGAGCAGCTTGTGGAGACTGAGAGCAGCCCCTGGGAGGGATGATTGGGGTTCCAGGACTCCCACAGAGCCAGCCGCATCCCCAGTGTGGGGGGAGAATGGGGAGGGAGCCTAGGTGGTCCACGTGCAGGAAGCGGGAGCGGCGGCCCACAGGTACAATTTGGGGCACTTGCCGCTTCCAAAACTTCACGTGATTTCTGGTCGCTGTTTCTGTAGTCAAAGACATCTGGAGCTATTTGCCTGGAAGCTGGTCTTTTGAGTTTCATTAGTTCTGACAGGACAGCATTTGATTAGGGAAAAGGGGATTGGTGGAAAGAAAAGCGAGAGAAGGGGTATTGTGAAGTAGCAGTAAACAAACCATCTACCTTTCCTACTCTGTGTTCTTTCTTTTATTTTTTTAAGATTTTTTTTTAATATGGACCATTTTTTAAAAGTCTTTATTGAATTCATTACAACATTGCTCTGCTTTATGTTTTGTTTTGTTTTGTTGGCCATGGGCCAGGTAGGATCATAGCTCACCAGTCAGTTCTGTTGCTCAATCGTGTCCAACTCTGTGACACCATGGACTGCAGCAAGCCAGGCTTGCCTGTCTGTCCATCACTAACTCCTGTAGCCTGCTCAGACTCATGTCCATTGAGTCAGTGATTCCATCCAACCACCTCATCCTCTGTCGTCCCCTTCTTCTCCCCAACCAGGGATCAAACCTAACCAGGGATCAAACCCACATGCCCTGCCTTGGAAGGCAAAGTCTTAACTACTGGACCACCAGGGAAGCTCTCCTACTCTGTTTTCACTGTGGCTCTTCGTATGTACATTTCAAACCACCTAAAGCTTCTCCTTATTCTTTGTATCCAGCCCCCTGGTTACTGGGATTCCCAGATGGCTCAGTGGTAAAGATGTTAGGCCTTAAGTCTGCCGCTTTATCACAGTAAGTCACTTTACTGTCCCCCTTCACATACAAACCTTCAACTTGGGAACTTTCAAAGATGCAAACGTACATGCTCATGTCCCGTTGCACAAGTTAGTTCATGCGTCTGGCGTACACTGTCATGTGTGTGCATCCTCTACAAGTGGTTGTGCTTGTGTGCAATTTTACTGTACAGTACTGTGTGGATGGCATCACCGACTCTATGGACATGAGCTCGAGTAAACTCTGGGAGTTGGTGATGGACAGGGAAGCCTGGCGTGCTGCAGTCCATGGGGCCGCAAAGAGTCGGACACTGCTGAGCAACTGACTGACTGACTATATAGAGAACAGTAGTGCAGGATCTTTATTTCAAGCCCAGGATGCCTGGAAGCAAGAGGGTAATAGAATTTAATCCAACAAGTTACCAGAACCTTTGTCATCAACATCAGGTGAGAAGGACATCTCAGCTTGCCCTCTTCCTCCTACTGCTGACGACCCTTCAGCTCCACCATCTCCCACCTCCTCTCCCTCCTCCAGTCAGTGACTCTTCTTGCCTGTTCACTCGATGCCAGCCCCTGTGTGCCAGCTGTTGTACTGTACTCCTGTACTTCTCAAGGTCCTGTACTGTCAGATTTTAAATGGTTTATTTTTTGTTTTGTTTTTGAGTGTATTATTTGGGTGAAAAGTATCATAAACCTATTACAGTACAGTACTATATAGCTGACTGTGTTAGTTGGGTACCTAGGCTAACTTTGCTGAACTCATGAGCAAATCGTACCCATGAACACGCTCTCAGAATGGAACTCATTTGAATGTAAAGGACTTACTGTATTTGTTTTCTGTTTGTTCACTCTATTTCTTGTTCCTTCGTTGCTTTTCTTTTGCCCTCCTGTGGATTACTTGCACATCTTTCAGGGTTCCATTTTGATTTATTTATAAAATTCTTCAGTATATCTCTATAATTTTCACTGTGGTTGCTATATTATCAAATTGTATATGTATTGGGTATTACCATATTGATACAAACATTTTCCTATTTTGAGTGAAGTGTAGAAAACTGACTTCATTTATACCCCTTTACTCTCCCTTGTCTTAAATATTTCCTCTACATCCATTGAATACCTCAACAGGTGACATTATAACTTTTGCTTCAACCATAAAATATGGTTAAAGAGACTCATGAAGATAAAAACTAATCTATTATGTTTACTCCTTGGCTTCCCTGGTGGCTCAAACAGTAAAGAATCTGCCTGCAATGCAGGAGACCCAGGTTCGACCCCAGGGTTGGGAAGATCCCCTGGAGAAGGGAATGGCAACCCACTCCAGTATTCTTGCCTGGAGAATTCCATGGACAGAGGAGCCTGGTGAGCTCCTGCATGAGTCCATGGGGTCACAAAGTGTTGAACATGACTGAGCGACTAACCCTTTTACCCTTCTGCTGTTCTTTCCTTTCTGAAGTTTTCAGCTGTTTTATTATTTTCTTTTTATTTGGATAGCTTCTCTGAACCATTCTTTAAGGGTACATCTTCTAGCCACACATTCTTTTAGTTTTTCCTACCTCTGAGAATATCTTTATTTTCCCTTCGTTTCTGAAGGGTGTTTCATCTCGATGAATATGGGATTTTTAGTTGGCAGGAAATTTTTCTGTTTTTGAAAAATATTATTTCCTTTCCTGTTACTTTCCATGTTTTCAGATGTGAAACCTGTCTTTTGACTTGGTCTTTTTTGGGGGAGGAAATAGTGTATCATTTCTCTCTCCCTTTTTTTTAAAGAACTTCTTTCTTTGTCTTCAGGTTTGCAGAAGTTTACTTATGAGGTATCTAATTTTTTTGAGTTTCTTATATTCAGTTCTCTAACCTCCATTTGTTTCTTAAAAAAAATTCTAGTTCTTGGTTGATGTCTCTGTTTTTCTTTGGTATCAAGAGAATTTGTCAATGATGGTTGAAGCATTTTTACAATGACTGCTTTATATCCTCATCAAGTAATTCTGACATTTGATTCATCTTGGTACTGGCATTGGTGATTGTCTTTGCTTATTCAAATCGTGTCTTTCCTGGTTCTTGATGTCAGAAATGACTTTTGATTGTATCTTGGACATTTTCATGATTATGTTGGGAGGGGGTCTCTTGATCTGGTTAAATCTGCTGTTTTAGCATATAGTTCTGTACTGCTCTTGTGGGCTTTTGTAGTAATGACATTTTAGTTTTCAGAGCCCTTGCAATGCTATTCTGGTCTGCTTCATTTTTCTGGCACAGCCAGATTTCTCCTTTACTCCCTGCAGCTCTACCTCTCTGGCCTGCCTGGTGTCACTGGTGACCATCTGCCACTGAGGGTGGGGATGTGCAGAAGCTGCTGGGCCTGAATCTCTTTGGCCACCAGGTGGACGGCAGAAAATGAAACACGCAGCTGATCCTGCCCCAGTAGATAGGTTGACTCCTGCTTGTGCCCAGTAATAGAATGGGGTCTGGGTCAGCCTGGGGCTTGGCTGCTGTCACTGCTGCAGGTAGATCAGACCACCTGCCCGTGATGCCGGAGCTGTAGGACCGGGGCTGGGACACCTGCCACAGCAGGCAGGTCACACCTCCTGGTAGTTGCCTGGTTGTAGGGCAGGGGCTGGGGATTTTGCTAGGTGCTGGTATTGATGTTTCCCATTTCCTGGTCTTTTGAAAGACCAGAGAGAGCACTGTTGTTTGTTTCCGTGTTTCTTGTCTGCCTGCTGGCCATGCTGGGTTGCAGGTCTCCAGCACTTGGTCTGGGTGTATAGTCGTTCAGTCACTCAGTCATGTCTGCGTCTATGTAACCCCAGGAACTGCAGCTCGCCAGGCTCCTCTGTCCATGGGTTTCTCTAGGCAAGAATACTGGAATATTCTTCTCCCCTGGGTATTTAGTACTTAATGAGATAGCACAAAGAATTCATATTATTATCATTCAGTAAGTGCCGGCGTCTCTTGCCAGTTAGCTTCTTCTTGCTGGCATTCAGAATCTTTTTATTATCTGTTGAATAGTTTTCAGGGTATTTAGTTGTATTTCTAAGGGAGGAGGAAAGTGAGTTGACCCTATTGTGTCTCAGAACTGGAAATCGCAGTTCTACTTTTAAAAAAAATTTTTTTTATTGGAGTATAGTTGCTTTACAATGTTGTGTTAGTTTCCTGCTATACAGCAAAGTGAATCAGCTATGTATATACATGTATTCTCTTTTGGATTCCTTCCCATTTAGGTCATCACAGTGCCGTAAGTAGAGTAGCTCAGTGCTAAAGAATCTGCCTACAATGCAGGAGATGAGGCAGGAGTCATGGGTTCGATCCTTCGGTTGGGAAGATCCCCTGGATAAGGAAATGGCAACCCACTCCTATATTCTTGCCTGGGAAATCCTATGGATAGAGGAGGCTGGTGGGCCCCAGTCCCTGGGGTTGCAAAGAGTTGGACATGACTGAGTGACTAACACTTTCACTTTCACTTTTTCACTTTATTATTTATTTCATTAGTGTTTTGAGGTTTGCAACATACAAGTCCTATACATATTTTGTTGCATTTATACCTAAAGTATTTATTTTTGAGTGATTGCAGTGGGTATGCATTTTAATTTTGGTGTCCACATGTTCGTTGCTAGTAGATAGAAATGCTATTGATTTTTGTATGTTTATTTTGTATCCTGTGAAGTGCTGAGCTCATTATATTTCGAGGAATTATTTTTATAGATGACTAGGGATTTTCAGCATAGACAATCATGTTGTCTGCAAATGAGGATGGTTTTTCCTCTTTTCTGATCTTTATGTTTTATATTTCCTCTTATTGGCTAATTGCCCTACTTTCTGAATAATACAAAAGTCATTGAACATTTTCATTCCAAAAGCACTCTTTCCTGGCTTATATTGTTTTCAGGTGATTTGCTCTATTTTAATTAATAAAGCCACAGGTATTATAATTATTTCAAAGTCATGTTCTTGTTTAAATTTACCCAAATATTTACTCTTTCCTATTATCACCATTCTTTGTACTATAGACTTTCAATCTGGGATCACTTTGCTTCCCCCTAAAACATTTTTTTGGGGGATTTTCTTTAGTGAAAATATGCTGGTGGCAAATTTCCTCAGATTTTCTATAGGAGACTTTTACTTTACTCATTCTATAAAGGTATTTTACCTGGTGTACAATTTTATGTTGATGGTTATTTTCTCTTGACACAGTGAATTAATTATTTCACTGTCATTGGACATAAATAATTGCAGTTGAAATGTGAGTTTTAAGTTTAATTGTTGCTTGCTCAAAGATTGTCTGTTCTCTCCAGAGAAACCTTTAGTATATTTTGATATTCAGTAGTTTCACTAGGAACTACTAAGAGTGCATTTCTCTCTGTTCATCTTATTTGAGATTCATTGGGTTTCATTGATCTGTGGGTTGATATCTTTCATCAGGACTGGAAATTTCAGACATTATCACATGCAACATGTCTCTTCCAGTGATTTCTAGTCCCTCTTTCTGGAACTTGGATTAGATGTTATGCTTTCTCACTCTGTCTTAATATTTCTTAATCTCTTTTTCATATTTTTCACCTCTTTGTTGCCATCTGGGTAGTATATTTTCTGATCCATATTTCATTTCTTTGATCTTCCCATCAGTGTCATCCAACCTACTGTTTAAACTTTTTGCTTATTTTTTAATATTATTAATTTTATTTTTAACTATCTTAGTTCTTTTTCAGATCTGCTCAGAAATTTTCATAGTTTCTCTCTCCTTAAAATTTTCAGGCACTTCTTTTATTTCTTCAAAATATTAAATATATTTATTTTTAATTTTGCATCTGATATTTCCACCATTTGAAGTCTTTGTAGGTCTGATTTTGATGTGTATTGCTACTTTGGTTCTCTCTCATGGTGCCTTGTTCCAATGTGTGTTTTACATTAGACAAAAATTTATTTTTACTTTTTTCTCTGAAATCTCATAAAATCTGTCACTTTTTCTGCCGGACTCTCAGTGACTTAAGTCAAAGCTTGTTCCTTTCCCCAGAGAAGATTCGAATTTGCTTCCACCAGGTGGTTGGGACACTACTAACCTGGAACCATTTTAAACTAAATTCTCATCTAGAGGTTTTTAAAGACATCCATGTGGTATGAATTAGGGTTGCCAACTCTTGTGAGGGCCATCTGGTAATTATTATTCCCCAGCAAATCAGAAAGGCTTTCCCCCCTTCCATTTAGGGCCATTTCCAGACTGATAATTTTCATGCAGTTCCTGAGAGTGGGATGGATTTACTTCCAGTTCACATTTAAAATGAGGTTAAAATCCTTTGGGCTCCCTCCATGTAAGAGGAGAATCCTATTAAACTTCTCATCTTGAGAAGGAACTAGGGCTTCCTGTCTGCTCCCAATACCCATAAAAACTATAGAAGATGAAGTTTACATTCAGTCAGTTCATAAAATGATTCAGGGCAACAGCCAGCTTCGGGGATCTGCTTACTTCTCGGGAAAGTTTTGGTGCAGCATTTATTTACTTTTTAGCCTTTGAGAATTTCTTACTCATTTGCTATTTCATCGATGCCTTTACATTTCCATCCAACACTTTTATTTGTTGTAAGCAGAGGGATCTAAGTAACAAATTCATCCTACTTCCAGAAACAGAAACTCCCTGTTATAACACCTTTTTATTTACCTTTATTTAAAAATTTTTTACAATATTGTGTTGCTTTCTGCCATACAACAACATGTATCAGCCATAATTATACATATATTCCCTCCCTATTGAGCCTCCTTTCCCTTCCCCCATACCATCTTATTCCTCTAAGTCATCACAGTATGCCAGACTGGTTTCCCTGTGTTATACAGCAACTTCTCACCAGCTAGCCATTTACACATGATAGTTTATTTATGTTAATGCTACTTTCTCTATTTATCCCACTCTCTCCCTCCCCAACTGTTTCCACAAATCCATTCTGTACATCCATGTCTCCATTTGAAAGCAACCTAGATGTCCATTGACAGATGAATGGATAAAGAAGATGTGGTATATATATGCAATGGAATATTAGTAAGTAAGTAAGTGTTAGTCACCCAGTCGCGCCTGGCTCTTTGTGACCCCATGGATTGCAGCCCACCAGGCTCTTCTGTCCATGAGATTCTCCAGGCAATGGAATATTACTCAGCCATAAAAAAGAATGAATTTGAATCAGTTCTGGGGAGGTGGATGAACCTATAGTCACCATACAGAATGAAGTAACTACACAAATGTTCAGTTGAAATGTTCACTTGAAAGAGAAAAATAGGTATCTTGTATTAACTCATATATGGAATCTAGAAAAATGGTTCTGATGAACCTGCTGTAACATCTTCAATCGCTTCCCCATCATGGAATATTTCCCTTCATGTTTTCTATTACAAATAATGTAGTGATAAAGATCTTTGTACACACACCTTTGTGTATTTTGCTGTATTATTTACTAGAATACATTACTATAATACATTTACTATAATACATTTCTAGACTATTAAAAGGAAACAATAGAATTGAAAAATATTTGGGAGATAGATTGACACTCTTGTAACTAATTGGTTTCTCAGGGTTCTTGCTGGTCAATGAACCAGGTACTTTGCATATACTATTTCATCTTTCCAAAAATCCCATTGTGATGTAATATGATAAAAGTTCCATCGAGGGGCATTTCTATTAGACAATTAGAAATACAGACTCTGTTTTTGGAGAAAAATAGCCACTTTTTAGAAAAGTGGTATTCCCTGGAGTTGTTTTAAGATTTAGGGTTGCTCTCCCAAAATTAGTAAAAACAATATTTTTTTAACCACACAATATAATTTGATGATGTGTTTGGAAAAACAAACATGTAAGAATAGTTGAGAAGAAGAGTAATGAAGGGATGGTCTTAGCAGGATGACTTTGTAGACATATATGCACTACTGGGTATAAAATAGATAACTAATGAGAACATACTGTATAGCATGTATGCAATGCCCTGTGGTGACATAGAGGGGATATATGTATCTGTATGGCAGAGATTAACACAACAATATTATAAATCAACTATATTCCAATTGAAAAAAAAAACATAGATAACCATCTCTGTCTACATTTAAGCCTTCCTTGACTCTTATTGGGAAAGAAAGCCCATTATTGTCTGAGGGGCAGCTATTTTGCATGGAAACATCACTACAGAGATAGTGACATCTATATTGATTCTTGAAGAATGAAGAATAGTCAAGATGGGTAACGGCATAGATAGGACAGGACACAAGAGGGTCCACTGGTAGGAAGTATAACTGGATGCAATGGAGGCTTGAGTCAATTTGGATAGCATTAGAGAAGGAGGGGCCTACAGTGATATGCCAAGGAGTTTGAATTTGATCTTGAATCATCATAGGTTTAATCAGGAAGTTGCATGAGTATCATCTGCATTTTTGTAAAATCATGTCAGCTGAGTGCAGAAGCATCAAAGTGCAGACTGGGGACAGGGAACTTGTGAATCGATGAATGAATAGGTGAATATTCCATTTTAAATGGTTTTGGTAAGATATAATTCACACACTATATGGTTCGCTTACTTAAGGTAAGTGGTTTTTGCTTCCCAGGTAGTGCAGTGGGAAAGAATCTGCCTGCCAATGCAGGAGATGGAGGAGACTCACATTCGATCCCTGGGGTGGGAAAAGCCCCTGGAGAAGGAAATGGCAACCCACTTCAGTATTCTTGCATGGGAAATCCCACGGACAGAAAAGCCTGATGGGTTACAGTCTGGGGTTGCAAAGAGTCAGACAAGACTGAGCACGCACATGGTGGGGGTGTCAAGTGGGTCTTAGTGTATTTTCAGAGTGGTGTCACCTTCACCCTGTCTGATTTTATTATTTATCAGACTGTATCTGGTCTTAGTTGCAGCACTAACGGATCTTTGTTGCAGCACCAGGGCTCTTCATTGCATCATGTGGAATCTTTGGTTAAAGCGAGAGGACTCTAGACATGGTGTTTGGGCTTAGTTGCTCTGCAGTGTGTGGGATCTTAGTTCCCTGATCAGGGATTGAGCCATGTCCCTTGCACTGCAAGGCAGATTCTTAACCACTGGACTACCAGGGAGGTCCCACCACTACCTGATTTTAGAATGTTTTCATCACCCCTAAAACCACCCATTAGCAGTCATTCCTCATTCCCACCTCCCCACCGCACTACTGATCCATCCATAACCCTCTGCTAATCTATTTTCTGTCTGTATAGATTTGCCTATTTTGGACATTTACTATACGTGGAATCATATAATATGTGGTCTTTTGTTACTGACTTTTTGCACTTAATGTTTTCAGGAATCTATGCTTGCAGAATATATTAGTACCCCATTCCTTTTTATTGCCAAGTAATATTCCATTGTATATATATACCACATTTTATTCACCTTTTCATTTGCTTATGAGTGCTCGGGTTTTTTCTACTTTGAGGCTATACTTGTAGGTCTGTGATTTATTTTGAGTTAATTGTTGTAAATGGTGTGAGGAAGAGGTTCAACTTCAATCATTTACATGTGGCTATCCAGCTGTACCAGGCCATGTGTTAAAAATATTCATAAGAATATTTTCCTAGACCTCATAGGCCATTGTAATAGCCTAATCTAAAAGAAATACTATGAACTAGAATGTAAGCAGCAAGAATGGGGAAATTTGAGAAGGTGGAATTATAAGGACTTGGTGGCTGTGGTCACGGAGGGACCACAGGAGAAGGAGGACTTTTGGAGGACTCCTCAGTTTATGGTTTCCACCCTTCCTCTCTGTATCAGGATGCATGTGGCCTCAGCATCCCACATGACGACATGACCACCCCAGAACCAATCTGCTGGGGATAGTTATTTATCTTTATGACTTAAAGTTCAAGTCTACTGCTGGGTGATCAACCCAACCACAGGAGACAAGCCTTGACCAGGAGGGCAGTGAATTCTATTTTGTGGCTCCTTTAGACTAGAACAGCTATAGCATCTCAGTTCAAAAAGAAAATGGGAAGGCTTGTATTTAAGGGGAGTACAGTCACCAAACTCCAGAAGCATCAAGCTGTGTCAGCAATGTTGGGGGTCTGTATGCAAAATGAACCCTTCTTAGAGAGTAATTGAGCCTTCTAACTTTTGGGGAGGAGTTTAGATTCCAGAATAATGTTGCTTATAGTACAAAATGCTGCAGAATTCTGCATTTTCATTCTAGGTTTATTCCTTGGCTACATGTGGATTGTGGGTTTTTGTTTTTGGGGCTTTTTTTCCCCCGTTTCTTGAGGTTGGCTGTTCAGTCCTAGCAAGTTACATGACTGGTTCTTACTTGAAGAGAGCTCCCTGGTGAGTCTACCCCTCTTCCCACTCAGGCACCAAGGGGACAGATACCTGTAGAGATTACCACCCAGGTAATGATGGGGCATGCCACCCACAGAACTGTGGCTCTGCGTCGCAGCCTCTGATGAGAACAAGGAGCAACGTGTCTGGAAATTACTTTGCCAGCCTATGACCTCAGTGACAAACCCTCGGCCTCAAGAGCAGCCCCACCTTGGGAGCAAAAACAGAAGAGTTTTGTTCTGTGGGCTGACAGGGGAGCTGTACTATGCAAGCATTCACAGGGGCTCCTACAGAGATTCCTTTGATGAGACACCACTCCACCCAGGACATCCTTGCTGGAGACTAGCCAGGCTGCCCCCAAGAACCAAGGGAAGATATTTTCTCCTCGTGAGTGACCTTCTGCAATGTGATCACTTCAGAGAGGACAACAGCCATTTGAGTCTTTAAACATAATCATCCATTATATTAAAAAGTATAGAGCTGAAAGTGATTATAGAAGCTGTTAAGTTCACCCCTTCAGCCTACAAAAGAGGACACTGAGATCAAACAATTAACTGACCAGCCTAGGGTCATAAGAGGCTTAATGCTGCTCATCTCATGACCCTCTTGTCTGCTCTAGGCCCACTGTGATTTTCTGGTGAGAGAAACATTATGCTCAGGGTTTTATGAATTAAAAAGAGTGAATATATACCTTGAGATGGTCCCAGAGTCTGGGTGAACACTGGATCCTTGTCAATGTCCAGGAAATAGAAGATCCATAGAACTTGTGCCCTCTTACGTGCATGCTAAGTCGCTTTAGTCATGTCCAGCTCTATGCTACTCCATGGACTGTAGCCTGCCAGGCTACTCGGTCCATGAGATTCTCCAGGCAAGAATACTGGAGTGGGCTATCATGCTTTCTTTCCCATTGAACTTGTGCATTGCCTCTATTTTGGAGCTTGTAGGGGCCATATAGATGTTTTGTTTGTTAAGATTCAGCACTGAATATTCATTGGAAGGACTGATACTGAAGTTGAAGCTCCAGTACTCTGGCCATCTGATGCAGAGTTGACTTATTGGAAAAGACCCTGATGCTGGGAAAGATTGAAGGCAGGAGGAGAAGAGGGTGACAGAGGATGAGATGGTTGGATGGCATCACTGATTCAATGGACATGAACTGGAGCAAACTCCAGGAGATAGTGAAGGACACTGAAGCCTGGTGTGCTGCAGTACATGGAGTCGCAAAGAGTTGGACATGACCTTAGAAACTGAACAAGACAAGATTTTTTGATGTGGACCATTGTTTTAAATTTTACTTGTATTTGTTTTATGTAATTGAATAACAATGTTGTGTTAATTATTGCTATTCAGCAAAATGACTCAGTTACATATAGATAGATAGATAGATAGATACACATTCTTTTTCATAATCTTTTCCATTAAAGTTTATCACAAGATATTGAATATAGTGCCCTGTGCTATATATAGTAGGATCTTTTTGTCTATACATCCTATATATACTAGTTTGCATCTGCTAATCTCAAACTCCCAACCCAACCCTCTCCTGTGCCTACAGCCCACCCCCTTGGCAACCACCAGTCTGTTCTTTATGTCCCTGATTCTGTTTCTGTTTCATAGCTGGGTTCATTTGTGTCACATTAGAAGTTGGGTGTGGACCGTTTTTACAGTGTTCATTAAATTTTTTACCACATTGTTTGTGTTTTACTTTTTTGTTATTTGGCCATGAGGCATGTGGGATATGAGCTCCTCGACCAGGGATCAAACCTGCATCCACTGACTTGGAAGGTGAAGTCTTAACCACTGGACCACCAGGGAAGTCCCACTATGTAGCTTCTTACATACACGTCTGATAGAAAATTGCTATGTGGATCTCACCTTCTGTTTACGGTAGTACATTTACATTCTTCCCTGTAGCAGTCATCCAGAGAGCAGATTCATAGCAGAGGGTGTCAAAGTGAAGCACCTCAGTCTTCATGACTGTCCAAGAGCTTGACAGCAGCCTGGTTAGAGGAAACTTATCAAAGCCTCTAGGTGTTCAGTTGATGGCTTCATGGCAGAGGCCACATTTCTCATGTCTGAGACAGCTTTGGCCACAGGACATGGAGTTGTGAAGGAGAAGGACTGGCCCAGAAAGCCTTGGCCCACAGAAGAGACTCCACGGCTGGTCTGTGCACAGTGAGACTACTGCTCCTGAAGCCAGGACAGTTGATCTGACTGGCTCTATTTCTTTAAAGGCTAAAGTCTTGTAAGATTCCCTCCTCTGGTTGGACTGCCCCAGTGGCATTAGTGGTAAAGAACCTGCCAGACAAGGCAGGAGACGCAAGAAACATGGGTTCATTCCCTGGGTCAGGAAGATCCCCTGATGGAGGGCATGACAACCCACTCTAGTATTTTGCCTGGAGAATCCCACGGACAAAGGAGCCTGGTGGGTTACAGTCCATGGGGTTGCAGAGAGTTGAACACAATTGAAGCAACTTAGCACACACTTCTGGATGTGACATCGGCCATTTGCAGGTAATCTGGACCAAAAAAAAAAAAAAAAGCCCCATTTCTATGATTTTTCTGCCATCAATTGGCTTTTTATGTCAAGCAGTTTCTAAATCATGTTTTGAACATAGGGCTCTGTCAAGAGGATTAAAATAAAGAAATTTAACAATAAATATACTTTTTGGAAAACTTATTTATTTATTTGGCTGCACCAGGTCTTAGTTGCCCCATGTCAGATGTTTAGTTGTGGCATGAGAACTCTTAGTTGAGGCATGTGGGATCTAGTTCCCTGACCAGGGATTGAACCCAGGACCCCTGCACTGGAAGTGCAGAGTCTACCATCTGAGCCACTGAGGAAGACCAATAATCTCTGTAAATATATATAAGTCCCCTCTCATATAATCTCTCTCCTTTAACACATTTCCTGGGCTACCCTTGTTAGAGAAGAAAATTTTGTTCAGGTTAATATAGTGCCATCTACTGCTGAAAAAAGGAAAATGAATGTCTAGGAAGATACGTTCTCTGGTTTTGAACATTGATGTGTACAGGTAAAAAGGAATTGATATGTGGAATTTCTTGCAGGATCCCCTTGTGTCAGAACTAGACACAGTTTTAAAAAGAAAAAAAGGTTGTGAGTAGACTTCTGCTTCCAGATGGTTACTGAGTACACTTTATTAACTCTCCCACCTCTTAGAAATTTCTATCAGAAAAAAAAAAAGTACCAATAGGGAGAAATGCATGTCAGAACAGGAAGCCATGGAAAGGGGCCAACCATATTCTGGAAGCCACGAGAACTTTCTGCATGACACAGTGCAGGTGAGATGGGATTGAGGGAAGGGCTCATTAGCCTGCCGTTGACCACACAGGTAGGACAGGCCTGGGGAATGAGTGTGACAGAGGCCAGCTGAACTGCCTCCTCCAGTGCCAGGGGTTGGAGGGGAAGATGGGTTACGTGGAGCATAGGGAGAAGCAGCAGTAGGTTCTCCTTCCTCTCTGGGAAGTGCACCAGGTGCTGAAAGCCGGCAGGCACTTGGCACATAAAATGAATCAACACCGCCAAGCCTGGCTTTGAACAAGATAGACCTGTCAGAAAAGGGTGGCAGATACCCTTAGCAAACCTCTACCCTAGAACATTAAATCCCAGGTAGCATTTGAGCCAGCTGGAGTTTCTAGATAGACTAACCAATACTCCCAAATCCTATACTCAGCAAATCATTGAAGTGTGATGACCACAGAAAGACATTCTCAGACATGCAAATATTCAGAGAGCTTTCCATCTGCACAGTTTTTCAGGGAACAGACACACACTCTCTGTCTTTCTCTCCTAAAGATTATGGTCGTGACTAATAAAGCCAACATAACTCAAGAATTAAGTCACAATCATTGTGGCTAATAAAGTTATGCAATAGGAAAACAATATAAAAATAGTTCTGGGAAGAGAAGTAAAATAATTAATACCATTATGCTCATCATCAACCTCTAGTCTTCTGTTCCCCTGTCCGCTGTTTCTAAAATACCAGGGTGAGGAGAGGGGAGTGAGTGTAAGTTGTTTCAAGTTCTCATCTTATCTGAGAAAAGATCATTTATTTTCTCTTTTATCACTGGCCTGATAGAGAGATGAGTTCAAGCGTGTGGTTTAGTAAGTACTGCTTCTAGATTCAGTACAGAGTTTCCAAATTATTAGTATAAAAAAGAAGCAGATAAAATTTGATCAATATGACAAAGTAGAAAAACAATAACAGAATAATAATGAAATTTAACTTAAGAATATTCATTTTTCAAGTCCTAAATGAAATCTTCACAGGCAAAAATCAGCAGTATGAGAAAAATGTGATACACTCAAGAATGGGAGGATGGTTCAATATCGAGAAATCTCTTTATATAACATTAATTTAGTGACTGTTTCTAAGTGCCTATGATGAGCCAGAACAATGGAACTTACTTGGTCATCTTCCCTAAATCATACCTCCCGGCCTCTCATTCGTGTCACCCTTTAGTTCTTTTCTTCACAGCACGTGTTATTCTGTTATTATCTTTCAACTTTTTGTTTGTTTGCTGTTGTTCTTTCATCACGAAAATGCCTTTTCTCCAAAATCAGTGTCCTCCTTTGTCTTGTTCACAGCTATAGTCCTACTGCCTAACAGAGAACCTGACGTGTAATAGCTGACATAACCATGCAACACTTATTTATTTCTGGCTGTGTCTAGAAGTGACTTAGCAGCAGCAGCAGCAGCAGTCTTAGTTTCAGCTTGGAGGAGCTTTCATTGAGGCACACGGACTTCTCTCTCGGTGTGATGCCTGACTCCAGAGTCCCCGGACTCAGTAGGTGCAGCACATGGGCTTAGTTGCCTTGCAGCATGTGGGATCTTAGTTCCCCGACTAGGGATCAAAACTGCATGCCCTGAACTGAAAGGTAGATTCTCAGCCACTGGACCACCAGGAATGTCTCCATCATTCAACATTTATTGCATTAGTTCAAAATTTATGCAATTGCTATTCATTATTATAATTTTTATTCTTCATAATATAAAGATACTCATTTCATATTCTTTACTAAATGAATTATTATATCTATGAGTTAGTAGATGACAAAATGAATTACTATATCAATGAGTTAATGGATGGTAGTAATTCTAAATTCCTGCCTTCATAGAGCCTGTAATATAGAGGAAGAAACAGACCATCTGACAAGTATTTCCACGGTCAGTGTTGAGATCTCAATTTTTTTTCTATTCTAACTTTCTGAATAAAAACTGGAAATTGTTTTGCAGGAAACTTCTACAACTTCCTCTCGAGAAAAGTCCGGAAAACTGGACCCACAAAGTAATAACTTCCTGTTTCCCAAAGTCTGTCATCAAAGAACACGCAGCAACTCAACCAGTAAGTGTCACTGAACCATCCTCAGGAGCAGGGCTTAGATTTTGTAGAATGCAGTAAGCTTCCTACATTTAAGTTGTGAACTTTCAAAGATGCAAGCATGTATTCGCAAGTCCAGTCCTGGAAGTTAGTTCACGTGTCGGGCATACATTGTCATGTGCGTGCATCCTCTACAAATGGTTGTGCTTGTGTGTCCTTTAGTGTACAGGACTGTATAGAGGACAGTAATATCTTTATTTCAAGCCCAGGATGTCTGGAAGCAAGTGTAAAAGCAGCGGTGATGTAGCTGGCCTACTGTACTTTTCAAGGCACTGCACTATATGATTTAACGTGTTTTCTTTATTTTTGGTGTTTGTTTTTTATGTACGTATTATTTGTGTGAAAAGTGTTATAAGCCTATTACAGTACATTACTATTAATATATAGTCCATTGTGTTAGTTGGGTACCTAGGCCAACTTTGTTGGACTTATGAACAGATTGGACTTATGAATGCACTCTCAGAACAGAACTCGTTTGTATGTAGTCAGCTTACTGCATTGGGAATACCAGTGATGTGGGAGATTTGGGGGAGGGTGGGTCTCTGTTCGTCCAGCCGGACTGCCCCGAGATGGTGTCCGCAGCTTCTCTGGAGCAGCCTTCATTGCATGTGCGTGCCCTGGCCAGCTGGAGCACCTCTGCTCTTGTCGATAGAGCTCTCTGTGGGTTGGTCAACTCCTCTTCTAGGTGGATCTCAAGGGCCAAGTTGGGAAGAGCCAACACAGGATAGAAGACAAGGGCTTTACTCCTGCTCTGTCATCTGACACGCTCCATGGTCTTAAGAAGTCCATGGTCTCTCCCAGAGTTTCTGTCACTTCACCTGCTGCAGAATGGGAGTTGGGACTGAAAGACATCATGATTCTTGGTGGCTGCAAATAGGATAACACTAATTCAAAAGTCAGGAAAATGTGAAGAAGGCAGAAAAACATGAAGAAGTTAAAACCATGCCAGATCTGAATATTAGAGACCATCTGCATCTCCTACTTGGCAGGCAGATTCTTTACCACTGAGCCACCAGTGGTAAAGCTTCCAGCTTCCAGCTTATGCCAGCTCCAGAGTACCTCACTGGGTTTTGTTGTTTTTTAAGCCCCATCTACTGTTTGTAAATAGCCCCTTCATTCAATTTCTCAAAATCCTACCTCAATGTGCTTTTTCCTTCTGTCAAACCCTCACTGGTCCATGTGCCTATAAACTCAGTGGAAAGAATACTTTTCTGCACAGGTGCAGTTCAACACCCCTTCATTATATACTTCTCTTCTTTGGAGTGCTCCCGTCCTTCTATTCAGATGATCATCATTTTGTCAGTTATTTCTAAAAACTGTCTTGGTTAAATTAATATTTGGCTGCCGTATTTGCTGAACATACTTTTTCAGTTTATTCTTTCTCTTTTAATTTTTTAACATGAAGATGTTCTCATCTGATCTAATCAAATCATCAAATTTTTCCTGTCTAATCCTAAAAGTTTCTTCCACATGTAGAGAGCTATTACTTCTCATGTACACTTATCTAATTATTACACTATGACACCTTTAAATTGCCTCCAATCTATCAAGATTTGCAAGGTAATTATAGATATATGCTTACACATGTTTCTTGGATCATATTTGATTACAGATTTAGGAGAGAACCACAGAAGTTATATAATATGAAGATTATTTTGTGTAGAACCATATTGATTATTTATACATAGTATTTTATTCTAGTTTTTAATGATTTGCCTTCCCCCTAAATTTACTCTCTTTGTGCTTTATTTTTGATGTTTGATATGAAACAAGAATCTAGATAAAAAATTTTTTTTCCTAAGTGGCTGGTTCTAGCATCAGTCATTGGTAGTCTTTGCCCATCCTTTTATTTCATTCTTTTTTCTTACTTTGTTTATCTCTTGCAAATGATATGCACTTAGATCTTGAAAGCAAATCTGACCGTCTAAGAGAAGCTTAAGCCATTGACTTTGGTATTATAATTAATATTTGCTTTTACTTATATTCTTTTTAGGGCTTCCCAGGTGGTGCTAGTGGTAAAGAATCTGCCTGCCAATGCAAGAGACATAAGAGTTCAATCCCTGGGTTGGAAGATCCTCTGGAGGAGGGCATGACAACTCACTCCAGTGTTTTTGCCTGGGAAATCCCATGGACAGAGGAGCCTGGCAGACTATGGTCCATGGGGTTTCGAAGAGTCTGTTTTTATGGTCACTTATCATTTGTTTTCTGTGTTTAGTTTTTGCAGTGATTTGGAAGGTTTATTTAGTTTTTTATCACCACTTCTTCACTGATTAAGTTTAATTAATTAGGTTTAATCAATTATTAATAATAATACTTGAAACTGTATTTTTCCAAATTGTCAGCCTTATGGGAGATGGGGTTATTTATCTCTAGACCCATTCCCATTTATTTCCCCATTTCATAATTCCATGTAAATTTAAATAAAACCTCATGTTATTATTGGTGTTCAGTCGTTCAGTCATGTCTGACTCTTTGCAACTCCCTGGACTGCAGTGCACCAGGCTTCTCTGTCCTTCACTATCTCCTGGAGTTTGCTCAAACCTTTGTCCATTGAGTTGGTGATGCCATCCAACGATTTCATCCTCTGTCACCCTCTTCTCCTCCTGCCTTCAATCTTTCCCAGTGTCAGGGTCTTTTCCAATGAGTCAGTTCTTCGCATCAAGTGGCCAAAGTTTTGGAGCTTCAACATCAGCCCTTCTAATGAATATTCAGTATTGATTCCCTTTAGGATTGACTGGTTTGATCTCCTTCTGTCCAAGGAACTCTCAAGAGTGTTCTCCAGCACCACAATTCGAAAGCATATAACCATCAAAATACATAGTTTCCCTGTCAAAAATTGTTTTGGCTTTTGCATTTGGATTTTATAACCCCATTTTCAGTGAACTTGGTGCTACATGCTAACTGGTTTCAACTCCCTCCCACCCCAGCCAAGGTGATAATTTTGATGTATTTCCTTGATGTTGGAACATATCCAGTAATTTTCAGAAGGGGCAGGAGAGGGCTCAGACCACCAGTTAGTGCTTTGGAGAGACTGTTCTGTCCTGACTCCAAGCCTGTGTCCTTGCTAATCCAAACTCACAGTGGAAATAGGAACCTCAGAAAGCCTGAGTCGACTTTTTTATTTTTTTTCTGCCTAGCTCAGTGAAGACAGAAGCGGAGCTGGCATGGCCTATCTTGCTCCTATGGTGCTGGCCTGTGGCTCTAGGTGCTTCTGTCCTATAGGCTGATCCAAGTTGGCCACGTGCTTGCTTGTCCATATTCCCTGAACCCAAGCCATGCACTGTTGCCCTTCTTCATACAGTAGTCCCCTTGCCCTGCTGAGGGCAGGAGAACAGGAGACTGGGATCCATTTCCTCATGATAAAGTAAGGATTGGACTTTTGAGTTTCCCAAAGGACCACTGAAGGGCTGGACATACCTCCAGGGGAGCCTGATAAACACACAGACTCCCCCAGACCCCATTTGTGCAGGCGTGGATTCAGCAGGTCTGGGTGGGGCATTGAAATTTGAGCCACTTATGATAAAACATTCAATAAACATGTTGCCTGGGCTTCCTTGGTGGCTCACTGGTTAACAATCCACCTGCCAGTGCAGGAGATGTGGGTTCGATCCCTGGTCTGGGAAGATCCCCCATACCTGGGAGCAGCTAAGCCTACGCACCACAGCTGCTGAGCCTGTGCTCTAGAGCCCAGGAGCCGCAGCTACTGAGCCCATGCAGCCTACAGCCTGTGCTCCGCAGCAAGAGAAGCCGCTGCAATGAGAAGCCCATGCCCCGTGACCAGAGGGTAGCCACTGCTTGCTGCAACTAGAGAAAAGCCTGCACAGCCACAAAGACCCAGCACGGCCATAAATAAATAAATAAACACAATTATGTATTTTTAAAAAAACCATGATGCCCAGGCAGATTTAGGATCATCTATAGCTCCACTTCCCAACTCAGCCCCATGATTCTTTGTCCCCTCTTTCTGGAGCGTGGTTTTCTGAACCTCTTGGTTTCCTCTCTCTCCTGGCCACTCTGGGGGCAGTTGGTCCCTGTGAGTTGGGGAGAACCACCTCCTAGTGTGGAGAGATGCTGGGAGCAGCTGCCCTTGCAGGGGAATGTTTCCCCAGCCACTCGATTGCCAGTGAACCATGACACCTCCTTTCTCCCCCAGGCCTTCATCTCTTTCCTCCTCCTCCCTTAGAGATCTCACATCTCCATGAAAGTCCATTGTGTCCCATTTTCTCAGCCCAGTCTGGGTAGTGGCTTCCTTTCTCCAGCCTATAAAGCAACTTAAGTCTTTCCTACCCCAAGAATAACTGCCAACCAAAGCTCTGTACCAACCTGCCTTCTTCCCTCTGAACCACCACCAATCTCACATCTTTCTCTTGGGGAATTTCCCACCAAAGCCACTTGTGTGGAGGACACTGGGAAAGCCCGCCCTTCTCTGGGAGGCTGACATCCAGTACGTGGCCAGTGTCCAAATCCTTCTCACTTGTAATGCGGCTTATGCAAATGGAGATGCTCAGAAGGGTAAAAGATGTGCCCATTTAAACGACTAAGCACAAAACTAAAGAAAAGATGCAAAATACCTCATTAATAACTTTGCATATTATTTATATGTTGAAATGACAGAGTTTAGGTATACTGAACTAAATAAAATATATTATTAGGGACTTCCCTGGAAATGTATTGGTTAAGACTCTGCAGTTCCACTGCAGGAGACACGAGTTTGATCCCTGGTCAGGGAGCTAGCATCCCTCAAGCTGCGAAGCATGACCAAAAAAAAAATTATTAACATTAAACTCTTCCTTTTACTTTTAAAAATGTGGCTACTAGAACATTTCAGATTACATATATGACTTGCATTGTATTTCAGTTGGGAAGCACTGGTCTCAGACAGCGAGGAGCCATGGCAGATAATCTCTGAAGATTTTTCCAGCTGGAAGCAGTGGGTAGATTTCCTAGCTGGGTAAAAGGAAGTCTGAGTTTCCCCCTAAAGGAAGAGAAGATGATTGCCCTGCATATTCTTAGATCCCCAAGGACTCACGAGTTGACTCTTTGCCTGCCTGTGTTAGGGGTGTGTGGCCTTCCCTGGTCCCGCAGTGGTAAAGAATCTGCCTGCCAATGCAGGAGACCCCGGTTTGATCCCTGGGTTGGGAAGATCCCCTGGAGGAGGGCATGGTAACCCACTGCACTATTCTTGTCTGGAGAATCCCATGGACAGAGGAGCCTGGTGGACTACTGTCCGTGGGGTCGCAAAGAGTCAGACATGACTGAGCACACACTTGCATTAGGGGTGTTTATGTGCCTGCATGCAAATGTGTGTGTAAGAGGCAGATCACCCAGGCTTCTGCTCCATCTCTCCTCTGGCCCTGCCTCTATGGGGCATCATTTCTGCTTTCCTCCTCTCTCTTGAAATTCCCTTCTCCTCACCCCCGGCAGCTGGGACTGGAGCTGACAGATCATTGTGGTTTCCTGAGGACGCAGCATCCTACTTGACACGTAGGAGAGCCGCATCAACCCTCACTAAGTTGAGCTGAGTTGAAATGGAAGCGACAGTCCCACCCTCACCCCGTGGAGCCCACAGCATGGACGAAGGTAGCCAGAATACCACCTACTTCTTCCTCTGCCCTCCTCTATCATGCACCCGGCGCTGGGCGCTCCATGCTTCAAGTTCACTCTGGCCCTCGGCTTGTGAGGGCTGGCCATGGGCGAGGACAACGTTCTATCTTAAGCTTCGCTCTCTGACAGCACAAATGATTTCTCCCTTTCTTTCCTCTCCTGGGTTAGGTGTCAATCCCTATTGCACAGGAGAGACGGATTTTCCAACAACCAAGAAGTCAGCAGCTTCGGCGGACAGGCAGCCTTATTCCCTCTGCAGCGGCAGGAAGTCTCTCTCTCAACAACTGGACTTTCCTGCAGCAAAGGCTGTGGTAAGAACGAAGGGCAGGGAGGCCCGAGAAGAGGGAGCGAGGGGAAGACTGCCTGAAGAGCCTTCCTGGCGGTTTGGTGTCCACAGGGTTGCAGTGGTGAGGAGCTGGCTTGGGGGCAAAGAACCATGTGAGGAATGGTCACCTGTGACCATTGCCCGCGGCTGCTTCCATGTTGTTAGGATCTCATGGGCAGAGAACACTCCACCTGTGCAGACCCTGAAGTGGGGCTTTACGTGGATCCCTTTATTTCATCTGTGACCTAAGAGGTCGTCGAGGGAAGTGGGGGCAAGTTAAGGAAGGCAAGGGAGTTCATATTTTTAAAAACAATTCTTTGTAAGAGTTCTATTTATTTATTCGACTGCACTGCAAGCATGTGGGATCTTAGTTCCCTGACCAGGGATCGAACCTGCGTCCCTGGCATCAGAAGGCAGATTCTTAACCACCAGATTACCAGGGAAGTCCCACATCTTGGGGTTCCTGACCCTCTGCCCACCACCCTGTGCCTGGCCCAGATGAGGGTCTCAGTAAATGTGTCTTGGATCCTGTTGAGGACATTCTTGGCCACTGACCTCCCGGCCTCTGCTGGGGACTCTGAATATAAGTCTCACTGTCTGTGGTCTGTGATGTGTGATCTGTGCCTCGGGACTCACTCCTGTAACAAATCTTAGTGAGCATCTGGCTGCTGGTCGAAAGGGAGCCTGGGCTCAGCAAAGATGTCTCCTGGGGCCACCAAAACAGCCCCGCACACTGGACTCCCATCCATCCACCCTGCATTTACCACACTGCAGCCACCATGCGCCAGACACTCAGAAGAGCAGGCCTCAAGGTTTCCTCCTCCGTGGGCTTTCCCCCGCTTCCTGGGGGAGTGAGCTGACATCCTTGGACTCATCCTCTCTCCACCTCACCCTTTTTCCAGGGCTTGTCAAGACCAACACGGTCGCTCAGCACAGCTCAGCTCGTGCAGCCCTCAGGGGGCCTCCAGGCGTCTGTCATCTCCAACATCGTGCTGATGAAAGGCCAGGCAAAGGTGAGCAAGGACCATGGCCAGGGGAGGCTCCTGGATGGACACGAGTTCCCAAGGAGCTGTCATGTCACAGTGGGGATGGGGAGAAGGGCTGAAGATCCAGGCTTGGAAAAGGAGTGTCAGATGCTCTCATGTGAGCAGGCTCCGGGAGGGGCAGGCAGGCGAGCTCTTCACAGAGCAGGTCATAGGAAGACGAATGTTCCCCAGTTTGTCCCTGGTTTGCTGTTTTTGAAAATAGTTTTAGCCGATGATTCAGTTCAAATCATCGTCAGGGTCAGTTCAGGTGCTGTAACAAAAATACCATGGACTGGGCAGCTTAAACAGCATGTGTTTATTTCTCATGGCTCTGGAGGCTGGGAGTCCAAGTTGAAGGTGCTGGCGGTTGCCATGCATGTTGAGGACTTCGTCCCTGGTTTTACAGTGGCTAAGATGGTAAAGAAGCTGCCTGCAATGCAAGAGACCCAGGTTTGATCCCTGGGTCGGGAAGATCCCCTAGAGGGGGGCATAGCAACCCACTCCCATATTCTTGCCTGGAGAATCCCATGGACAGAGGAGCCTGGTGGGCTACAGTCCTTGGGTCACCGAGTCGGACATGACTGAGCGACTGAGCACATACATAGTTGAGGTACAATATTATACGTTTCAGGTATACAGCATAGTAACTCGCGACTTTTACAGATTATATTCTGTTCACAGTTACTGTCAAATATTGGCCGTGTTCCCTGTGCTGTGCAACGTCCCCTTGTAGCCGACTTGTTTCATACACAGTGGTCGTGCTTCTTCATCTCTTCCCCCTGTCTTGCCCCTGCCCCCTTCATGAGGGCTCCACCTTTACGGCCTAGTCACCTCTGAAAGTTTCCCCCGATGTATTGATTTGATGGGGGAACACACCTTCAGTCCATGCGTCTCCCCGAATTCAGATATGCAGACTGACTTTTGCCTCACAGTCGAGAAATACTGAAAGACAGGGAGGAAAGCAGTGGAGGTGGTGGGACAGCCCCAGGGCTCATGGGCACGCGCCACAGAGCATGCTGCCCCAAGCTGACATGGGCACTGAAGAACTTCTGGGGTGGACACAGCCGCTGCTGCAGAGTTCTCAGGCCAGTCCAAGTGACCAGCATGCTTAATGGAAGGGCAGGTTTCTACCCACCTCGTGATTTTGGCATGTGGTGTGAGGGAAAAGCTATTCACCAAAATGGTCTTCCTAGAGGAAGGCTCCACACATCTGAAGTCCTCTTCTCCACCCCCCATCACTTCTATCTCCCGGGAGCTCAGCAGAGACAAACCAGGAGATACCAGTGGGAAGAGCTAAGATGACTGTCCCTCTAGTCACAAGGGAGTCACTCTCTCCAGTGCCCAGTTTTCTCCAAACAGCTCCTCTTCCTGATTCGTAAATCACAATGCTCTTACCCTCTTGCGTTTTTTGTTGTTCAGTTGCCCAGTCACGTCCGACTCCTTGTGGCCCCATGGACTGTAGCATGCCAGGCTTCCCTGTCCTCTATCATCTCTTGCATTTGGGCAGATGCATTTTAATCCTGTCGACTTGGAGATTGTTTTTGAGATTGTCTTTTGCAGTGCTCAAAAGAAGGCAAGGACTTCCCTGGTGTCCAGCAGTTAAGAGTCTGTGCAATGCAAGGAGCGAGGGTTCAATCCCTGGTTGGGGAACTAAGATCCTATGTGTACATGGCACGACCTAAAAAGTAAAAGTTGTGTACATATAAAAGAGAAGGCAGAATGGAAAAGGGCACCAACTCTCTAGCAAAGATGATTTAAAATGGTGTCAGTGTGCGTAGATTGTACAGTTGGCGAGTAGACTTCATGGGCGTATGCATCACTGGGCAGATTGAATCGGCCTTGATGGGAAGCAGGAAGGTATTCGGCATAGGAAGCCTGGAGTGCAGATCAGGAGTGGTGGCTTCAGAAATAGGGCAGGCCTCCCACTGTCTCCCTGATACAACCTCCACACCCAAGACCTCGTCATTAACAGGCATGAGTAAGAGTGAGGCCAGAACTGAGTTGAGGAGGAAGAAGCAGAGCTTGAAGGATCCACCAGCGCTTGAGGTAGAAGAAGTGAAGTAGCTCAGTCGTGCCTGACTCTTTGTGACCCCGTGGACTATAGCCTACCATGGGACGCCTTCCTCCATGGGATTCTCCAGGCAAGAATACTGGAGTGGGTTGCCATTTCCTTCTCCAGGGGATCTTCCCAACCCAGGGATCGAACCTGGATCTCCCATGTTGCAGGCAAATGCTTTAACCTAAAGTCAAACCACAAAACCAGCTGCCAAAACCCAGGCATGGCACCAGGGGATCTGCAGGGATCCTTCCATTGTCACAAAACCCTGTTATTTTCTGCTAATAGATGAAGAGGGCTTACCTGGTGGTTCAGCAGTCAAGAATCTGCCTGCCAGTGCAGGGGACCTGAGTTTGATCCCTGGGTCGGAAAGATCCCCTGGAGAAGGAAATGGCAATCCACTCCAGTATTCTTGCTGGAGAATCCCATGGACAGAGGAGCCTGGCGGGCTACAGTCCATGGGGTCGGAAAGAGTCAAACATGGCCAAGGCCTGAATAACAACGTAGACAAGGAGCTGAGAATCTGGGACTCACAGGACTTGCCAAGATCACTTGGTTAGTGAGCAACTGAACTATGACAGTGACTGAAGACCTTCTGACCCAAGGCTTTTGTTCTTGCCCACTGCACCATCCTGCCTCACTAGGGCAGGTGAAAGTTTGGGTCTAGAGCAATTATTTCAGCCGGGAAGAAGCTGGGAGCCGAAACAGGAGCCCATCCCCCCTTTCTCATCTTCCTACTGCTGTGCTTCTCCTGGACGCCACTGGTCTCCCCGTCCTGCAGCACCCACCACCTTCACCAGAATCACACCAGCACTGTGTCCACACTGCTTTCCTGTCTGGCCCCTGCTCACCGGGTTCTCTTAGGATCTGAAGGTGGCTCTCAGGTCTGCCACCTCTGTGATGCTGGGTGGTACATGAACTTCTCTGAGGAACCTAGGAGAAACTACCCAGCTGCTGTGATGCTGATAACCCAGCAGCCATCACTTGGAGGGATCTTCCTGGGAGCCACACTGTTGACCACACCCTGGCATGCTTGTGAGCTGAATCCAGAGGCCCAGCCTCCAGCCAGCGTTCATACCTTCACTCTACAACATACGTTTCCTGAGCGTCTGCCTCCGGAGGCCAGACCCTGACAAATAAGATGCACCCACTGCCTCCTTGAGCTCACAGTCTCAAGAGGAGCTCCCTGTGACCCAGGCTAAGCCTCCTTAGGAAGTTGTTGTTGTTTAGTCCTGTCTGACTCTTTGCGACCACATGGACTATAGCCCACCAGGCATCTCTGTTCATGGGATTTCCCAGGCAAGTATACTGCAGTGGGTTGCCATTTCCTTTCTCAGGGGATCTTCCCCATCCAGGGATAGAATGTGGATTTCCTGCATTGGCAGGTGGGTTCCTTTATCACTGAGCCACCAGGAAACCCCAGTGAATGGCATAGAACACTCCTCAGTCTGACCTTCTCCTCTTCTTTCCCAGGGCCTGGGCTTCAGCATTGTTGGAGGCAAGGACAGCATTTACGGCCCCATTGGAATTTACGTTAAAACCATCTTTGCAGGGGGAGCAGCGGCAGCTGATGGAAGGCTACAAGAAGGTAGATTTCCCAGGCTTTACTAGGTGACATTTGAGGAATCAAAAGAGAATCCCCAGGCTTCCAATAGACACCGTTTGTGTGGGCCGTTTTAAAGTCTTTATTGAATTCATTACAAAATTGCTTCTGTTTTATGTTTTGGTTTCTTGGCTGTGAAGCATGTGGGACCTTAATTCCCTGGCTAGGAATCGAACCCAGACCCCCTGCATTGGAAGGCAAAGTCTTAACCACTGGACCACTAGGGAAGCCCGGGTAGAAGCTCTTGGGAACGTAACATGTGTCTCAAGCCTTCAGAATCCAGCTTGCTTGGATTCTGCAGAGAGTCTGACGGCAGTGGGATACGTGGTCGTGATGGCTCTGTCATGCCTGGCCCGTTGGCTGGGTGTGTTTGCACACTCAGTCTCAGTCCTGTCACGGGCCTGGGACAGAGGACCGAGGCATCTGCTCTGCCCCTTGCATTCCTATTGCTGCCTTTGCTTTTCAAGGCTCCTCTCAGTTGCTGGCACCCCCCTCCCACTGACATCCTGTTTCTTTTCTGTTGTCTGCCCACCCCAGCCATCAACCATGGGGAGCCAGACCCAGTGCTCTAACGAGTTGGGTGAATGTTCTCTGTGAGCCTGCCCTGTTCTGGACTCTAGGAATGCAGAGGATTATCAGACGGGGTCCTTCTACTGAGGAGCTAATGGTCCAGCCCGCTGCCTTCCTTCCTCTTCTGCCCATCCTGTGCTATCGACTGCCTCCCTTCAGCTGTTTCATCTCTTCTGGGGAGGGAAGCCCCTGAAAGGAAGGGGTTGAAGGGCCTGAGATGCTCCCCGAGTGCCCCTCTCTGTCTCCTTGTCTTGGAGGGGAGGGTTTTCTCCCCACCCAGTCCCACCCAACGGCCACCCACCTGTTATTGGACAAGAGGCTTGACCCCATGTTCTAACTGGAAGGTAGAATTTGGGGGCAGATGGTCAGGGAGCAGACTGAAAACCCCGCAGGCCTGACACCGGGCCACAAATGGACCTTTAAAGACAAGAGACTTCACAACCTTCCTTCTCTTCCCTATCAGGCCAGTTTCTGTATACTTTGCTGCAAGCCTTACCACCTTTAATAATCTAACTTGTTCAGGGTAGGGTCGACCAACTAGAGCCTTGCAGGCCACGTCTGGGCCACTGCCTATGTTTATAAGGCTCACGAATGAAGGACAGTTTTCCTATTTCTTCAATGGCTGAAAAAAAGTCAAAAGAGGTTTTGATGCTTTTGTGACAAATTAAATTCAAATTTCAGTCTCCATAGAAAAGCTTTACTGGGACACAGCCATGCTCATTCATTGACCTCTGGTCTACAGCTGCTCTTGGGCAGCATTGAGTGGTTCCTACAGACAGCTTGTGCTTGCAAAGTTTAAAACATTTTCTGTCTGGCTCTTTATAGAAAAATTTTGCCAACTGTAACATTATACAGGGTTTTGCATATGGATTTTATTATATAGACAGTGGGGAGTGTTGGAAGCTTTTTCTAATTTGGGAGGGACTGGCCAGGACCAGGGTTTTTTTATTTGCTTTTTTAAAGATGATTCAGGAAGCTGAGTGTAAGACAAAGTGGACTGGCCAGACACCAGAAACAATAAAACCAGTTTAGAGGCTATTTTAAGAGCCAGGCTCCCAGCTCTGCAGGGTCTTCCCTGAGGCTGTAAACTTGGGAAGAGAAAGATGCTGAAGGGTGAAGCAGTGGCTTCTGTGGCGGTGGCAGATGAGGCCAGAGAACCCCTGAAGTTGTCTGATCTTAGTAAACTAGAGAACAATGATGAGTTACATAGACTAGGAGGCAGAGGACTGGATGAATCACAAGCTGGAATCAAGTGCCCAGAAAAATATCAACAACCTCAGATATGCAGATGATACAATTCTAATGCCAGAAAGTGAAGAGGAACTAAAGAGCCTCTTGATGAGGGTGAAAGAAGAGAGTGAGAAAACTGGCTTAAAACTCAACATTCAAAAAATGAAGATTGTGGCATCCAGTGCCATCACTTCATGCACATAGATGGGGAAAAAGTGGAAACAATGACAGATTTTATTTTCTTGGGCTCCAAAGTCACTGCAGACAATGACTGCAGCCACAAAATTAAAAGATGCTTGCTCCTTAAAAGAAAAGTTATGACAAACCTAGACAGCATATTAAAAAGCAGAGACATCATTTTACTGACAATGGTCCCTCTAATCAAAGCAATGGTTTTTCCAGTAGTCATGTATGGATATGAGAGTTGTACCATAAAGAAGGCTGAGTGCCAAAGAATTGATGTTTTCAAACTGTGGTGCTGAAGAAGACTCTTGAGAGTCCCTTGGACTGCAAGGAGATCAAACCAATCAATCCTAAAGGAAATCAACCCTGAATATTCATTGGAAAGACTGATTCTGAAGCTGAAGCTACAATACTTTGGCCACCTGATGCAAACAGCCGACTCATTAGAAAAGACCCTGATGCTGGGAAAGATTGAGGGCAGGAGGATCGGGGGCAACAGGGATGAAATGGTTGGGTAGCATCACCAACTCAATGGATATGAGTTTAAGCAAACTCCAGGAGAAGGACAGGGAAGCCTGGCATGCTGCGGGCCATGGGATTGCAAAGAGTTGAGCACGACTTAGTGACTGACAACAACCACAACAAGAAGGTGAAGGAAGAGGACCAAATGAAGATATTCAGGTTTAAACAGCAGAGTGGAGTCAGGTCTGCAGGTGACCACTAGGTGGCGCAGTCCAACAGGTGAATGAAAATTTGGGTCCCAGTTCAAGAAGGGACTTAAGCTTGTTGAATTGTTTTTAGGGTCATGCGGAAAATAGCTGAAGTTATAGAGCAGATAAAGGAGACAGGGAAGAGAGGAGAGTGAAGAGGGCTGAGGCACAACTTTAGGGGAATAACTGAATCCAAGGCCTGCAGAGGAGTCCATGAGAGAAAAAGAGGAAAGTGGATCAGGATCTTGAGACTCTGATTTTTATCTGCTGCACGTTTCTGTGTTTGAATAAAAGGTGAAGGAGGAACTGAAGTGGCCAGGAGAAACCAGCTGCATGGATTTTCTTTCCAGGTATTTGTGTCCCTTAGTTCATAGCAATCGTAAGAGTTCGGTGAAAAAGACGCTCAGCTAGTTTGCAGTCCTTGATTCTAACCTCAGATAATTGACTGAATCCCTTTTGTAACTTCTTTCAAAAGTGCAGCTTAAGAATAGGGCCCTGAGGGGCTTCCCTGGTGGCTCAGCGGTAAAGAATCTGTCTGCCAATGCAGGAGACACAGGTTCGATCCCTGGTCAGGGAAGACCCCACATATTGAGGAGCAACTAATCCTGTGTGACACAACTGTGGAAGCCCTCTCACCCCAGAGCTCACGCTCTGCAACAACCAGAGAAACCACCACAATGAGAAACCCGGGCACCACAGCAGAGAGTGCCCCCGACAACTAGACAAAAGCCAAAGCAACAAGGACCCAGCACAGGCAGAAATAAAGAAATAAATGAATGAATTATTTTTTTAAAGAAAAGGATTCACAGGGGATATGTCTGTTGTGTCGACTGAAGAAAAGAAGATGTACAATGTGAGAGTTGGAGTTAAGTTTCATCTGGGGCAAAATGAGGACTGCAGCCCAGGAGACAGCACCTCACATAGTTCTGAGACACTGCTCCAAAGAGGCATGGGGGAAGGTCAGTATATAAGGTTTTGGTGAAGGCGGTGTTCAGTGCAATCAAGCACTTATTTTACAAGCGGTTTCCTGCTAGTCACGAGGAGCTAAGGTCACCATGAAAGGACTTAGTGCTTTTCTGGATATGAGGAAATGTGAGGATTGGGGTCATAAAATCAGTTCCTGAAAATATCTATCTATAGAGATCTGTTCCACCAGTTTCCCTGTAGCTCAAAGAGCCTCACTCTCTACACTGGGCTCCCTTCAGGGCGTGGCAAAGGTCAACAGCCGCAGCGCACAGGGTTCAGTCTCCTCAGAGGCGGAGGGCAGATGCCCTCGGCAGGCGCCACTTCGTAGGTGACAGGCGCAACAAAACTGCTGTGTCCAGATCACGGCTAGTAATGTTTCACCTGTGTTCCCCTTGCAAAAAATGGTTGTGTAAGGTTTACGTGGCAAAACCGAGGCTAATCCCCTTCCACCAAAAATGGCCAAGTAAGGAATAAAGACTCTGGGGGTTCCAGAGCTGGGCTCCGTGGCTCCCTTGGGATAGACCTAATAATTTGCAGACAAGTTCAGGATTTTGTGTAATGAAGAATGGGTAGTGAAGTATGAAGTATGTCCTTTATAAATCCTTCCTTCAGCATGCACTTAGTTATATTGTGATTATTTTTTTAATTTGTCAATTTTCATTCCTCAACTTGGCGTCTTCTAAGGAAGAGGACTGAGCCTTTAGTTTTTCTCCTCTAGTTTTAGCAACTGAACATTTGAATATTCTCCGCACCCCTTTTATTGTCACAGATACGTTGGATAAAATAGCACATTCAAACTGTGGAGAAAGAAATGGAAACACCCAGCTTCTCAGACATAAAGAAACCACTTAATCTTAAGTATGACATTCCCAGGAGTTGATGATGTGATAGTGAAACTGACTGGTGTCATTTCCAGGGCTCCAAAGAGCTCTGGTACCATTGTTCTTTATGTCTCAGCACAGAAAGAATTCAGTGACAGACAGAGTGGTGGATAAGAAGCGGCTTATTGAACAGGACATTTGTGAGTTCTATAGGTGGGCAGATGAGAAATGCCACACCCTGAGAACTTACTGGGCTACAGTTTCATAATAATAAGGAAATGTGAGGAGGAGAAGACCTTCTTTCTTACTTGAGTAGACGTCATGCGTCCATCATCAGCTCCTCTTCCAGGCTGGGCAGGCAAGTCAAGTTAGGTCCACAAATGACTCTTTTTCATGTGTGCAGAGAGCATGGCCTAGGGATCATTAACTTGCTGAGCTCACTGGGCAGGATGTGGGGCTCACGCCACCGTTTTACAGTTTGGGGGCATGTCTCCTGCTTCTGCTGCATGGTTTTGCTGCTAAGCAAGCCTGCTTGGTTCTGTGGTTAAGCAAATCTGCTTTCCTGAGTAATCATTAGCTGACAGGGTCTCCCATATTTCTTCTACTCACAGTCCCCTAGTGGAATTAACTATTTAATCACCTACTTTATCTCTTCACTCTGTCCCTGTCAGTAGCACAGGAAGCTGCTTATGGGGCATAAGGCCCGGGGACTGGGGTGTGATGCCCACATAGGGACAGGGGATGTGGCCATGGGCCCTGGGAACCTCTGAGAACCTGCAAAAAGCCTTCATGCTCATGAACCAGAAAGCCAAGGGAAGCAAGGCGGAAACATAACTTTGTCCTCGGCTCTTGGGTGGAGGAAGGACATCTCCCTCAAGAAAACAAAGAGTCAGTCTGTGTCTGGATGAGTCTGCAGCTTTCCCATCAAAACCTGGATCTCAGGACTTCCACACCGCAGAGCTAATGTTACAACTAGTCCTAAACCAGCCCTGAGACCCCTGGGTGCCTACTGGAAAAAAAGGGAAAAAATAAAAGTTAGCAGTCTGAGGGCTATGGGAGTTCCACTAGAAAACAAGCTCCCCTTGAAAATGAGTTGGAGATAAATACTATTACTTTTCAGCCATAAAAAGAATTAAATCCTGCCACTTAGGACAACATGGATGGACCTTGAAGACATTATGCTGTGTGAGGTAAGTCAGACAGAGAAAGACAGTACATGATCTTACTTACATGTGGACTAAAAACAAAACAAAAAAACCTGAACTCACAGATTCAGAGAATAAATGGGTGGTTGCTGGAGGTGGGCAAAATTGGTGAAGGTGATCAAAAGCCATAAACTTCCAGTTATAAAATGAATCAATCATGGTGACTTTAGTTAATAATATTATATTGTACATTTGAAAGTTGCTAATCACTGCAGATGGTGATTGCAGCCATGAAATTAAAAGACGCTTAACTCCTTGGAAGGAAAGTTATGACCAACCTAGATAGCATATTCAAAAGCAGAGACATTACTTTGCCAACAAAGGTCCATCTAGTCAAGGCTATGGTTTTTCCTGTGGTCATGTATGGATGTGAGAGTTGGACTGTGAAGAAAGCTGAGTGCTGAAGAATTGATGCTTTTGAACTGTCGTGTTGGAGAGGACTCTTGAGAGTCCCTTGGACTGCAAGGAGATCCAACCAGTCCATTCTGAAGGAGATCAACCCTGGGATTACTTTGGAGGGAATGATGCTAAAGCTGAAGCTCCAGTACTTTGGCCACTTCATGCGAAGAGCTGACTCATTGGAAAAGACTCTGATGCTGGGAGGGATTGGGGGCAGGAGGAGAAGGGGACGACAGAGGATGAGATGGCTGGATGGCATCACTGACTCGAAGGACGTGAATCTGAGTGAACTCCGGGAGTTGGTGATGGACAGGGAGGCCTGGCGGGCTGCGATTCATGGGGTCACAAAGAGTGGACACGACTGAGCAACTGAACTGAACTGAACTGAAGAGAGTAGAGCTTTAAGAACTTTTTATTGAAGCATAGATGATTTGCAGTGTTGTGCTGATTTCTACTGCACAGCACAGGACTCAGTGAGACACATTTACATTCTCTTTCATATCCTTCTCCATTACGGTTTATCACAGGATGTTGAGTATAGTTCCCTGTGCTGTGCAGTAGGATCTTCCTGTCTATCCATCCTGTATATACTAGTTTGCACCTGCCAATCCCAAACTCCCATTCCTTCCCTCTTCCAGCCCTCCACTGCTTTGACAACCACACCCCTCTTTAGATAGTAGATCTTGAAAGTTTTCTCATCAACAACAACAACAAAATCAACTTGTAACCAGGTGTGGTGACTAATATTAACTAGATTATGAGTTTGAGAAAACTCCTGGAGGTGGTGAAGGACAGGAAAGCCTGGCATGCTGCAGTCCACTGGGTCAAAAAGAATCAGACATGACTTAGCGACTGAACAACAATATTGTGGTGATTATTTCTCAGTGTATAATATGCTGAAAAAAAATAAAAGAAGTAACTGAAAAACAATAAGGAAAGAATAGAACACAATGAAAAGATAAATGTGAAAAAATAACAGAAATTTTAAAAAGTAAAGTCATTGAAATTTAAAAACAAACAAGCCTCAGTGGATGGGTTAGACAGCTGATAAATACAACTGTCAGGCGAATATATGAGCTGGAAATTATCCAGGGAGGCCACACAGAGCAATGGAGCAAAAAAAAAAGATGAGCACTAGAGAAACATGGAGAATAGGTTGAGAAGGTCCAGAATATCTAATGAGAATTCTAGAAAGAAAGAGCATCGTAAAAGCAGGGGAATTATAGGTAATGAGAGCATGGTTAAGAATATTCTAGAATTATTTCAAAGCCCAGAACTTCAATATGAGGAAGCACCCCAATACATCCTAGTTAAAATTCAGGCTATTGAAGACAAAAGAAAACGTATATTTAAAACAACCAGAGAGAAAAAAGATGGATTGTCTATAATGGAACCATTATTAAGTGACTGCAGATTCAGCAAGAGCAATCAGGCCAGAAAGTCATGTGAAAAATACAGAGGCAGAGGACTTTCCTGGTGGTCCAGGGGTTAGGACTGTGCTTCCACTGCAGAGGGCTCAGGTTCAATCCCTGGTTGGGGAACTAAAATCCCACATGCCTTGCAGTGTGGTCAAACAAAACAAAACAAAAAAACAGAGACAGTGCTCTCTGTTGGTGTATTGAATAGATTGAATGAATGGGAGAAAGTGGTTTCCTATGCACATAAAAATGGATTTCTGGATACAGAAGAAATTTTTCTCCTAGGTGTGTTAGTGTTGCAGAGACAGGACTTGGAGTGAAAGCCCCGAGTCGAGTCCTAATTCTTGTTACCATATGAACTTCAGACTTCTCTGAGCTCGCTTTCCTCTTCTGTACGACAGGATCTTCATGGCATGCTGGAAACATCACATCCAACCCACATTTACTGAATACTAGGGAGGCCTCACCCAGAACTGGCCCTGGCGGTACAGCATCTGCTGTTACAAAGCCCCATCTTCAGGGAGGGACTCTCTCGGGCTATCAGTGACCACCGGGGTGATGAGAGCTCTGAGAGTGGGAGGTGCCAGATGCCCCAAGAGCACAAAATCAGAAGAGATTGAGAGGTTAAGAGGCAGTAGCTGAGACTTCCCTGGTGGTCCAGTGGTTGAGAATCCACCTTCTAACGCAGGGCACACGGGCTCGATCCCTGATCGGGGGACTAAGATCCCACATGCCACAGGGCAGCTAAGCCCACCCATGGCAACTGAAGGAAGCTTGTGGACCACAACAAAGACCCAGTGCAAAAAAAATAAAGAGATGGTAGCTGGAAAAGGTAGGAGACACACGTTGTATTTGAGAAGATCCATGGAAACAAGCATGGAGCTTCACAGATGACAGTGGAAAGGCTGGTGTAATGTTTCAGCAAGTGGTCAGGGGAGAGGGTGGCATGGGGGGCTGAGGCTGGAGGGGAAGAGGTGAAGCCAGGAGGTGGACAGGGAGCCGACCGGGCCAGGCCTTGGCTAAGGACCCTGGATCCCACCCTGGACCGTAAGAGGGGCCAGAGAAGGCCCAGCCCCGCTGCCCTGCCCGCCTCTCAGTGGGAGAGAGCTGGGTGAGTAATGCTCTCTGTGTGGTTTGTGCATTACACAGAGAGCTGGACAGGGGGCTGGGGGAGCACACTAGAGTTTAAGGTGGGGGTAACGCCCCCTGTTGGGGCCACACTCTTCTCAGCTACGATTCCTCCCTCCTCCCTCTCCCAACAGGTGATGAAATTCTGGAACTCAATGGGGAGTCGATGGCTGGACTGACACATCAGGATGCTTTACAGAAGTTCAAGGTGACCGTTTGTTATCCCTCTACGGCCAAATGCTCAGGCCTCCAGACAAAGGAACCAAGCTCCCAACATCACCCTACTTCCTACAAACCTACACATTCTAACGGTGGGCTCCTTTGCATGGGGCACCCCGCTGACACCAATCTTGGCACAGTGCCCAAGGCCCCACTCAGGAAATCACAGTGTGGTCAGGACTGTTGTCAGAGGCCACGTCAACTATCTAAGGTTTATAGCACTGTTTCAAAACGTTCTGTGTGTTTCTGTTACAATCTGCTTTAAGTTCGGAAGACAGTCACTGAAAGATATTTTTTGAGTCTCCGACTAGTTAGTTCAAGACTGTCTTTGGCATATATATGTATATATGATGGAGAGGGAGGCCTGACGTGCTGCGATTCATGGGGTCACAAAGAGTCAGACACGACTCAGCAACTGAAATGAACTGAACTGAACTGAACCGATGTGGTATGTGCTCACACACGTGTTCAGTTGTGTCCAGCTCTTTGCGACCCCATGGACTGCAGCCTGCCAGGCTCCTCTGTCCATGGCATTTCCCAGGCAAGAATATTGGAGTAGGTCACCAATTCCTTCTCCAGGGGATTATCCCGACCCAGGGATTGAACCCATGTCTCTTGCATCTTCTGCGTTGGTAGGAGGATTCTTTACTCCGGAGCCACCTGGGAATGGGCTTCCATATAGCTCATCTGGTAAAGAATCTACCTGCAATGCAGGAGACCCCAGTTTGATTCCTGGGTCAGGAAGAGCCACTGGAGAAGGGAACAGCCACCCACTCCAGTATTCCGGCCTGAAGAATTCCATGGCCTGTATAGTCCATGGGGTCCCAGAGAGTCAGACGTGACTGAACAACAGGAGTCAGATGTGTCTGAACAACTAATCAATAGCATATGTATATATAGGTTTCCATATCACACACACACACACACACACACACACACACACTCTGCCACCTGTTCTTCAAAAACATGTTCTTCCACTCCTGTTATTCACAAAAACATAATAATAATAAATAAAAGGTCAGCCTTGCTCTGAGCTGCTGCTGGAAGCTGTGACCCTCTCTGTTTCAGCAAGCCAAAAAGGGGCTGCTCACCCTCACGGTCAGGACCCGCCTGACGGCCCCCCACTCCCTGGGCAGCCACCTGTCCCCCCCACTGTGCCGTTCCCTGAGCTCTAGCACCTGCGTCACCAAGGACTGCAGCTCCTTCATCCTGGACAGCCCCGAGGCGCCCACCAGCAGCACCAAGCCCAACGACAGGATCCTGGTGGAGGTGTCCCTGAAGAAAGGTAGGCAGGCATTGCCTCCCAGGGGCCTCACTGTTCTCCTCCACCCTCTGACTGGACCCCCACTTCTGAGCTGTCTCCCTGACTTTCCTAGGGGGAATCAGGCCAGGCTGTTGTCCTTAAGCAGATTTTTGTTGTTGGAGTATAGTTGCTTTATGGCTTCCCAAGTGGTTCAGATGGTAAAGAATCCACTTACCAATGTAGTAGACGTGAGTTTGGTCCCTGGGTCAGGAAGATCCCCTGGAAAAGACAATATCAACCCACTTGAGTATTCTTGCCTGGGAAATCCCATCTACAGTCCACGGGGTTGCAGAGTCAGACACGACCAAGGACCGAGCACACAGATGGTTGCTTTACAATACTGGGTTAGTTTCTGCTGTGCAGGAAAGCGAATCAGCTATAGTGAAGTGAAGTCGCTCAGTGTCCGACACTGAAGTGTCAGACTCTTTGCGATCCCATGGACTGTAGCCTACCAGGGTTCTCTGTCCATGGGATTTTCCAGGCAAGAGTACTGGAGTGGGTTGCCATTTCCTTCTCCAGGGTATCTTCCTGACCCAGGGATCAAACCCAGGTCTCCCGCATTGCAGGCAGACGGTTTAAGGGAGCCACAAGGGAAGCTATACATATACATATATCCCCTCTTTTTTGGATTTCCTAATCCAAATCATTTAAATCACCAGAGAACAATGAGTAGAGTTTCTGTGCTGTACAGTAGGTTCTCATTAGTTAGCTATTTTATACATAGTCATGTATATATGTCAATCCCAGTCTCCCAGTTCATTCCACCTCCCTTTCCCCCTTGGTACCCATATGATTGTTCTCTATGTCCGTGTCTTTGTTTATGATTTTCCAATGTTTTATGATTATTGTTTAGCCCCAGGGTCTAGGGCTCTATTTGTTAACAGAAACCCAGGACACAAGATCCAAATTCAGTCAATTCAGTCAGTGTGTTCTGGTACAGTGGTTCAAATAAAACAGAATGAAGCAAACATATGTCTCTCTCTCATGCATACACACACACACACAAACACACACACTCACACACACACACACACACACACACACACACACACACACACTCATGACCAGGAGTTACAGCTCTACGGTGAATCTGCTGGGAGCTTGGATAGGTCGCTTGCCCTCTCTGGGATCTTTTTCTTACTTGGGGCATAAAATTGAGATGCTCTCACACTCAGACATTTGAAGATCAACATCCAGTCCCTTCACCAGTCGGGGTGGATGCTGACAGTGATGGGCTCATCAGGCCCTCCCCGCCAGAGTGCAACCAGGCTGAGACCTGGAGGGTGAAGAGGAGGCAGCCGGCCCAGATTGTTGGGAGAGAGGGAAGGCCAGTGTTGCTGCAGCAAGGTGGGAAGGGTGAGAAGTGGTTTTGGAGCACTTCGTGGGGACAGAGAGAAAGAACCTGTAGGCCTTTGTAGTTTTCTTATTGTTGTTCAGTTGCTCAGTCATGTCTGACTCTTTGTGACCCCATGAACTGCAGCACGCCAGGTTTTCCTGTCCTTCACTATTTCCCGGAGTTTGCTCAAATTCATGTCCATTGAGTCACTGATGCCATCCAACCATCTCATCCTCTGTCACTCTCTTCTCTTCCTGACCTCAATATTTCCCAACATTAGAGTCTTTTCCAGTGAGTTGGCTCTTCGCATCAGGTGGCCACAGTATTTGGAGCTTCAGCTTCAGCATCAGTCCTTCAGTGAACATTCAGGATTGATTTCCTTAGAATTGACTGGTTTGATCTCTTTGACTGATGCTCTGCTAATTGCAGTTGGAAATCCTTCAGGGACTTCTGAGCACTCTCTCCATGACGAGCTATGTTCCAGCCGTACTGGCTGGCCTCCTTGTTGGCTCTCCCTCCTTCTTCCCTCCCTCCCATCTTCCCTCCTTCTTCCCTCCTTCCCTCCCTCCTTCCGTCCCTTCCTCCTTTCCTTTTCCCTTTTTCTTTCTCCCTCCCTGTCTTCCTGCTTTCTCGTTCCCTACTTGATCTCAGCATCTTCATCTGCCTTGGCCACTAGTTCTGACCCTCGAGCAGCCTGTTCACAGCGATGCTCTGCGACTGCATGGAGTGACTGCATTGATCAATAGGAGACATCAGCTAACCCAGCACAAGTCTGGGCCCCTGACAGACCAGGCACACCTGGTCTAGTGCAGTCACAAGCCCCTGCCTCCGCCCTGTTCTGCCTTCCAGAGGCTGGCGTCGGGCTGGGCATTGGACTGTGCAGCGTCCCCTATTTCCAGTGCATTTCCGGCATCTTCGTTCACACGCTGTCTCCAGGATCCGTGGCACATCTGGATGGTCGACTGCGGTATGTCCCGATTATGTTTTGGAAAAGATCTTAGGAAAGGAATTCCTTAGTGTGTCAGGAGATTGATCAGAAGATGAGATCTTTAGAATTGCTCCTCAAAGTGTGGTTCCTGGACATTGACAGCCAGGTGTAGTTCCAGCGGCATTGACATCCCTTGGGATTCCCTTGGACATGCAGAATTCCACAGCCCTCCCCGACTCACTGAATCAGAACCAGCATTTTAAGGAGATCCCGGGGAATTTGTATACATGTCATCATGTGAGAGATATTGTCTCGGAGAATGATGGCCAGAAACAGAAAACATAAAGTGAGCATACTTTAATTCAGATGTAACTGATGTTAATTGTATAGTGACATAAACAGGAGGTTCAAGGAGGTTTGCCTATGTAGTCTGTATGGGAAAAAAAACGCTTACTAAGCAAATCAGTAGTATTAACTCCGTTTCTTGGTAGTACAAACAAAAGATTTTTCAGCATTTCATGTATGTCTTTTTACAGATAACTTCTAAGAGAAGTAAAAATCTAAATTTTATTTTCAACAAGATATCTGAGTCTAATAATAATATTTTATTCCAGTTTAACTTGTTAGAATACTCAGTTCCACATTCATATATGGTTTATCTTCTCTCATCGAGCATATGATATATGCTGGTAGCTCAACAGTAAAGAATCTGCCTGCCAAGCAGGAGGTTTCTGGGTCAAGTTCAGTTCCTGGGTCAGGAAGATCCTCTAGGGAAGGAAATGGCAATCCACTCCAGTATTCTTACCTGGGGAATCCCATGGACAGAGGAGCCTGGTGGGCTACAGTCCATGGGGTCGCAAAGAGTCGGACATGACTTAGCTACTGTTTACATCAACTTATGCTATATATTTAAATGTATCCCAGATAATATATCTTCAGGTATACCTTCTCTACTGAGTTTGGGTTTTGCTAAATCAGCAGGGTTTGGCCATATTTTAATGGTTTTCCTATCACTATAGTATGTATAAGCTTGAATTAGTGATGGGTTTGCTGCTACCCTAGGCAGGAGGGTGACAGCTGATTGGCTGAGCTGCTGTGCTGTCACCCAGGACAGAGTGGCTCAGTCAGAGTGATGGCTTTAGTCCAAATCTCTTGAGATACTCTTCCCTCTTAGACTTCAGCTGAGTAGGGATTGCTTTGAAAACTTTCACTTTCCTTGGCATGAGGTGCTGTCTGGCGATGGCCTTCTTTTACAGCAATGAAAATGCGTGCCTTCTTAGCAAGGAGAAGGAGAAAAGGGAACCAACCAACTCTGCAATAGCAATGTAGAAGAAAGAAGCAGCCTACCACAGCAGCAGGAACCGTGAAATCAGTGTCAGGAGACCTAAATTTCAGTCCCAGCTCTGCTGATAACCAGCTAGGGCAGAGGATGGCAAATGAGGGCCCACCATCTTTTTTTTTTTTTTTTTAATAACATTTTATTGGAACAAAGCCATACTCATTCATTTACATATTCTCTAAGGCTGTTATTTTTATGCTATGACATTGGAGTTGCAGAGTTGCCATAAAGATTGTATGGTCTGCAAAGCCTAAAATATTTACTGCTGCTACTGCTAAGTCGCTCCAGTAATGTCTGACTCTGTGCGACCCCATGGACTGCAGCCTACCAGGCTCCTCCGTCCATGGGATTTTCCAGGCAAGAGTACTGGAGTGGGTTGCCATTTACTTCTCCAATACAGGAAATTGAAAAGTGAAAGTGAAGTCACTCAGTCGTGTCCGACCCTTAGCGACCCCATGGACTGCGGCCTACCAGGCTCCTCCGTCCATGGGATTTTCCAGGCAAGAGTACTGGAGTAGGGTAAATATTTACTATGTGGCAATTAACAGAAAAAGTTTTTAGTCCTTAAGTGAGGTCTTATTGAGATAATTTCACTCTCTCTGTCTCATTTTCCCCATGTGTGAAGCAAGGGAATTGGCTTGTACAAATCCCCTGTTTATTGAAGCAGCCTTATTTTATCTACCTCGTCTCCCTCCCATTTCCTGCCTGATAAGAATGAACTCCATGCAGGAACCTCAACCAGTGATTTCTTCTCTATCTTTTAGCACATCTCATTTGTTCATTCCCTTAAACATTCTGCGTATGAGAACACAGAAGGCCCAAGAGAGGACATGATCAGTTTACCTGTGGTTAATTGGATCCATTACACTGGTTAAACTACACCCTCCATCTCATTCGAGCTTAAGTTAGATAGAGAAGGGCAGAAAAAGGTTACAACCTGTGGTGAATGTTGCCCCATTCTGGGATGCACTGTCTCCCATTTTGTGGTCGTGCATGAAGGGGGTGTGTGATGAGCTGCTTTGGTCAGCAAGGTGAAGTTGGGGTCTCATCATGCACCCTAGGCAGAAGTGGGACCTTGGGGACTTGCACACGCCCTGTGAATGAGCTGCCTGACAGCTCCCTGTTGCTGCCTCTTACAGATGCGGCGACGAGCTGGTGGAGATCAACGACTCTCCCGTTCACTGCATGACGCTCAACGAAGTCTACGGCATCCTGAGTCACTGTAACCCGGGCCCCATCCCCATCATGGTTAGCCGCCATCCAGACCCACAGGTGACTCCCCCTGGGCCTCCTCTCCCTCCCAGGCCCACTCTCGCAGGACTCCCATGGGAACAAGAAGTGTTGAACATGCAGACGTTAACTGAGTTTGAACCGAGTGTCTATAGTAACAAGTTTCTGCAGCAGAAGTCCTATGACAAACTCCCAGACACTGAGGCACTTGGCATTAGCTCAGGAGGTCCTCATGGCTGTTACAGGCCTTAGGGCAGGAAGACATAGACCCAGAGTTTCTGTTAACAGATAGAAGAGATTCACTCATCCATGCATCCAGCGGGTCCCCACTATGTGACTCTCTGGAGCTGGGCACTGGGCACACAGGGAGAAGTCAGCGAGCTCATAGCACGCAGTCCTGCCTTCCAGATCCTTACAGTCCCACAAGACTGGCAGAGAAATCATTGCAATACAGCGTGGTCAGTACTGTGAGAACACAGGCACACAGAAGGGAAAGTTAGATAAAAGCAGAATGTACCAGAAGTTAGTTTTCTCCAGGCAAAGACTTTGTGGAAGGTCATTCCAGGCAGCAGGGACACAGAGTTAAGTTGCGGAGTCATGAAGGCACCTGCCATGGAAGGAGGGAGGGGTAGGTTCTTGGGACTGGGGGGCAGAGATGGGAGCAGAGGGTTGAGAATGCAGTTTGGTGAGGCATTGGGGTCACATGCCAAGGGCTTTCCACAGGACGCTAAGTGTTTGCATTCTGTGGGTGGTGACGAGCTAGGGGAGTCTGAAGCTCTAGCTGTAACATGGTCAGAATTTTCTTTTTACGCTTTGATTGCTCTGCAGAGGACAGGATGGAGTAGGTGGAGTTGGAGTTTTTAGTAGGAAGGAAACAGATGATGAGGCCTGAATTAAACAGCAGATGTGGGAGGAGAATAGAGCAGAAGGGGCAGCAGGAGGCAACTTGGGAAGAATCAACAAAATCTGTTGGTTGGGGACTTCCCTGGCAGTCCAGTGGTTAAGACTCCACACTTTCAATGCAGGGGGTGCAGTTTCAATCCCTGGTCGAGGAACTAAGATCCCACATGCCTTATGGTATGGACAAAAATAAACAAATAAATAAATGAAATAGACTAGCAACAAGGATTTAAGAAATCATCTTCAATTCTAAGATGTTAGAGAAAAAAAGAGAGAGAGATGTATTGGCTGATTAGGTTTGGGAAAGGAGAGAGGAAAGCCTAGGAGGACTGGAGTATTTTTAGATTGGAAGATGGAGCAAAGGCAATACCACAGCCAGAACAGAGAACTGGAGAAGGGAGTGGACTTGGGAGGAAGGAGAATCGTTGAGACAGTCCAAGCTCAGAGTTGGAAAAGAATTTCCAGACACAGAGCATTTCAGAAGGGAGTGAGTTTATTAAGAACAAAGAGCAGAGGTAATGTGGGCAATTAGAGCACAGCAGGCCAACCTCCAAGCAGACATGGCAGACCAGAGAGAGCCTACAGTTTCCGTGAGTTAATAGCCAATTTTTATAGCCTCAAGACAAAGAAAATTCCTGTTGGATGGTTGGTGTTAGGTGATTGGTTGGGGTGCTATTGGGTGTTTACTGGAGTTGGCATCTTTGCCTAATTGGGAGTCAGGAAGCTTGTTAGTGATGATCAGGAGGCTTTTGGCAAAGCCAAAAGGACTCAGTCAGCTTCAGAGGTGACCTTGGTTCTGGGCTCCACTTCTGAGGAGGCCTAACACCTGTGACCTTAGGGCAGAACTCAACAAGAATGATCTCAGCTGGGGACTGGTGAGATGGAGGCACTGTGGGATGTTTAGTGAGACAGGCCAGCAGGCAGTTACCTTTAAGGCTGATAATGGCTGGCTTTAGAAAAGGCAGAGGAACCAGAGATCAAATTGCCAACATCCACTGGATCATCGAAAAAGCTAGATAATTCCAGAAAAACATCTACTTCTGCTTTATTGACTATGACAAAGTCTTTAACTGTGTGGATAACAACACACTGTGGAAAATCCTTAAAGAGGTGGGAATACCAGACCATCTTACCTGCCTCCTGAGAAATCTGTATGCAGGTCAAGAAGCAACAGTTAGAACTAGATATGGAGCAATGGACTGGTTCCAAATTGGGAAAGGAGTACGTCAAGCACTATTGTCACCCTGCTTACTTAACTTCTATGCAGAGGACATCATTCAAAATGCTAGGCTGGATGAAGCACAAGCTAGAATCAAGATTGCTGGAAGAAATATCAATAACCTCAGATATGCAGATCACTCCACCCTTATGGCAGAAAGCGAAGAGGAGGAAAGTGAAAGAGGAGAGTGAAAAAGTTGGCTTAAAACTTAACATTCAAAAAACGAAGATCATGGCATCCAGTCTCATCAGTTCATGGCAAATAAAGGAGAAACAATGGAAACAGTGAGAAACTTTATTTTCTTGGGCTCCAAAATCACTGCAGATGGTGACTGCAGCCATGAAATTAAAAGACGCTTGCTCCTTGGAAGAAAAGCTATGACCAACCTAGATAGCATGTTAAAAAGCAGAGACATTACTTTGCCGACAAAGGTCCATCTAGTCAAAGCTATGGTTTTTCCAGTAGCCGTGTTTGGATGTGAGAGTTGGACTATAAAGAAAACTGAGTGCTGAAGAATTCATGCTTTTGAACTGTGGTGCTGAGGAAGACTCTTGAGACTCTCTTGGACTGCAAAGAGATAAAACCAGTCAATCCTAAAGGAAATCAGTCCTGAATATTCATTAGAAAGACTGATGTTGAAGCTGAAGCTCCAATACTTTGTCCATCTTATGGGAAGAACTGACTCACTGGAAAAGATCCCTATGCTGGAAACGATTAAAGGCAGGAGAAGGGGATGACAGAGGATGAGATGGTTGGATGACATGACCGACTCCCAGCAGAAATAGGATAGAGAAGGGGATGGTGGGTAAGATCTACACAGGCCCGTGTGGCAGGGTTCAAACACAGCTTTGCTTAGTTAGTGAGCACTGACAGTACGTATGCTGGAGGAAATATTTATGTATTATTTGGCTGCTGCTGCTGCTAAGTCGCTTCAGTCATGTCCAACTCTGTGCAACCCCATAGATGGTAGCCCACCAGGCTCCCCCTGGGATTCTCCAGGCAAGAATACTGGAGTGGGTTGCCAGTTTCTTCTCCAATGCATGAAAGTGAAAAGTGAAAGTGAAGTCGCTCAGTTGTGTCCGATCCTTAGCGACCCTATGGCTGCACTGGGTCTTTTTTTTTTTTTAACTTTTTATTTTTACTTTATTTTACTTTATAATACTGTATTGGTTTTGCCATACATTGACATGAATCCACCACGGGTGTACATGCGTTCCCAAACATGAACTGCCCTCCCACCTCCCTCCCCACAACATCCCTCTGGGTCATCCCCGTGCACCAGCCCCAAGCATGCTGTATCCTGCATCGGACATAGACTGGTGATTCGATTCTTACATGATAGTATACATGTTTCAATGCCATTCTCCCAAATCATCCCACCCTCTCCCTCTCCCTCTGAGTCCAAAAGTCCACTATACACATCTGTGTCTTTTTTGTTGTCTTGCATACAGGGTCATCATTGCCATCTTTCTAAATTCCATATATATGTGTTAGTATACTGTATTGGTGTTTTTCTTTCTGGCTTACTTCACTCTGTATAATCGGCTCCAGTTTCATCCATCTCATCAGAACTGATTCAAATGTATTCTTTTTAATGGCTGAGTAATACTCCATTGTGTATATGTACCACAGCTTTCTTATCCATTCATCTGCTGATGGACATCTAGGTTGTTTCCATGTCCTGGCTATTATAAACAGTGCTGCGATGAACATTGGGGTACATGTGTCTCTTTCACTTCTGGTTTCCTCGGTGTGTATGCCCAGCAGTGGGATTGCTGGGTCATATGGCAGTTCTATTTGCAATTTTTTAGGGAATCTCCACACTGTTTTCCATAGTGGTTATACTAGTTTGCATTCCCACCAACAGTGTAGGAGGGTTCCCTTTTCTCCACACCCTCTCCAGCATTTATTGCTTTCAGATTTTTGGATCGCAGACATTCTGACAGCCAGTTTTGTGGTTTTGATTTGCATTTCTCTAATGATGAGTGATGTTGAGCATCTTTTCATGTGTTTGTTAGCCATCCGTATGTCTTCTTTGGAGAAATGTCTATTTAGTTCTTTGGACCATTTTTTGATTGGGTCGTTTATTTTTCTGGAATTGAGTTGTATAAGTTGCTTGTATATTTTTGAGATTAGTTGTTTGTCAGTTGTTTCATTTGCTATTATTTTCTCCCATTTAGAAGGCTGTCTTTTCACCTTGCTTATATTTTCCTTTGTTGTGCAGAAGCTTTTAATTTTAATTAGATCCCATTTGTTTATTTTTGCTTTTATTTCCAGAATTCTGGGAGGTGGATCATAGAGGATCCTGCTGTGATTTATGTCGGAGAATGTTTTGCCTATGTTCTCCTCTAGGAGTTTTATAGTTTCTGGTCTTACATTTAGATCTTTAATCCATTTTGAGTCCTAACACTGCACTGGGTCTTAATTGCTGCATGCAGGATCTTCTATCTTTGTTTCGGCAGGCAGACTCTTAGTTGTGAGTGAAATCTAGTTCCCCAATGAGGGATGGAACCTTGCCGTGGGAACACAGAGTCTTAGCCCCTGGGCCACCAGGAAGTCCCCAGTCTTAGCCATTTTGAAGCATGGAGTTCAGTGGCGTGATGGACATTCACATTGTTTTGCAGCCATGACCATCAGCCATTCCCAGGACTCTTCATCTTGCCAAAGGGACACTCTCTGCCCCTTAAACAGCCCTCCTTCTCCCCTCCGGAGAAGACTCGTCTCACTTTCTGTCTCCCACTGCGTCCCAGACTTCCCTCTGTTTGCTCTCTGATTTTGACAACTCTGCATACCTCGTCTAAGTGGGGTCGCATGTGACTGGGCGCTTTCACGCAGCATGGTGTCCATCAGGCTCGCCTGTGCTATGGACTATGTCAGCATTTCCTTCCTTTTGAAGGCTGAATAAGACTCCATTGTATATCTAGAGGCCATATTTTGCACGTCCCTTCATTTGTTGATGGACACTTGAGTGGCTCCCATCTTTTGGCTGTTGTGAATCCTGTCGCTATGAACCTGGGTGTGCAAATATCTGTTCGAGTCCCTGCTTTCCATTCCATGTGGGTAATATACAGGAGTAGAATTGCTGGCTCACATGGTAATTCTATTTTTAATTTTTTGAGGAACCGCCATACTGTTTTCCATCTTGGCTCTCTCATTTTACATTCACACCAGCAATGCACCAGTGTTTCAGTTTCTCCATATCCTTACCAACACTTGTCACTTTTCTGTCTATTTATTTTAATGACTTAATTTTTAGTTTTGGCTGCACTGGGCCTTTGTTGCTGTTCAAGGGCTACTCTCTAGTTGCAGTGCACAGGCTTCTCTTATTGCAGAGGATGGGCTCTAAGGTGTGCGGGCTTCAGCAGTTGTGGCCCATGGGCTTAGTTGCCCTGAGGCAGCTGGGACCATCCCAGTCCAGGGAGTGAACCTGTGTCCCCTGAATTCGCAGGCTGATTCCTAACCACTGGACCACCTAGCCATCCTCATGGGTGTGAAGTGATAGCTCATCGTGTTTTTGGGTTTTTTTTAAAGATTTTTTTGATATGGGCCATTTTTAAAATCTTTATTGAATTTGTTACAATACTGCTTTCATTTTTTGTTTTGGTTTTTGGCCTCGAGGCATGTGGGATCTTAGCTCCCGTACCAGGGATAGCACCTCTACCCTCTGCTTTAGAAGGGGAAGTCCTAACCACTGGACCACCAGAGAAGTTCTCTCTTGGTTTTGATCTGCATTTCCTTAATGATTACTAATGTTGAACATCCTTTCACAGGCTTGTTGGCCATTTGTCTGTCTTCTTCGGAAAATATCTATTCAAATCCTATGCCCATTTTTACTTGGATGGTTTGATTGTTCTTGCTGTTGAGTTGTAGGAATCTGATTTGCCTAAGTCTTCTCCCATTCTGTGAGTCCCATTTCACTCTACTGATTTTGCCCTTTGTTGATTGATACATGGAATATTTTCTTTTTTTTTTTTTTGCTTAAATATAGCTACATCTTTATTATTTTAAGGGGATGAGTAATACTTAGGGAAAAAATCAAAGAAGAAAGAAAGCCTTAGTATGATTATGTGAAACAAGTAGAATTAGTCTTAAAGGTTAACTTACTGGTGATTTGATAATTCTTAAAGTAATGATGGACTTTTGGACTCAGAGGGAGAGGGAGAGGGTGGGATGATTTGGGAGAATGGCATTGTAACATGTACACTATCATGTAAGAATCGAATCGCCAGTCTATGTCCGACGATGATGCTTGGGGCTGGTGCACGGTGATGACCCAGAGAGATGTTATGGGGAGGGAGGTGGGAGGGGGGGTTCATGTTTGGGAATGCATGTACACCTGTGGTGGATTCATGTCAATGTGTGGCAAAACCAATATAAATTTTTTTAAAAAAGGAAAAAAAAAGATATCGGAATATTTTCATTTTGATGTTATCCGATTTGTCTCTTTTTCTTTCTTTTTATCTTTTTCTTTTTTGTCATCCAATTGTATCTATATTTTCTGTCCCATTTATCTCATAGTTCTTTGTTATGCAGAATATTTTCATTTTGAGATTGTCCAATTTATCTGTTTTTTTTTCCTTTTGTTGCTTGTGCTTTTGGTGTCCAAAAAGTTCTTTTTAAAAACCCTCTGATTTTACTGTGAAGTAGGTTCTATTGTTGTCACTGTTTTGCAGGAAAAAAATTGAGGGTTAGAAGCTTAAGTTCCTTGTGTGAGTGTGTGGTTAGAAAATGAGGGCACTGGGACTTGCACATGAGTCTGTTTGCTCCAGAACTCATACTTTTAACTATTACTCAAAGGTGATTAATTGCCTGTGGCGATAAGATGGCTAGGGTTACAGTTATGACATCATTGTTGTTGGTAATAAAGGTGATGATGATGTCACAGCAGCATTAAGTGTGGAAGAACTCCCCAGAGGTAAACTCTAAAATGGTAACTCTGCCCGGTTTGGCAGCAAGTAGTGGAGAAAAGGTTAGGGAGTTCAGAGAGGCCACCTTGAGAATCCCGTTATTGACACAGTTTGGACTTTGTCCATAAGATACTAGGGAACCACTGATGCCCAGGGTGTTTCTGGGAATGTCAGCTCTTTGTAGAGTGGGTGTGAATGAAAGACAGCAAAATCCAGGGGCCCAGCTAGGGAACTGGTACAGGACTCAGAACCTGATGCAGAACTTCCCACTATTTGCTTGAGGAGGTGATGTATATTTTCCAGGTCTCTGAACAGCAGCTCAAAGAAGCTGTGGCCCAGGCTGTGGAGAACGTCAAGTTTGGAAAGGAGCGGCACCAGTGGAGTCTAGAAGGTAAGGAGACGGTGAACTTGCATCTGCAGCATGTTTGTCTTCTTAGAAAGCTTTGAGTCTAGCCACCAACTCACTCTCTACCTCAGGAACATAGTAGTCATCACAGATGAGCCTGGTTCATAGACAAGGATTGAAAGCTAACAGTCCACCAGCTAAACTGGGGTCCCATTATGCTTTGTTTCGGAGGCACGAGAGTTTAAAATTGTCTGAATTTGAATAGTTTTAAATCCACCAACTTTCTCTAGTTCTTTACAGTCCTCACCATTCCCTGTTATCTTATTTTACCAGGTTGCCTGTCTCACCTCTCTCCCTATAGGCCTTTGAGATTTCAACCACTAGCCCATGCTAATAGGTTCCTTAGAAAGAATAATATCTATTAATAAAGTTTCTGACATGTATTGAGTTCTAATCTTGTTAGGCATGCTATTTAATACACTATTTCCCTGAATCTTCCCATATAATTTTTATGCATATTTTTGGGAAAATGTGGGGTCCTGAGAGGCTCCCTTATCCCAGATCAGCCACTGAGAGGCTCCCTTACCCCAGATCAGCCACAGAGTACACAGATAATCTGGAGTAGGAACCAGGCCGGCCAACTCCAATGTACAGCTGGTGGGCATTGGCCAAGTTTCGTGGAATGTCCATATTATAGAATAATGTGCAGGCTTTAGCACTGATATTCACAAGGATGTTACACAGTCTGGAAAGTGTCCAGATAAAAGGACAGGATCCAGAATTTTATTTCAGTGGTGTTCTTCCATTTCCACCCACTCGACATGCATCTATGCTCAAAGGAGGAGGACAGAGAAAAAAAGTTTGACAGCGGTTATCTCTGATAGGCTGAGGGTGAATTTTTGCTTTCATTTCTTCCTTTTTGCAGCTGACTTTAAACAAAGATACATTTTTATTTTATGATCAGGAAAAAGCAAAAGAAAAGCTTTTTCTCTAAAGACGATTTGAATTATGAGCTTGATCGGCCTTGGCTCTGTACTGAGGTCTGAGATGCTCGCCTGTGGGGCTCCCCTGTTGCTCCTGGACTTGCAGAATGGCTGACATTTGAGCGACAGCCTGGGCCTCGGTCTGCTCCCACTCTTCTGATCTGTGGTGCTAGGGAAGGGGCATCTTCTACTACTAGAGACAAAGAAGGGTCAGTGGAGGGTGTGTGGTTGGCCCTAGTGCTCAGAATATGACAGGGTTTCAGAAGGGGGCTCAGAACCAGGAGGAAGGGCTGCATAGGAAGAGAAAAGGAAGAGGGGAGTCTGGCTAAGGCACAGTGGTTTTCTGGCCCTGTTTCATCCTAATTTTTGGAAAGAAAGGTAACCTCTTGGTTATTGTTGTTCAATCACTAAGTCATGTCCAACTCTTTGAGACCCCAAGGACTACAAAGCTCCTCTGCCCATGGGATTTCCCAGGTGGGAACAGTGGAGTGTATGCCATTTCCTCCTCCAGGGGGATCTTCCCAAACCAGGGGTTGAACCTGAGCTTTCTGCATTGGCAGGCAGGCTTTTTACCACTGAGCCACCATGAAAGCCCGGACCTCTTGGTACAATGCTCAAAGCACCTTCACAGACATTTTCTCTCTTTGATTTTGAAACCCAAAATGTCCAGTGCCCCTGAAATGAGTATCTCCATTTTACAGATAAGAAATGGAGGGTGGAAGTTTGGGTTCCCCCAAAGGCCAGCAGGCTTTGAAATGGGCCATGGTCAGAATGTTGATTCAGAAGCATCCGGAGGCTCCACACCTATGGGAGCGAGGGATGTCTCAGGGCTGAGCAGAGGGGCCAGTTGAGCAGAGATGATACCAGACTACTTCCGCCCAGCCATGGAGCTCACATGGCCCACTGGAGGTGTCCTGTGTGCAGAATTGGCTGGGTCTTTCAGCCTCGTCTCCATCAGGCATTGGAGGTGGGCTGCCTTTTGGGCAAGGTGGTCCCTAAAGGGGCTAACAGCCAGGACATCAAGCTCTTCCTTGAAGGGCAACCTTGGGGATGCATCGCCGTCTCTATGCCTGGAGACTCAAAAAGTTTGAATGATTTTCCCAGCCTGATGTCACTGGTGCTGGACACCAGACCCAAGACTTCTGAGCTTCATTCCAAAGTGACCTCCGGGGAGAAGCAGACAGCCTGGGCAAGCAGTGTACCCCTGGCAGGAGTCCTGAGACAGACCAGGGATGGAGTTTCATTTGTGCTTCCAATGCAGGTGTCAAAAGGCTGGAGAGCAGCTGGCATGGGCGGCCCACCTTGGAAAAGGAGCGGGACAAGAACTCTGCACCCCCTCATCGACGGGCGCAGAAGGTCATGATCCGTTCCAGCAGCGACAGCAGTTACATGTCAGGATCTCCCGGGGGCAGTCCCAGCAGCAGTGGAGAGCAGCCACCCTCTGACCTGGAAGTCAGTGTGCACAGCCCCAGCCTGCTGCTGGGGCAGGAACCAGGGGTGCCTCCTGGGGCCTCATCCAGGCACCCCCAGGAGAGCCTGCCCCTCCCTGCAAGCCAGGGCAGCCACCCGCCACTGAAACTCAAGAAATCCTTTGAGATTTTGGTGAGAAAGCCTACATCCTCCAAGCCCAAGCCCCCACCCAGAAAATACTTTAAAAGTGACAGTGACCCTCAGAAGAGTCTGGAAGAGAAAAAGGACTCCCTGTGCCCTTCCGGACACACCTTGCCCACTTGCGGCCAGGTAAGAGAGGGTTGAGCATTCTCTTGCGCCAAGCAGGGTTGGACTGGGTTGTTAGTAGAGTGTTAGCCGAGGGCAAGGAAGGGGTTTCTCCTCCATCAGAGAGAAGGGGCTGGGCTCAAGCTTAAGGCTGACTTCAGAGAGAGAGCTTTGCAGCTTGGCAGACCTCAGTTGAAGCCCCAGTCTTGCTGAATGACTTCTGCGTTGCCATCCATGACAAGGCTGCTCTCACAGGTCTCTAAGCCTCAGTTTCCTTATCTGTTAATTAGGTCTAAGTTTATTTTAAGTTTTATTTTATTTTATCTTTACAAACATTAGGGGTTTTAATTTATTTTTGGTAGCACTAGGTCTTCATTGCTGCACAGGCTTTTTTCTAGTTGCGAATGAGCAGGGGCTACTCTCCAATTGTGGTGCGTGAGCTTCTCATTGCAATAGCAGCATAGGCTCTAGGGTATGTGGGCTCAGTAGTTGAGCCTCCTGGGCTCTAGAGCACAGGGTCAGGAGTTGTGGTGTGTGAGCTTAGTTGCTCTGCAGCATGTGAAATCTTCCCGGATCGAGGATCGAACCCAAATCTCCTGCATTAGCAGGTGGATTCTTTACCACTGAGCCACCAGGGAAACCCCAGGATTATTTTTCTATGTGGACCATTTAAAAAGTCTGTATTGAATTTGTTACAATATTGCCTTTTTTGGCCATAAGGCATGTGGGATCTTAGCCCCCTGACCAGGAATCGAACCCATACCTCCTGTATTGGAAGGAAAAGCCCTAACCATTACACTGCCAGGGAAGCCCCTGGGGCTGAATCTAGAGGCTCCCTCCACAGGCTAAGGTGAGGATTCAAAGGAACCAACCGAGCGGATGCCTAAAAGGCTCGCAGGCATATTGGTGTTCGTTGCTATGACCGTTTGTCCCTCACACCCCTGCAGACCTCCGCTTCCTTTCTCTGCAGCTCCATCCCTCTCCCTCACAGGAGGGCAGGCTCATGGCCAGGCAGTTGCTGTATCTTGAGCATTTTTTTTAGGCCCAGGTGCTGTGCTCTGTCTTAGTTAAGCCTGACAACCATCTGGGGATAAGAGTCCCTTTCATGCAAAGAGAAAGCCGAGGGACTCGCTCAAGTTCACATCGCCTGTGGGTCACTTTATCATTAGGCTTCGCTGTCTTTCACTTCTTCGGCAGATTTCACAGGGTAGGTAGAACTGGGGCCTCTGGTAATCCCCTCGAACAGTCCGCGATAAGGGTTGCGAAGCTTCAGGAGGAGCAAGAAACCCCAGAGAGGAAGGTGTTCAGTAGGAGGAGTGAGAGAGCAGAGGAGGAGTGAGGGAGAGGAAGCCAGGTTACTGAAGAGGAAGTACCATCTTGCAGAGAGCTGGCAGGATGTGGGCTCGTTAGCAATTCGTGGTGGAGTTGCCAGGGGGCTCCGTTCCCCTGCTCCTTTTTTTTTTTTGCATTCCAAGCAAATTAATATTTTATTAACCTGGTATAAAAAAAATTTTAAACACATGGTAGGGTTTTGACCTCAAATTCTTGTGAGGTCTCTATTGAAATGAACTTACAGCTAGACAGTTTATGAATCTTGAAGATACCTAGTCCAGTTAAGAGTTCAGAACAGACACCCTCACCTTGCACGCCCCCATTTTAAGCAAACATTTCATTTCCCTTTGAGCCTAAGACCTGTGAGTCCCAGCGGGCAAATTAGGAACCGAGAAGCTGGGAAGCCAGCTTTGTTCCTGGAGACCCAGAGGGGGTCTGTGGGGGTCTCAGGGGCTGCCCTGGTGATGCCCTTGTGCCCTCTGGCCGGGTTGGAGGAGATACAGGGAGGGAGTCTCCCCAGGCGAGGCTGCTGGGGGAGAAGAGGGCAGACAGGGCCTCTGCTGCAGGCAGAAGTCCCCTGTCTTTGCCGCCCTGGCTGCTCTTCGGCGCCCGTCTCTCCTGCCTGCACCCTTCCCACTTCCGCAGCTGCAATTCTCTGTCCTTCTGCTTTGTCCCACGAGGCCCACAGACCCTTCCACAGCCTTTTACAAAAGCACAGCCAGCACCATAATATTTTCCTGGGTGTTGGGGGTGCAGAGAAGGGATGACAGCACCATAAAACCAGGGGCTGTTTGCTTCATGTCATTCTTCTTAAAATATCCTCCACCATGTCTGGGGATTTCCCACTGGGTGTTTTTCTCTCTGGCCCCAGTGTGTAATATCTCTCCATTCTTTCCTCCTTTCCTCCCTCCAGGCCTTCCCCCTCCTCCTTTTTCTCTGGCTTTTTGTCCTCTACCCTCCACCTCCTCCAGTCTTTCCTCTCCAGGGTCCCATGACCTTTTTCAAGCTTTTATGACAGCTCCCGAGTGTTTTTCACCTACTGTAACTCAAGAGGACTTCCACAACCAAAATGACCCACAGGATATTTCTTTCAACAGAGGACCAGTTCTCTCCCTTCTAGAAAATCAGCTTCAATGATCACTTTTGGTTAAAAATCACTTTCTCCCCTAAGTCATCTCCTGTCTTCTTTCCTTTCTGTCTCCATCATTCACTACCAAGCACTATGCCAGGAAAAACTATTTACAGCAAAATTCAAGTGAAATCAATCTTACTTCAGGAGCTAATTGAAAAAAAACCTCCCATGAAGAGGGTGCAGTATCAGGTGTGTTGATGAAAAGACAAAACACATCCGAGTCTGTTCCAACATGCAAAGTTGCTTTCACCGCTGTGGTTGGTACCCAGGGCACCAGCCTATGAAAGTGTCAACCATTCACAGATATACATAGGGTGCCGAGTTCCCTGGGTGCAGTTAAATTTCAGACACATGTCATTTTTTTTCCTGCTGATGAGTGTCTTAGATACCAACAGTGTGATATTTTAAGCTTCTAATTTCATAACCAAACCTTGCTTTTATGAAGGACTAGTTCAAGAGACCCAGTGATTCCTTTGGGTTGGTTGGTTTCTCGGTGTTTCCAAAGTGCTACCGTAGAACTCAGTTCTAAATAGGAACCCTGGGCTGGGACAATGCTTGGTGAACACATTTCTAACTTGTATAGAATTATCCTTCCTAAGGAATGTTTATTGACAAAGTAGATATAAATCTCAGGCCTCAAATGTTTTCAGTTTCTCTCTTAGTCCCACATGGTGCTTTTGTTCCTCCTTGTTTCCTTCCTTTTGGAAGGGAGCTCACAGCCTTGTCTAATAGCCAGCCCATCATTCCACCTGACCCTGGGAAGAGCAGAAAAGAGATACCATCAACTACAGTGTGGCAGAGTATTTACCCTGCAGAAAAATCTTGACAGCATCTTCCTTTAAATTATATACTTATTTTATTTTGTGACTGTGTTGGGTCTGTCTGGTTGCAGCGAGCGGGCTGCTCATTGCAGTGGCTTCTTTTGTTGCAGAGCATGGGCTCTAGGGCACTCTGCCTTCAGTAGTTGGGGCTCATGGGCTTAGTTGCCCTGGGGCATAGGGGATCTTCACAGACCAGGGATCAAACTCATGTCCCCTGCATTGGCAGGTGGATTCTTAACCACTGGACCTCCAGCGAAGCCCTATACAGCATCATTTTTATATTGGCCTTCTTTTCTTTCTGGTTGCTGGTCTGCTTTTTGCTTCTACCATGGATGTTTATCTCTCTAGAACACTTTTCCTTGGCTTCTCTGCCTGGAAAGTTCTTACCCTTTGCTCAAGAGCCAGACAAGAAGCACTTCTGAGAAGCTTTCTGCCCCCACTCTGGGACAGAACTGGGGCTGGTCCCTGCCTCTGGGCCCTGGCAACATCTCTTTCATGCTGTATGAAAATCCAAACTCTACTCAAGCATTAGAGAGTGACTTGGTGCTTGGTCCAGCTCATCCCTGAACTGGTTTGTGAAGCAGCCTGAGGCCACATCCATGCTTAATGGGAAAACCGTCCTGCTCTAGATTGATCAGGTCACCCTGGGGGCAGCAGAGGGGAGCAATGGCACAGTTCCAGAGTTTCTGTCATCCTTCGCAACATCCTTTCTAAAGAGCTGAATGTTGTTGTCTAGTCGCTCAGTCATGTCTAGGTCCCTGTGACCTCATGGACTGTAGCCTGCTAGGCTCCTCTGTCCATGGGATTCTCCAGGCAAGAATACTAGAATGGGTAGCCATTTCCTTCTGCAGAGGATATTCCCGATCCAGGGATCAAACCCAGGTCTCCTGCATTGGAAGGTGGATTTTTTTTTTTTTATTATTAACCACTGAGCCATCAAGGAAGACCATAAATAACTGAACAATGAATCACAATGTAGAAAGCAACAGATCCAAGTTTTCCTCTAAGGGTTCTAACCTTAACTTAATGAAGACTCTGGAGGCAGATCTTTGCCTCATTGTCTTCCCCCCGGGAGGAGGAGGAGTTTGGCCAGATGTAGTGGTACACGAAGCAGTGCCAGCCCCAGTCCGCACCCCCAGCCCTCTTCTCCCTGTCACAGGGGGCCCAGGATCTTCACATCAAGTGGATGAGCCCTTGTCCTGGATGCCGACTCATGTCCAGGAAGCAGAGGGATGCTCTGGGCCTCCAGGAGGTGTCAGCTCCCTGGTCACCCATGCAGGCAGCACCATGGAGGAAAGGACCCTCTTGACCACCTGGGCCGCTATTGGGCTTCTCATTAAAGCCTCTCAATGTTGGCCCCCGAGTCCCAATCAGAGGGCTCGTTGCTTTCTCACAGCTGGAGGCTACCGTTTTGACACAGTCTCACTTCCTGTTTACACCACAGGAAGCCAGAGAACTGCTGCCACCGCCGCCTCCACAGGAAGACACAGCGGGGAGAACCCCTCACGCCGCTGCTGGCCACCCAGGACCTGCAGTCGGGCCACACACGACACCCCTCTCAGAGGGCCAGCCAGGGAGGAGGGCAGCCAGCCCAGGTAGGTCTTCATCTGCCAGGAGGAGGGACCTTCTGGGTCAAGGTCCAGCACTAGGGGAAGACTGTCTGGAGCGTTAGAGCATCCTGCATGGCTGGACAGCTGGACCTGGGCTGGTGAGCAGTCAGGGTGCAAACCTCTTGGCTGGAGTAGTGATGCTGTGAGGCAGGGGGTGGGGAGGGAAAGCACAGTGGTGATGGGAGGAATGCGGGCCAATCCAGAGAGTCAGCTGGAGAAGGGAGCCCTTGGGAAAGGTCCCAGACACACCTACCCAAACACAGCGAGAGGCCGCTGCCTCCTGGGTGACAGTCTTCTAGAAAGCTGCTTCCAGCATTTCCGAGTCTGGGGATGTGGGTCAGAGAGGCATGAGTGAATAGCAGGTTGCTGGTGGTCACCACCCCCATGTGGGGGATGGCCAGGGTGTGCCCCCATGGTGCCCCTGAGTGCTGAGATGTGAGCTGAATATTTAGAGCTTTGATGACAGAGGATGGGATTTGGGGTCAAGGAGACCAGGGTGGGAAATCTGGCTCTGTCCTTCACCAGTGTGATTTCGGACAACTCAACATTTTTGTGTGTGAGCCTCAATTCTCTCATCAGCAAGTGGGAAATCACATAGAACCCCAACAGGTGACTCAGTTCAGTAAGTGTGTATTGAATGCTGCTTTCAAGAGTCCCTGTACTGGCTTCTGGGGAAGGAGTGAGGCAGAGGAAGAGACAGACACTGGGAGAGAGAGACACACAGAGAAAGAGAGAGATGAGAATGAATGTGAAGGAGAATGAGAGAAAGAAGACAGACCAGTCCATCAAGGAGCTCCCAATAGTGGTAGTGGCAGAATTGGCTGCTGCTGCTACTGCTGCTAAGTTGCTTCAGTCGTGTCTGACTCTGTGCAGCCCCATAGACGGCAACCCACCAGACTCTCCCGTACCTGGGATTCTCCAGGCAAGAACACTGGAGTGGGTTGCCATTTCCTTCTCCAGGCAGAACTGGCTACACACTTACATATTTATTGCTCAACCTGTTTGAGTAGCACTACATGCAAATGGCCACCCACTCCAGTATTCTTGACTGGGGAACCCATGGACATAGGAGCCTGGTGGGCTACAGTCTATGGTGTTTACAAAAGAGGCCAATGTGACTTAGCAACTAAATAACAGTAACCACGTGCAAAGCACACAGAAGGCTCTTGGAGGTCCAGGAAGGCTGTGAATGGAAATACCTGGCATATCTCACCTGGAGCAGGGGCCCTACTACTGGAGGCTCCTCCTCACCCCTTAGTCACCCCAACTGAGGAACACACCAGGGAACATCTCAGTGGTCTACCAACAAGAGCGCCTCACCCCAGTTTGTATAGGGCTCTCACGCAGAATGTCTGACAGCTGAGTCTTACAACAGGCCTTACAGCAGAGCAATGCATAAATGCAGGACCAGGCTGAGAGGGCCAGACACACTTGGTAAAGTCCCAGAGTCAGTACTAACCACCCCAGCCTCTGGGATAGTGCAGAAGTTCTCCTTGGGATCTTCCAGGCTTAATGCCCTGCATGGTTGTGTAGCTTGAGGGCTGGCATTGGAACAAGAGGCAGGAGGAATGAATGTCTTCCTTACACTGGGCTGAATTCTGATACCAGGCACTGCCCAGAGCATGGCACCAGAACAATGAGACCTGGGGTGACCGAAGGACCACACATGAACTTGGCTTCTCGGCTGTGCAGGACTTGGGGGCCAGCCTCCCTCTGTCCCTGGGAAAGAGTGGCGGGTGGCAGAGCTTCCCCTGTCCTGACTTGTTTAAGATGGGCTTCCAAGAAAGACCGACGTATGCTCCCCTTCTTCTGACCCCAGGGGTGAGGGGCTGAGCTTGACTGGGCGTGCCTGATAAAGCAGGCTGGAAGGACCTATGGGGCTGCCCCAGTGCCAGCACCCAGGCTCATCCCAGGTGTATTAAATCAGACCCAGTATATTTTAGGTCCTCCAGTTTCCAGCGGCAGCCCAGTTTGGGGAATCACTGGTACAGAGCTTCTTTCTCCTTGGAGCCTTCTCATTTCTCATTGACTCTTTGGGCTGGGAACGCTCCTTTGCTGAGCAAGCTGGTTAACTCTTCAAGTAGGGAGAGTAGCAAACAGACATGACTTCAGGGACCAGATGATACTTTAATGTGTGAAATGCTAACTGAGTGAGAGAGAGGCTCACCCGCTGAGCTGGGGTGCAACCTGTCTGAAGTCCTTCACACCTGCATTGCTTTTCAATGACGTGGGTGGTCCAAACCAATTAAGGCTGTCAGTGTGTGACCTATGGCTTAAAAGTTTAAACGGTAAGAGCGTTGAGAGTTGCTTTGACCTTTAAAGTTTTAATGAGTTATCCAAGAGGCTACTTAGTACAGTAAGTCTGCTACATACGAATGAGCTCCATTCTGAGAGCATGTTTGTGAATCCAGTTTGTTCCTAAGTCCAACAAAGTTAGCCTAGACACCTAGCTAACACAATCTGCTACATAGTACTGTACTGTAATGGATTTATAATATTTTTCACAAAAATAATGCATAAAAAATAAACACAGAAATAAAACATTTTAAATCTGGCAGTAGAGTACCTTGAAAAGTACAATAGTGCCAGCTACATCACCACTGCTTTTACGCTTGCTTCCAGACATTCTGGGCTTGAAATAGAGACACTGCACTACCGTCCTCTCTACAGTCCTATGCAGTAAATTGTGCACAAGCGCAGCCACTTTTAGAGGATGCGCGCATGTGACCATGTACACCAGACACATGAACTAACTCACGTGACTGGACATGAGAACACACATCTGTATCTCTGAAAGCTCACACAACTTGAAGGTTCGTATGGAGGGGACTTACAAAAGGCCACAAAAGTGGGGAGTCAGGAGATGAGGGTCTTGGCTCTGCCAACAGGTGACCCCTTATCCTTGTGAATGTTGGGTTCCTCAATTACGAAGTGTCAGAGATCAGACTAGGTATTCTGTGGGAACCCTTCTAGCTGTAAAATGCTAGGATGCTGTGGTGTTAACTCATGCCTCTGGTCCCCTGGTTCTGTGTGCACTTCAGCCAGGTGATAGTACCTGGGGTAGCAGCTTACCCAGGTAGGGATTCCCCCACTCGGCTCATCTCCTCCCCTAGAATCCTTGCTGTTCATCTTTGAAAGTAGAACTTAGGAGGAAAACCCACAATGAGGTGTAACACACAGCTCTGGCCTTCTTTCTGCCCCCTAGGGACGCAAACGTCCCCAGTAAAACACCCATTGCTTAGGAGACAGGCTCGGATGGACTATAGCCTTGAGACCACAGCCGAAGACCCTTGGGTTAGAATTTCTGACTGCATCAAAAATCTCTTTAGCCCCATCATGAGTGAGAACCACAACCACATGCCGCTGCAGCCCGACGCCCCGCTGGGTAAGGAAGATGGGATGCGGGGCCACCCAGATGGGGCTGCCGCGAAGCTGGACACCACCGGTGGCGGTCCCAAAGCTTACAAGCCGGCGGGTGGAAGCACCGTGAAGAAGGGTCCTCCAGTAGCCCCCAAGCCAGCCTGGTTTCGCCAAAGCTTGAAAGGTTTGAGAAATCGTGTTCCAGACTCCAGGCGAGAGATGGCCATCTCCTGCCAGCCGACCCCCACCTCCAGGGAGCGCCCTGGGCCATCCCTGCGGGCTTCGTCCTCCATCAAGCAGAGAATCAGCTCCTTTGAAACCTTCGGCTCTGCTCACCCGCCTGACAGAGGAGCCCAGAGACTGAGCCTCCAGGCCTCCAGCTCCTTGGGTGAAGCAGCAGAACTTCCCGGGAAGCAAGAGGGAGAGCGGGCTTCTGGTCCCTCAGGGCAAGGGGCTCCTCCCACCACGGAGCAGCAGCGGCCAGAGCCAGAGCAGCTGCCCCCCGCCTCTCCGGCCACCTCAGAGGCCAGCGACCCCGGCGTGTCAGGGCGCCCTCCCCTGGAAGAGCAGCCCGGTCAGAAAACCCTCTCCTCCGACCTCGACCCTCTCTCAAGGCTGCTGGCGACACAGATGGAGGGACCCCGAGGCCCAGTGGTCAAGATGCCAAGTCAGCGGGCTCGAAGCTTCCCCCTGAGCCGGACCCAGTCCTGCGAGATGAAGCCACTGGACGAAAAGACCAGTAAACTCTACTCCATCAGCAGCCAAGTGTCCTCGGCCGTCATGAAGTCCCTGCTGTGCCTCCCGTCTTCCCTCTCGTTCGGCCAGACCCCCTGCAGCCCCAAAGAAGGGGTGTTGCCTCCCGCAGCATTCAGTGAAGACCCCGCAAACAGTTCTGCCGAAGTTTCTGCCTCGGACACCAGCTTCTCTCTCAAGTGAGTGTCTCCGTCCAGTGTTCACCTCTCTCATCTTTCGTCCTCTTAAAATCCTGTGTCTTTAAAAAGTTTCTCAGGTTGGCTAAAGGATTGTTCCACCTGTTCTGTCTCTCTCTTTTTCACGTTTATTTTATTTTTTGGCCGCACTGGGTCTCCATTGCTTTTCAAAGGCTTTTCTCTAGTTGCGGTGCATGGGCTTCTCACTGCAGTGACTTCTGTTGTTGCAGAGCATGGGCTTGAGGCACATGAGCTTCAGTAGTCGTGGTTCAAAGGCTCTAGAGCATAGGCTCAGTAGTTGTGGCAAACAGACTTAGTTGCTCTGTGGCGTGTGGGATCTTCCCAGACCAGGGATTGAGTCCGTGTGCCTTGCAATGCAAGGCGCATTTTTAACCACTGGACCACCAAGGAAGTTACCACCTGTTCTTATGAGCATACATGTGTGTGTGAGAGAGAGAGAGAGTGTGTGGGTGTAAGAGTGTATGGGTCTTGTGAGTGTGTGGGTGAGTATGTGGGTGTGTGTGAGAGACAGGGGGGACATCACTCTTGGTGGTCATATAGACGCAGATTTGCCCAAAGCATCAGTTATACTCCAGGGTGAAGTTTTGAATACAGACTTCAGAGTCAGACACACCACAATCTGTGATTTCAAATTCCAGATCTTGGCATTTCATAACCACGTGACCATAGACAAGTTTCCCCACCTCCCTGAACCCCAATGTCTGTATCTCTGTGGTGAAGGGATCCTAGTTTCTATTCATAGACTTGTTGCATGTACTTGTTGAATGAACATTAGCACCTTCCAGGAATACAGTAGGTATGCAAAGACTGTTAGCTCTTGTTAGCATCACGACTCATACCATGTGCTTCTCCTCCCTGCCAAGCCTTTCAGAGCTGAGAGAATACACGGAAGGTCTCAGTGAGTCCACGGAAGCCAGCGACTGTGACCACTGCAACTCTCAGCCCGGTCAGTCGGTTATCTCCTTGCTGAGCACAGAGGAACTAAAGAAGCTCATAGAGGAAGTGAAGGTTCTGGATGAAGCTACATTAAAGGTAGGTTTCTTTTTTAAAGGGCATTTACAGAGATGAAGGGCTTTCCAGGTGGCACGAGTGGTAAAGAACCCACCTGCCAATGCAGGAGACATTAAGAGACGTGGGTTTGATCCCTGGATCGGGGAGAGCCCCTGGAAAAGGGAATGGGAACCCACTCCAGTACTCTTACCTGCAGAACCCCATGGATGAGGAACATGGTGGGCTACAGTCTCAGAGTTGAACATGACTGAGTGGCTTAGCACTTACAGGGATGAAGGCCTTGCTCAGAGCAGTGTGGTCACCTCAGTTAGGTCGGAGGAGAAGCAACCCATGGGATCCCTGAAGTCAAACAGTGGTTCGCAGGGGCAGATACCAGAGTGAGATTGTGCCCTGCCCAGGGCAGAGGGGTGCTGTAGCACTGGACCAAAATCAGACCTTCCAGTATAGGGAGCTTTGTAGCTCATGAAGTGATTTCGATCAGAGTTGTATCTTTCTGATCATCTAATAACGGAGAAAGGTGAGGTTCAAGTTCGCAGAGTCAAAGTTCTCTATCTCCACTTTCCCCTGGCTGCCTGCCTGGCCTGCATCTCCAGGGTGATGCTGCTTGCGAGTGACCTGTCCATCATAAATTCTGAGTTCTTGCCTGAAGATTTGCCCTGCTCACTGAGAGGTGACTGATCCCAGGACTTGCAAAGGCTCCCACACTCAGTCAAGTCATTCTGAAAGTCCCACTTCCCCTATGCCTTCTGAGCATGACCCAAAAGTGTGTGGAGAGGAAGTGGTCAGGCAGAGCTGAGGCTCATTCAGCTCAGATGAGCACAGCCTCATGGGCCTTGCATCCGTCTGGGAGGCCCCAGTCCACGAAGGCTGTTTATACTGGAATTATCCAGACTGGGAGGAGAGGGTAAGGAGGCATCACAGCCAACGTTCCCTACAGCAGAGGTCCCCAGCCTCCAGGTCCTAATGCCTGATGATCGGAGATGGAGCTGATGTAATGGTAATAGAAATAGAGTACTCAGTAAATGTAGTGTACTTGGATCACCCTGAAACCATCACCCTCCCCCAGTCTGTGGGGAAATTGTCTTTTATGAAACTGGTTCAGTTCAGTTCAGTCGCTCAGTCATGTCCGACTCTTTGCGACCCCATGAATCGCAGCACGCCAGGCCTCCCTGTCCATTACCAACTCCCGGAGTTCACTCAGATTCACGTCCTTAGAGTCAATGATGCCATCCAGCCGTCTCATCCTCTGTCGTCCCCTTCTTCTCCTGCCCAAAATCCCTTCCAGCATCAGAGTCTTTTCCAATGAGTCAACTCTTCGCATGAGGTGGCCAAAGTACTGGAGTTTCAGCTTCAGCATCATTCCCTCCAAAGTAATCCCAGGGCTGATCTCCTTCAGAATGGACTGGTTGGATCTCCTTGCAGTCCAAGGGACTCTCAGGAGTCTTCTCCAACACCACAGTTCAAAAGCATCAATTCTTCAGCGCTCAGCTTTCTTCACAGTCCAACTCTCACATCCATACATGACCACAGGAAAAATCATAGCTTTGACTAGATGGACCTTTGTTGGCAAAGTAATGTCTCTACTTTTGAATATGCTATCTAGGTTGGTCATAACTTTTCTTCCAAGGAGTAAGCATCTTTTAATTTCATGGCTGCAGTCACCACCTGCAGTGATTTTGGAGCCCAAAAAAATAAAGTCTGCCACTGTTTCCCCATCTATTTCCCATGAAGTGTTGGGACTAGATGCCATGATCTTCGTTTTCTGAATGTTGAGCTTTAAGCCAACTTTTTTCACTCTCCTCTTTCACTTTCATTGAGAGGCTTTTAGTTCC